>NC_139229.1:160344677-160870797 GCF_977018435.1 Lepisma saccharinum | reverse complement strand
GAAAACGTATGAAGTGGGAAACTGCAGTTATGATGGACGTTAGATCGAAGTCAACTTTTCCGAAAGCTTGGATGACAAATCATTAAGTGTGTTGACGATCTTTAGTTGGCCTATGTAGCTTTGATTATCTCTAACAGTTTCGCTTTTTTATGAAGTGTTACAGGGAACAAAGACATGAGTTGCTCACTCATGGGAACCTGCTGAAATTTAGGTCAAAGCTGGACAGATGGTCCAGACTTCCAGGCACCATGCATCTGTATTTTGGAACATTCCTGCGATCTTATTTCTCAAGGTGGTGTATTTATCGATGAAAGTGCTTGACCTGCCATATACATAGACAAAGGCTACAAGTCAAGCACAGTCATTTTGGGCTGCTCCCCCACCCCCACCCCCCCAATCCAGTTGTCAGCAGCTTGTAGGACAAGGAAACAAGTCAAGGTCGATTTAAAATAACATCAAAGCACATTCGATCTTCTCTTCTTGCGTATCCAAGAGCAAGCGAAATCACAATGGCAAAACAAGCCTAGCATGTTGGGTAACAGCTGTCGGGTGCAGGGTAATATTGGCATCCTTGGGGGAGGAGAGGGTAGAGGTCAAGTGCTATTGGATATCACAAGCTTGGTGTGGTGGTGTCTATTTTTAGATCAGACCCACTTGCAAGGGGTAGAGTGCTCCCGAAGGGAATGATTGCAAATAAAACGAGTGCAAAAAATGCATTTTTCAGCAGATTTCCTTCAATTTTTCAACTTTTTCATGGTTCCCGGGAAAAGGGTCGTTACTTCGAGAGGGTCGTTATATCCGGGCTCGTAGAATCGAGAGTTGACTGTATATGTTTCATAATTTTGTAAAGTATCATCATTGCTAATTCTTGAACATAGTTCTTTGGTTACTTCTGCCACCTAGAAGCTTTATGCTATATTTTTTTTTCTTTCCTGCATACATACAAAAAGGGGGCAAAGAAAGGAGCAAGTAGGTGTTGTGATATATAAGAGTAGATTCATGGGAATAATCTAGTGTTAAAAATTTGGAAAAGAAAAAAAACTATTTGATTCCAATTTTTATATTAAAATCAGTTATGAGAACTGATAGAAACCATAAACATGAACCTAGGAAGTAGCTGAAGCACAAAATGGGAAAATACTAAACATTTCTGTAAAGAATATTGTGGCTTTCTTCCTTAAGAAAAAAATAAATTCTTGACATTTGCAAATACATTATAATACTTAGTTAGCTTGTAATTGTGTGCAAGAACAAGCTAGTGAGAAATATGCATACTTGACGTAGTTGCAATGACGCTGGTTAATGGAAGTTGTGAAATAATATACACAAAAATGATGGTTGTTCATTTTTATACAGATGTCCCCTTCCTACCTAACACACGATTTTTCTATGCTGTTTGTTTCTTTCAGGTGTTTTTGTATTATTGAATGCTGTTGCAGTGGTAAAGTACCTTCAGAGTATCCTTACACGTTCAGAGTACAAATACTTCTTTATAGTGGCAAGTCTTGTTGCTGCGGGAATGGTATTTCTCACAGTAGTTGGGCTAACTTATGCAGGAATAATAGCTCCATGGAGTGGGAGGTAAGTCAGAAAAGTGTTCATCTGTTGTAGTTTTGTCCATTACATTGACCTTTGCTGGGGAAAAAGTAAAGCTCTCCCCTGTGCATTGTGCTACTGTGACATGCTTTTTCTTTATCTCTGACAATGTGGTGGTGATGTGATTAGCCCCATGCTTCAGCAATCTTTAACCCTGAGGGTACCCATTGATAAGAGGGGAGGGGGTAAGCCTCAGAGCTACTTATGCAGAAAACTTACCACCTGAGGTCTCCCAGCCTGGGAATCAACCTGGGTGTCTCACGTAGCAGTTAGTGCCCCCTACCAACTGGACCAGCATGAGTATGATTGATTGATTGATTTTATTTCTTCTACTTTGCTTTTCTGTCATTTTTGGCTAATCATGAAGATGAAGACTAGTGATGATGATATGAAATTGATGAAGGCATGCTCACAAAAAACACTCATTCCCTAGCTGGGATTTGAACCTGGACCCCTGGTGTCGTATTGCACTGTACTAACCATTTCACCATGAAGGCCAGCCAGCATGAATGTAGTTCAGGCACATTGTTAAAAATGTGCTGATAAGAAATTTTTGTGATATCACTAAATTAATTTGTAAAATTTGCTGATACATTAAAGATTGTAAAGATTTAAAATTTTAGATGTTTCGCGAAGAACACATTCACTTCCTTAGTTAATGTGACTACAATCAGAAATAGAACACTATGTTTAGACATACATTTAAAAGATAATAACATTGAATTTTTGCCTCTGTTGCAACTTTATGGAAATGTTAGGATTTTAATAATTCTGGTACACTTATACACCTATGTCAGCTGGTACGAATAGAGCCTTTTGTGAGTTTGTATTTAAGTTTACTCTATGTGCAGTAAGGCTAATTGGGACTGGACCTACATTTAAAATGATATCTGAACCACTATGTGCCTTCACCTGGTATTGAACCATTATGCCATCGGGAGGCATTTACAACAAAACATGCTATAATAAATATAACAACCAAAAGCATACAAACAAAATATGAGACTGAAGCCTATAACGTTGTTTCACATGTGCTTCTATCTACTTCCCCTTTTGTGTGTAGATTTGCTCTTTCATACGAGTCTCATCTGCTGCAGTTGGACGGTATTAGTTTCCATCGTAGGTCTTTTTGGAATTGTAACCAAAGTTTTGTTAGTGTAATAGGAAAGCATAATTGTAATGTAAGCAAGTAATTTTTATTTCATCTTTAGGAACTTACATCACATAATTTATATAATCTTAATTTTCATAGGTTCTATTCATTGTGGGATACAGGCTATGCAAAAATCCATCTGCCTATCATTGTGTCAGTGTCGGAACATCAACCAACGACGTGGTTTTCATTTTTCTTTGATCTTCACATTTTGGTGCCCACCTTTCCTGTGGGATTGTGGTATTGCATAAAAAACATCAATGATGAACGAGTGTTTGGTAAGTAGTTTAGCATTTACTTCCATAGAAGTTCAAATATTAATCTTAGATAATTATTCACTACTTATTTATAATCAGCACATTGATTGTTTTTGTAATAGGTGTCAAATTATTATTAGAACAATACTCTGTTTAGCATCTCTTATTGATAATAGAAATTTACCAGATAGAAGAAACATTAGCAGTAGGTAAACAATTTCAACTGGAAGATTGTTTAACTGAGATAGTTATTAGAGCTAACTTTTAGTACACAGAGGATATATGATTACTAGGGGCATGCATATTTCGTTTTTCACGAAAAAACGAAATGTGAAAAAACACATTGTAGTGTTAATTTTTCATGTTTTTGAAAGGTGTGAGATACATTTTGTGACCATGTTTTGTCACGAAATAATGCGAAATGAACTGCAAAAAGCGAAATTAACTCTTAAACACGAAATTTACCGTTTATATACCGACGCGACACTTTCTGAAGTCTGAAGTATCCTGTGAGTTATGCAATTCACGGAAAATTGATTAATTGTGCTGTAAATATTTGAGAACACCTTTACACAGGAATAAACTTAATACTCTGGTAACTTCATAAATGTGCTATTAGAAGGGATAAGTTTATTTTGTGTAATAAGTGCAGTTTTTAAATCAAACTTAGGATTATATTCACAATTTTAAAACCAAAATTTAATTTTATATAGCACTTTTCATGTGATTATTCACCGCTATAACACCGAAATTTCATTTTATTTACCGCTTTTTAACCCGAAATCGACTCTGTTTTTGTACCGAAATTTTGCTTTTTTAATTACCAAAAATATGTGCCTCTAATGATTACTTATTGAAAAGTCTGTAAAGTTGTGGTTCAGCTATGGATGAAACATTTCCATTTCGGAGCCAGTGTTTTTGCTAACTGAACTACCAATCCAACCTGCAGTTCATCTCATCACCATTTAGATCTCTGCATGAGATTTTGTTTCTAATCTAGGTATACTGCAACTTCCTGTTGTCATTAGCCACTTGTGAAAAGTAGTGTCATCTCTTATTGATATGTTGATGGTGTAGTGGCTAACATCGATGTCCTGTAATCAACAGGTCCTTAGTTCACCATTTTAAACTGTACAAGATGGGCAAAATCTCTGTATACCTGTTTCGCCCATATGGATTTGAGTGCAAGAAGTGGATAAACATTTTGGTTTGCATGCTGCTGTTAAACATTCAATTGTGTGACAGCTCGTAATCATGCTGCAGGATTGGATATTTTCTTTTCACCAAGGAGAGATAGTGTGCAAAATCTCCAAGAAATCTATACATAACCCATTCGTATTGGGTGGATGTTACAGGGTGGGGCAAGATGGGTTGACTAATGTTTGACCACATGTTTGAAGCACAAAATAAAATCAGATATGATTTTTATTGCGACAAATAGTTTTATTGGTTCTTTGTTAATGTTATAAAAATGTGAAAACTGAAAAGACACGCTTAATGTTTGGAATATATTGTGATTTTTAAAGGAGCTCTTGCCCCACATGCAGGGCAAGACTGAGTACCTTAACTGTTTGCTGTACGTACTACTTAATTGTAACATTATTAAGTTAGAATAATCATAGAAACATAGTGGATGTTTTAATTGTAGAATTGTGTAAACTTACTCAAACAATTAAGTTTCACACAAACCACAAACATGAACAGCATTTTTGTCTTCACTTGACACACCTGCACAAGAATTATGCACCCATCGCAAAGTGCAAAAACACGACACCTGATTCAACCTTCATTCGAAAGATCCAGTAGAGCCTTGTTTGTGTTTCTTGGCTTAGGAAAGACCAACTTGCGCGTGGGTGCTGCTTTCATTATTTGATGAGTTTGTTCTGCTCTCTACGGTGATTCTGTTAAGAGATCTGTCTATCCACCTCATTTAGGAGATCTTATTTTGTTCTCTTGATCTAAGTTTGGAATAGGCACAATTGATTGAGGACTTGTAACTTTAAAAGGAGGATGATGCTGGTTCCTCAGCAGCAATGTCAAAGGCTGAACATAAAGGGTTGAAGCAGCATTGGGAGGAAGCTGAATGCTAAATGTTGGTTGTTGCAGAAGGCAATAAGTCTGCTTCACTAAACACATTACTGTCAACTGGGGTAATACCCCATTTTGCCCCATCCCATCACATTATCAGGTTACACGATCGTAACACAAAATGTGTGAATTGAAAATAACGAATGACCTGTTTTATGATATCCGACAAGCATGCTGGACAGATAATATAAGCATGCGTTCACAATAATAATCCCATTGTAACTTACAGCAGCAAATAGTTTGTCTAATAATTGCAACATAGGGTGAAAAATGTATGCACATACCGTTCTTTCTTTCAAACTGAGACCAGCTTCTGTCCAGACAAAGAGTACTATGTGCTGATGAAGTTCCAAGAACGTCGGATGAATAGTGTCACTTATTTGGCAAAACCACCCCATATCCCGCTTTACCCTGCTACCTCAGCTTGCCCCTAAATAGCAAAATGACTAATGCCAAGACACACATGTTCAACATTTATCCCGTCAATACCCGGTGGAGGCACATAGTGGTTCGGATCCCACTTTAAACTGTAGGTCCAGTCCCAATTAGCCTTACTGTGCATAAAGTGGACTTTACCCCCGGGCGAACTTCCCTTCCCACTGGATCATCCGACGACCTCCTTCCCTTCCTTTTATAGAAACCTTCCACCACCGATAGAGAAGGAAAACGAGCGAGGAAGGGAAATGAGAAAAAAGTCTAAACACCAATTCAATCAATCAATTCAACATTTATCCAAATTTTTCAACCCACCTAATTTCATCAGGGACAAGAGAGGAATAAGTGTTCCATATGGGTTAAAAGAGATAAGTTTGAAAAAAAAATTGAAAATTTACAAACTGATACTACATCAGGAAGTTATGGGTAGCCATTTCTCCTTCACTGGGAAACATGTCTGATGATTTTTTTTCCCCCATTAGTCACTTTACTATTTATAATGCTGATGACACGTGCAATGAAGTTTAATCATCTTGAAGATCATTTGTTTTGATTGATATAAGCAAATCATGTTTACTTACTCTGTTTTCATGCCAGGGATTTATGGAATGTTTGTCCACTGTCTGAGTCAAGCCTCCCTGAGCATAAAGTTGACATAAAAGAAAATTTTGATACATGTATAAACATTCATGAGAAGTTGTAGCTTTGAAGAGGTACATATAAAAACTATGTATCTTACTTATTGCATCTTTTCTTTCCCTAATATAGTTGTTCTATATGCTCTGAGTGCAGTATACTTTGCTGGCGTAATGGTTCGACTGATGCTAACCTTAACTCCAGTTGTGTGCGTTTTGAGTGGAATTGCTTTCTCTCGTGTGTTTGAATTATACATGAAAGAGGATGAAACACCAAGATTATTTGATAGTGACAGTGATGATGAGGGTGGAGGAGAAAGGAATAATAGAAATATGTATGATAAGGTAAGGGAAAAACTGGCAAACTTTGTAATTACCCTCATGAACAGAAATGCTTTATTATTTGATTGTAATTAGGTAGTAGACAGTGGAAACTTGATTATACATGTCAGTATACATTTTTTGGTGCCTATGGGGTTCGCTGGTACTAAGAATGTGATGCTATTGTATTTTAATCAATTTGGATTACCAGGTATCCTCAGGGTTCCCACTGACGTGAAAGATCTAGAAAAGTAAAAAAAGTCAACCTGTGAGTGAAAAAGTAAAGTAATTTTGAAAATCTATCTTACCTGGAAAAATCAGGCATTCTTTTTACTTGCCAGGATTTGGAATTGAAAGTGAATTCCACATTTTTCATGATATGAGATTGTATTTAAAAACATTTATATACTTTAATTTTTGTTCATTTATTTTTAACAATGCTGGGTAAACTTTATTGTCTTGAATAACAAGTTCAGTTTAACACTTAAAAACTTTCTTATTAGGATGTTAAAGCATCACAAAATTGTCTGGAAATTTACTTTAAATTTGCATGGAAAAATTGGAAAAGCTGGGTGGGTTCTTTGGGAACAATGATCTTATGCTTTTTGTTGTAATGTAAGATGAGGTATAGCCATTCAAATCCATAAAAGAACAACAAATTGTTTGGGTGTTAATTATGGAGCTGGAGGAGTCAAGTTGGTCAGCCATCTGACTGCCACGTGGGAGAATCATGTTCAATTCACAGCATGCAGATATGACTAAAAGCATATTTTCATTCAAAAGGAATTCTAAGAAAATAGCAAACGTTATAGATAAACATTCATTGCCTTGTTAATTTCTGCTTCGTCTCTTTTTAGGCTGGGAAACTGAAAAAGATGAAGCATGAGCAACAGAGGGAGAGTGATGGTTTGGGTGCAAACATTCGCAGTATTGTTATAATTGCAGTGCTCGTAATGCTTATGATGTTTGTAGTACATTGTACATGGGTGACCAGTAATGCTTATTCTAGTCCAAGCATTGTGCTGGCTTCTTACAGTCATGATGGGTAAGTGCTGAAAGTTACACAAAAGATTTGATTGCATTTTATATATGATCCATATATCTCGAAGCAAATTCAACTTGGTTCTTTGTAGGTCAAAGCAACAACTTTGGTGGTAAGAACATACCAATACAAATGTTATTTTATTTCTATTGTAGTTTACAGTTCTTACAAGCATGTAAACAACATTTGATGTAACATTTCTGGAGAATTCTCACTCCCTTCATCAGACATTTATTCTTAGTTTGATTAACTGAGCTTTTATCAGGCTGTTAGATATTAATTTATTTAATTTTGGAAATCAGTAAATGAATTAAGAAGCAACAGAAGACTGACTTCCGTGGTTGGCACAGTGCACTATGATGCCAGGAGTTCCGGGTTCGCATCCCAGGCTTTGCATGGCTGTTCTTTGTGAGTGTCTCTTCATCAATTTGATCATATCACTATTCATTCTAATCTTTGCGATTAGCTAAAAGAGGCAGAAAAGCAAAGTAAATTCCAACGAGGATGGTGGCAGTGGCTACCGAAATTAATAGAAAGAAAATTACTTAAAATAGCTTCGCGGAAAACATGTGTTCCTGAATTATCTATTACCGTGTGTCTCATTCCCATAGTATGAAGTGAAATAAACCGAATCAATCGGCCAAGAAGCACCAGATTACTCTGATATATTTTTTACATAGAAAGAGAAATTGCTTACTTAGAAATTCATTAAAAAAATTGTAGGTGATTTTTATGTATATATATATATTTGTAAAAAATGAAAACTACAGAAATGTTTCAAAGTTATACTTACTTTTCTAACCTATCATTATTAGTTAATAATAATTTTGTCGATTTCATACTTAAGTAATAGTTCTTTTAGTACTGTGATGAAGTTTATTAGACCATTTGCACAAAACCTTTCCTTACTCTTGCTTGTTAACTTGAATTCATAATTCTGGTTTTCCATTTTTCTTTTTTTCTTTTTCAGATCACGGCAAATTTTAGATGACTTCAGAGAAGCTTATTATTGGCTTTCACATAACACTGCAGATGATGCAAGAGTAATGAGTTGGTGGGATTATGGTTATCAGATAGCTGGGATGGCCAACAGAACTACACTTGTAGATAACAATACGTGGAATAATAGTCACATAGCTCTGGTGAGTATTAATATTCCCAGACCTCTAAAACAAAGGTTTCTAAATGTAGCGAGTGACTATTACCATGAACTGGGCTGGATGCATGCTTGCATTTAACTTCAGATGTCTTTTAGTTTTTGTTATTTTTTTATTATATACAGTGGAACCTCGATTTAACGTTTTTCAGGGAACCAAGAGAAAAAACGTGAAATTTAGGGAAAATGTAAAATCGAGGAAAATTTTACAACACTTTGCTATGTTGGGACCATCAAGACTGAATGTGCTCAATGTGATCACAAGTATCCGGACACCCACCTGAAAATGAAGTACAAGTTTGGGCTGCCCTCCATCGGGAATACTGGCAGTCAATACGGTGTTAGGCCACCCTTAGCCTTGTTGACAGCCTTCACTCTGGCAGGCATAGGCGTAGCTAGAACTTTATATTTGGGTGTGCAGAGAGAAAAGAAATGAGGTCTTGTACCTTTTTAATAGCATATTTTGCAACACAATCACTTGGCTCTTTAATTGCACTGATGTTTGTAAAGGAATATAAATTCACTAAATGACAGTATTGAAAATTTCTGAATATACGTAGTAGAAAAAAAATCAAATTGCATAGAAATTACACACACACACACACACAAAATGTTCATAAATGTTACAAACCAATACATCAAAATACACGTCATCTATAGCAAGAGACTTCTCTCAAAAGGTACAATGTTCTTAAACTCATCAATAACTTCATTTCATCAATAGACTAAGCTTTTTCCTGTTCCACAAATAGCAAGAGCAGGGCTTCCAATCTATCCTGCTTCTGAGTTGCTCTTAATTTAGTTTTAACTTGGGTAAGCTTGGAGAAAGCTCTCTCTCACACGTGCAGCTTGTGACAGGTATAGAAGAAAAGCGCTGCAGTACAGAGTAGAATGCAGTAAATATCTTCTTTCTCCAATGACATCAAAAAATCGAAAATCTATAGACACTCGTTTCATCAGCGATACTGCACACGTTTGTACCAAGTAATGACATTCTCAACTTCTTACAAACTGTCGCTTATTTTCTCTCTTATTGAAATATCTGTCTTCAATTCTCTTTAATAAAGCAGCCCATTAAGGTGTGCCTAGGCACACCCGGCGCGCCCCGTAGCTACGCCTATGCTGGCAGGCATACTTTCAACAGGTGGCTGAAGGTTTCCTGGGGAATAGCAGCCCATTCCTTGCGGATTGCCGAAATGAGAAGAAGTATCAATGTGGGGCTGTGTGGTCTAACACGAAGTCGGCGTTCCAAAACATCCCAGAGATGTTCGAGAGGATTCAAATCAGGACTTGGTGCAGGCCAGTCCATTAGTGGGATGATGTTGTCGTCAAACCACTCCCCCACAAACCCTGCAGTATGAATGGGTGCTCGGTCGTGTTGAAAGACGGTCATCCCCGAACTGGTCTTGAACGGTAGGCAGCATGAAAGTGGTTAAAATGTCAACATAAGCTTGTGCTGTGACATTTGTCACGTAAAGCAACAAGGGATTAGCCCCCTCCAGGAGAGACATGACCACACTAACCCTGCCACCCCCGAATTTCACTGTCAGTGCTATACAGGCTGGTAGATGTCATTCACCAGGCAATCGCCACACCAACACCCTACAATCGGATTGGCACATTGTGTACCATGATTTATCACTCCACACAACGGTTTTCCACTGTTCTATGGTCTAGTTTAGACGTTCCTTGCATCACTCGAGGCAGTTTTTGGCATTTGCCTGTGTGATGTTTGGCTTATGAGCAGCTGCTCGGTCATGCAAACCAAGTTGCTGCACCTCAGGCCGAACAGTCATGTTGCTTGGAGTAGATACTGATGCTGTTCGGAATTCGTGTGTGATGGTGGCAATGGATGATTGATATTACGCTATACGATCCTCTTCAACACTTGATGGTCTCTGTAGGTCAACATAGGAGGTCGACCTGCAGGCTTTTGGGTTGTACATGTCTGTTCACGTTTCCACTTCACTATAACATCGGGAACAGTGGACCTCGGGATGTTTAGGAGGGAGGGAAATCTCACGCATAGACTTCTTACACAAGTGGCACCCAACCACCTGACCACGTTGAAGTCCGCAAGTTTCTCGTAGAGTATAATGCAGGAAAATGTAAAAATCGGGGTTGCACTGTATTTTCTACAATAGAAACATTTGTATATGTTGTGAAATGATAATGAAGAGTTATTAATTTATTTTAGTTATTATTATTTCATGTTAGTTGTACATCACAGATATTCCTCTCTTCTAACATGATTGAAACACATTACTTGTTGTAATGGTTTATATTGTGTTTATAAATATTAGGTGTTCTAGATTCAAATAATGCATAAAATATGGATGGTATTTGTCCTTTAACTCTTTCACTGCAGAATTCTCTGGCATACAATATCCCTTGGCTGCGTAATTAAATTTGAAAATATATTTTTTTTATAAACAAATATTTTTCACAATTACATTGCATTAAATATGAGAGAGAACTTACAAAAGTCATTCCTTGCACTTCAAAACCATTCTGTAGTCCCTGGTGGAATGATATTTTGAAAAATTTTGAAATTTTGAAGAAAAAAAACATTTTTTAGAAACAACAATTTTACAAACATTTTTTTAGAAACAATAATTTTACACAATTACATTGCAAAATATGTTATAGAGAACTTACAAAAATCATTCCTTGCACTGGAAAACCATTGTGTAGTCCCTGGTGGTATGATATTTGGAAAAATTTTGAAATTTTGAAAAAAAACTTTTTTTTAGAAAGAATAATTTTACAAAATTACATTGCAAAATATGTTATAGAGAACTTACAAAAGTCATTCCTTGCACTGGCAAACCATTCTATATGTAGTCCTTGGTGGTATGATATTTTGAAAAATTTTGAAATTTTGAAAAACAACATCTGCTCCATGATGTTACGGACGGCGGTACAAATTCATCATCAGACACTACACAATCACTGTCACCACTTGAAGTCTCATAAAAACTGTCGCTATTGTCGTCACAACTTAATTAACCTTCTGATTCTGATTCTGAAAATAACAGTTGAGTAACATCATTATCAGACAAGTGTTGACGACTTGACGAAGCCATGCTGTTTACATTCGAACATGCATTTGAAACTGACATGTCAGAGCACTCAACGCTCGCATGTCAAAGAATTCTAAACGGAGGCGTAATTAGCAACATCATACGGATAAAAACAAAACTACAAGTTCAAATAGTTCCAAATACTATCAGCAGATGTCAGAAGGCTACTAAAAGCAACGTACTGCGGAAATGCGACACCCGCAGCGAGTGGAAGTATGAAGTCGCAATAATGCGACTTCCGTGGAGCAAGGCACCTGACGTGCTGTGCATAAATGCGACGACCTCAGCGAAAGAGTTAATTCACCCTATCACCATTTTATGAAAAATGATAAAAAACACATTGACATTAATATGTTACATTTTTTCATCATAGAAATGTATCTTCACTTTTTTTTTAATGTTTTTCATTTAATTTTATTTTTAGATTCCAAATTGCATAAATAATTCAGTTTAGGGCAAAAAATATATTTTAAAGTATTTACAGTGTTGAACTTTAGGGAGAATTGATACCAAAGTGACAAGTGACAGAAAACATGTCACTTGGGAACGAGACAATTAGCAACAACATTTCACACTGTAGAGATGTGACAGGCCACACAAGTCTGCGTTTAATTGTGACACTTGTCGCTTGGGTGTGAATTCTCCTTAAACATAAGATCTTGATTGCATTGAACCTCTTTTCTGTAAATGCATTTATTATATTGTGGTTTAATAAGCAATTGTATGTTCTAGGTGGGGAAAGCTATGTCTTCCAATGAAAGTGAGGCTTATAAAATAATGCTGTCTCTTGATGTTGATTATGTTTTGGTAATATTTGGAGGTGTGATTGGCTATTCAGGAGATGATATAAATAAATTTCTATGGATGGTGAGGATAGCAGAGGGTGAGCACCCTAAGGACATAAGGGTAAGTAACTTAGTAACTGTAGTCATGAAATTGTAGATTCACATATGAAAAATCATTACATTGAGATGCCAACCTCCGTGATGAAATGGTTAGCATAGTGTGTTACAATGCCGGGGTTTCTGGGTTCAAATCCCAGTCTGGGCATGGATGTTCTTTGCAAGTATCCCTTCATGAATTTCACCATATCATCACTGATTGTGATCATTGCAATTAGCCAGAAGTGGCAGAAAAGTCACATTAAATAACAAAAATCAAGAAAATCAATACAGTCAACTCTCGATTCTACGACCCCGGGTATAACGACCCTCTCGAAGTAACGACCCTTTTCCCGGAAACCGTGAAAAAATTAGAAAAATTTGGAAAAAAAAAAAAGTTGAAAAATTGAAGGAAACCGGCCAAAAAATGCGTTGTTTTTTCCTCCACTCATTCCCTTTACGAGCGCTCTACCACTCACAATTAGGTCTGAACTAAAAATAGACACCACCACACCATGCTTGAGTGATATCCAATAGTACTTGACCTCTGCCCTCCGCTCCCTCAAGCGCACCAATGTTACACCGCACCCGACGGCCGCTACCCAACGCGCCAGGCTTGCTCTTGGATACGCGAGAAAAGAAAATCGAATGTGCTTGGATGTTATTTTAAATCGACTTGACTTGTTTCCTTGTCCTAAGAGCTTCTTAAAACTCGCGGAGGAGGGGGGGAGGAGCAGCCTGAAATGACTGCTGGACTTGCAGACTTTGCCAATGTGTATGGCAGGTCAAGCTCTTTCATCGATAAATACACCACCTTGAGAGATAAGATCGCAGGAATGTTCGAAAATACAGATGATTGGCGCCTGGAAGTCTGGCCCATCTGTCCAGCTCTGACCTAGAGTTCAGCAGGTTCCTGTGAGTGAGCAACGCTCGGCCTTGTAGACGACAACTTCCGGTAACAGCTTTCATTCAAAAAGTGTTCTTTGTTCCCTGCAACACTTCATAAAAAAGCGAAACTTTTAGATAATCAAAACCACATTGATGAACTAAAGATCGTCAAGCCGCTTAATGCGTTGTCATCCAGGTTTCCATAAAAGTTTACTTCGATCTTACGTGCATCATAATCCCACTTCATACGTTTTCCTAATTGTGTCGATGTCGTAATATCTGCCAAAAAAGTGTTCCGTTGGCTGACTGACTTCTCCCACTTTTCATGTCAGCAAACATGGGGGGGCAGATTGTTTCAGCCCTGATTTTCTTGCTGATGCGGGCTGATTACAGGCAAGGGTGGAAAATGACCCACCCCTCTTCCTTTCCTTTGACGTCTAAAATGGGGCAACCAGTTCTGGATATCTTGAAACGAACAAAAACCATAGAACAAGTAATAAAAGAACGTGACCCAACTCCCTTTCCCCAGCTCATTCTCCGCCACTGGTGTGCACGGCAATGTTGATAATTGCAGAATTTTTTTTTTTTTTTTTTTTTTTTTTTTTTTTTTTTTTTTTTTATTAATGCTGTTGTCTGCATAGGAAATATTGCCCCTATTATTGTCTGTTGCATGGTAAAACCTAAAGCAAGGGTCATTTCTTTCTTCCTTACACTGCTGTTAAAAGTTCCGTCTTTGACAGTTGCGTTATCTGTAAAATGCTGGGATTATTCTCTTCCGCCACCTGTTGCTCGAACTTCCAGCCGGTCTCTTTGTTTTTACGATGCAGCTGGCGCCAGTGTTTTGTCTAGCATCTGCAAAGCTGTCCCTTGCCGATAACAGCGATGACTCATCCAGCGTGAAGAAAAAGGAATCTCGCAAAGCTGTTTTGATTTGACGATAACGAAATTCGATCTCCAGAAAGGAAAACAAGAGTTAAAATAACTTCATGTTCTGCGCCTTCTGATAAGCAAATCTTTAATTTAATTTGCATCCGCTTTTTTTTTCAGAACCATTCATGTGGAGGGGAAAAAAAAGAGTTCAATGTATAACTGAGACCGATTAAAGACATTATTCAAGGGGAAAACATTTGGAGGGGTGGGTGTTTGACATCAAGAATACTCCTAAATCCAACATTCAATCGTCGATTAACATGAGAGTAAATAACGATCTACCATTTTGACATGTGAAAATGCGCAATTTCATAAAGCTTGTTTTCAGTTCATTTTATGCTGATGGGCTAATCGGGACTAAATATACAGTTTAAAGTGAAATTCAATTCCAAACCCGAATGATTATCGCTGCCACGAGTTTGGACTGCTCCCTTGAATGGGGAAGGAGGGAGAATGAAGTTGGTTGAAGCAAAGAAAAGTGACTTTTTTTACGATGTATTTTACACAGCCGAACCAGAACGAAAATTACAGCCCTGCCTTTATTTTTTTTGTCTGGTACCTAGAGACAACCTGTGTTGTTTCTCCCGAGAGATCTAATCTTACCAGTTAATCTTGTAACAGACAATGCTCCAGTGAACCTGTATAAAATCCAACATTCATTCTGCCCGATTATCTCCCGACTTTTGCTGGCACCAGTCTGACTGGTGTCAAGATTCTTCGAGTTTCGCTTGCAATAAGCGAGAGATTGTTTTCCTTTCCATTGGTCTCAGTGCAGACGGGTGTCTCAGGAACTAGAATTGTAAGAATTTACTGGAAAAGCAACGACTGTGCACAATTGAAACAAAGTAACAT
The DNA here is from genome assembly GCF_977018435.1 of Lepisma saccharinum. Taxonomy (NCBI): domain Eukaryota; kingdom Metazoa; phylum Arthropoda; class Insecta; order Zygentoma; family Lepismatidae; genus Lepisma; species Lepisma saccharinum. Next base: position 160,855,480 of record NC_139229.1, on the reverse strand, counting down.
TATTATAAATTCTCGTTTGTGAAAACTTTTTCATGTTCTATTTTCCTTCTCGCAACACGCATCCTGTGCATAACAGGTTGTATAACTACCAGGATAAATGGTGTTACCATCTCCTAGGCATCTTTCTGTCCGTTTCAGCTCCCTTTAAGCTGAAAATTGGTGCAAATTCCAATAACGACCCCTTCGAAATAACGACCCCTTTCCCGGGAACTGTGAAAGGTCGTTGAATCGAGAGTTGACTGTACATTGAAACCACTGTTATTTTTCATGACAATTTTGGTGTAGAATTAATGAAAATTGAAAGTTTTGTAAAATTACCAGGAAGTTGCTCAGGAAAAGTGTAATGTGATTAAATTCACATTGTATAAAGGGTTTTTCAAAATGAACTCATCAAAATAATGGGAAAGTAATTTAAGTAAAGCTCATTTGTATCTGTGGTCACTGTGTAAGATTATTTTTGTGTAAGGCTCATGAATTTCTTCCTTTGGGAACTGTGTGTTCTTCCAACCTCTCCCTGATATGTTAGAGAATGCATGACTGAAGTCAATACGCAAGTTAATCAGAAGAAAGATGTGGATAAAGTATAGGGGTGAATTTGACTATTGCATTGATGTGTGTAGATGGAGCACATCAAGATTTTTAATAATTGTCACTGTAAGTTAATTTTATTACAAGAAATTATTTTGAGTTTTTGACATCATTTTGAATAACCTTGTACAGAATTTTGTTATTGGATAAATTCAGAGTTAACTTTGTTTATTCCTCTTGTGTGTACATTTCATTTGTCTATAAAGCTTCTGTAAATACAAAGGTAATCACTTGTTTGTTTATGTATGTGTGTATTAATATTAGGGATGAACCGATGCATTTATATTCATTAAAAATATGACAAAACTTTTGCACTAAATTGCAGGCTATGTATAGAACTACCAAATCTAAAATAATCACAAATTTTACCAATAAACTGATATGCCTACATTGATCAATATCAGTAGAGCATCAATTAATCTATTCGTTCTCTAAACCAAATTATTATGTAGACTGTTATGAGAATTTCTGTCTGGGAAGGTGTCAAAACTGATGTTATTTTTTTTTCTCAGGAGAGTGACTACTTCTCTGATTCAGGAGAATTTCGAGTTGACGAAGAAGGTTCACAGACCATGTTGAACTGCTTGATGTATAAACTGAGTTACTATGGATTTGGTGATCTGAGGGTAAGGATTAGCTCTCCTATTGTAATAATTGCTAACAAATCTTTCAGTCTTGTTCATCCCATCATCCTTCGCAGTTTCCGGCCTCTGGCTGGGTCGGCATAGAAGTCAATCCTCTCCACTATTCTGGTCTTCAACCACTCCACCACTCCTCTCTTTCCACAGTATTCCAATCTTGTCCTCTTCTCCTAACATTCCTCACTATCTGCTCTTTCCACCAACATCTTGGTCTCCCCTTTGGCCTTACTCCCACTCCATGTGCATTGTAAGCTCTTACTGGCAGTCTTTCTGCACCCATCTCATCTAGGCCTGATCTATTCTGTCCTGAAGCTTCACCACCCCCACTGTCTGTCTGATCTCCTCATTCCTTATTCTATCCTTTCTAGTCTTCTCCAATATACCATTAATAATTTCATCTCCACTGTCTGCATCTTTCTTTTTCCTCTTTCTGTCATTGTCGAAGTCTCTGCTCCATATGTAATTATTGGCTTGTTCATTCTTAAAGCTAATTTCACAGAATTCATTCTTCATATATGATTTGATTTGCAAGGTACTTTATAATTTGATAGCTCTTTATATAATCTGGTACATTTTTGTTTCCCTCTTACAATGAGTTTTCCTTGTATTGCAGAGTTTTTACTTGTCACTTCCGATGTTGCATATGCTTCAGACATTTATGGGATAATTTAGTATACTGGGTGTCCCATAAGTCTGGAACCATAGGAGAAGAACAGAAGTTAATGTTAGGAACTTATTATTGTACAACACAGTTCAAGAATGTGTTCAAAGTCCCCACAAGCACAAGCAAAATATATCGGATTCGCTCCTCCTTAGTCAGTGCCATGGTTTACCTGTAACAGAAATAAAGGGTAATATGAACAATACCTATGGTTCGAGACTTATGGGACACCCAGTAGACTAATTCTGTAATAAGTGTAAAATAAAATTTTTCCTTTTCTCATTTCTGTGAGTAAATTTTCTACACACGCCAATTTTACCAGTTTAGTTCCACAGTAAAGATGGGATAAATGTTCTTATTTCAGTTGGATTTCCGGACACCACCTGGATTTGATAGGACCAGGAATGTAGTGATTGGAAATAAGAATTTTGATTTGACGTACTTGGAAGAAGCCTACACAACAGAGCATTGGCTTGTTAGAATCTACAGGTATGTGCTTTGATAGTGCCTTCTTACTGTGAGATTTGAAATTTATACTAGTAGAGTTGAAATTAAGTGTGTCCACTGCTTTAAAGGAAAAAGCTCAATCTGAGATATCTAGTTAGCTATTGTTTATTTAGTATTTAAAGATATTCCTTGTTATTATTCTTGTTAAGGTTATCAAGCCAAATTTAGATGATGTTGGTCCATTTCGATTGCTAGAAGTTCAATTTGGAAATTTTCTATTGTGACCGCCTACCAATCCTCGTAGCACTGCTTGTAGCTGGAGAACAGTCGGGGACCCACTTGCATTACTGGGATTTTTACCTTTCAGGGTCTTAACATATTATGCTAACTCAGACTAATTGCCAAAAACAAGTCTGCGGTTAGTAATTTCAGGTATTAGGTTCCACATGCAAACATGCTTTTAATTATTCCAAAACAATCAGATTCACATGCATCGCAAAAACTTACAACCATGGCTTCCATCAGCTAAGCCACAGAATATCTCCACACTGCCATACTCTTTTATATAACGTGATTGCCAATATGGCTTTTGTTCACATTGCTTGCAATGTTATAATTTGTACAGCATGATTGAACTCGTATACAAATATTTTTTATACATTGTAGAACTCTAGAACTTACGATCTGTCATACTATACAGAAATTTTGCATAGGTCTTCCAAATTCTATTGATTACAACTTGGGAGACTACAAAGAAAGACCCACTTTGTATATTTATCATGAAATAATTTTTCATTATATAAAATAAATGCTGGGGTTGGTGTGGGGCCAGAGTAAAATTAAAATGTCACTAATTTTTTTTAGTGTGTAAATATTGAATATAATATGAATATAGCAATGCTTAGAAAAGTTATTCTCTTTGTAACAGCTATATTTATGAAGAGTATAGCAAGCAATATTAAGCATTCATATTGCTTTGTCAAAAATATTGTGAAAACTGTACAGATGACTTTCTCCAACATACTGTCTACTGTTGCTGTGTCATCTGCCAAGGCAGGGACTTCTGTCTGAAATTTATCCATATTCATGCGACTGCCTGTTTTTTTCTTAGCTGATAAGTGGTTCCCCAAGGGTCTGAGTTTGAGACCACAGGTATAGAGGTACAGCTTTATAAACAATTTAAAAATTATTTTATAAATTGCTTTTCTTCTCTACAGGGTAAAGAAGCCAAATGATTTCAATCGACCTAGAATTCCTCTATCAAAGAGAAAGATAAAAACCCGCACTCACATTACAAAAAAGGTAAGTAATATTTATTTTTCCCTCACTTTTGTAACTGGTTATACAAAAGATGCTTGAAAAGTCATTTGAAATAACAATGCTAAATCTGGCAAGGGTTATGAATGTATTTTATTTTAACAGCGGAGTGTTGTATTTATTAAAACAATTGATGCTAAGGACTGTTGGACATTTATGAAATTTTCACTCTTGTGTTCGTCACTGAATGAAAGTACATACACATTTCCAACAAAGAATTCATTCATGCAGGTTTCAGGGAATGAAAATTGATGTAGCAAGTTAATGCATTGGAATGAAGTACATACTTAACTATAATTGATTTATGGAACTTACTCTGTTTACTCAGAAATGTTTCTGATGCATTGGTGATTGCTCATCCCTAGTTTATATTCTTTCCTTCATATTTGTATTTTGTTATGGAAAATGCTGATAAAAACATTTCAACTATGTTTTTCTGTTTTGCAGACGAACAGACGCAAGAAAGGCTTTATTAAAAACAAACCAGTTGTAGTTAAAGGTCGAAGATTAAGTAAAGGGCAGTCATCCTAGTGTGAAGCGTGAATAGTGCCAGCCTTCACTTGTGTGCCTCTGCTGACAAGCCTTTGTGGGGAAAACAGGAACAGAATAGTTTTTTTTTCAAGTTGTGGATGTACACACGTTTCTACCAGGATGCATTTGTATGTGTGTGTGTGAGTGGGAACTGCCGGAACAGTCTTATTTATATAAATGAATTTCAAAATTCCTTTCACGAAAAAACATTTATCAAGTTATTTGTGAAGACTGCAATAATCCAACGGCTGTGTTTCTGAAAATCCATCTAGTTGGGAAGCCTAATAAAAGAAAATTTTATATGTGTAAATAAGTGTATGTATTACTGCATGTCTTAAAGAGATTGCAAATGTTGTGTCAGAAGGAACTTTGTTTATGTAAGTAAAGAAAGTGCACAGGAATATTACTGTATCAAGGAAATTTGATCTGGATCAGAGATGATTTTTTTTTGCCTTGCATTAACATTGTGCTGTTAAGACTTCTTTTCACGGAAGGTCTTATTTGGGTGGAGGTTGCTTGAAGATGATTCCAATCTGGATATTTTTTAACTTTCTCCCCTTTCATGATCTCCATATGTTGTTTTCTTCCATTTGTTTTCCACCCACCCTTCTAATTTTACATTATGACAGATCAGTACACTGATCTCGTTGAATGCGTAGATAGTGTTGTTTTGGTTGTGATGGACAATGTGGTGTTACTAACATTGACACGCATTGTACTCGAATGTTGTTACAGCTGCTGTTGTAATATGTCTTGTTAACAATTTACAATACATGTTTAAGAGTAATTTCCAGATATATTCTTGTTCTTAAAAGATTGTGTTTCATTTTTGTGTTGTTTTTTTTCCACAATATTGTGTACTGACAGAAGCCAATATCTTCACAAAAGACAATTGATGATTGTTGTACCCATGCCAAAGAAATCATTGGTTATGTCATTGGTCACTGTGCAAAAATTCACCAGATGCATTGGTGAAAAATAAACTTAATTATTTCAGTTTGTTTACTATTTTCAGATAACCTCTCTTCATGTTTGAATTTAAAATTTTCCACACATTTCAAATCAAAATTCATAACTACAGACCAAGGGCCAACCTGTAACCCCCTTCCTTTAGGAAATTTATGAAGCTTCATTGTAAATGTTCTTGCATAAGAATTGCAATATAAGTTGTTTGCCACCTGGCAATTTTCAGGTTAAATGGTTGTCTTCGTGTGTGTGGGGGGGATTGCTATCCATTTTACTTTGTTTCTTCAAGAGAATAAATCAAATGAAAGCAATAAATACAGAAAAAAAATATATTTGGATGTTGATGAGTTACTTGGTGGGAAACAACTTTGATTATACTTCTTGCACTAGAAACGGGGATGAGAATATCATTAGCCGATGGCATTATTAAAATGGATAGCACCCCCCCCCCCCCCCAAGCCCACACACACACACATGAACACTTCCGCTTCCTGTTGTTTCCTCGCTTACCGCTAGGAGCGCTGGAGTAGCCAGTTCATCCACAGCACGTGATAGGTTTGAGTTGTTGCAAAAGCAGGAGCCAAACATGATGTGCATGATCACTGTTGATACAGTGAAGCATCGAGTTGCAATGCAACAAACAACTAATTCATGTTAGGGGGAATAAAAACGCAGTTGATAATAAGAAGACGTGAGTGAGTTACTAAATTATTTCCACGAAAACTTACTTGTAAATGTTCTATTAATTTCGGTGGCCTCTGCCCCCATCCACACTTGGGAACTCGATGCTTCACTCTTATCAACAGTGATCAGGCACAACATGTTTGGCTCCCGGTTTTGCAACAACTCGGACCTATCACACACAGCAGACAAACTGGCTACACTAGCGCTCCTAGCGGTAAGCAAGGAAACAACAGGAACCGGAAGTCAACCCAACAGTGAAGCATCGAGTTCCCAAGTGGATGGTGGCAGAGGCCACCGAAATCAATAGAACATATTAGGGAGGTTATTGCAGCATGACACCGCAAGAGCGTCGGCCGCTTGCCGGCCCAGTCATGCAACAGGTGCCGGCAAATTGCGTAACAGATAGCCCGTTACACAAACCGCTTGTTTTGTAATGTTTCCACTTTTCACAATTATAGTTACAATTACAACTTAAATAAGCACGTACCTTGTCGTAAGGATGCTGGAAAAGGTGTCCTCTAAAATACAAATATTTCTGGCACTTTATTTTTGACATGTAATCTTTCTTAGACACCGCGAGAGCGTCGGCCGCTTACCGGCCTTGTCATGCATCAGGTGCCGCCAAATTGCGTAACAGATAGTCCGTAACAGAAACAGCATCGCGGCGCATAAAGCAAACCGAAACTGTAAAATTATATTTAAAACTAATAATAATGATGATCACTAACCTTCTGTGTTATAAATGATGTTGAAAATGACCTCCTTCAACACCAATACATTTCCGGCATCTGCGTATGAAATTCCTCTGAACATCCATAAGCTCCTCAGGTGTGATTCTGGCAATTTCTCTTCTTATATTTTCTTTTAAATCCTCTATTGTACGCGGGTTATTCTGATACACTTTGTTTTTTAATGTTCCCCATAAATAATAATCACAAGGAGTAAGATCGGGGCTACGAGAGGGCCACAACTCAGTACTGATAATTCTGTCCTCAAAAATCTCGGCAATAAAATTAAGTGATTCATAAGCAGTGTGAGCAGTAGCAGAGTCCTGCTGAAAAAATGACTGCTGGCATTCAATGTCCGTTAATTGTTCAAAAAAAGGTTGTAGTATGTCTCTTCGATACCTTTCACCATTGATAGTACCTTCATAAAAAATAGGCCCTATTATTCTGTGCGCATTCAAACCACACCACACACCAATTTTTGCAGGATGGAGCGGAACTTCATGCACAAGGTCAGGTTTTTCTGCGCTCCAATAGCGATTGTTTTGTGAAATAACTCGGCCATTCAATTCGAACCAAGCTTCGTCTGAAAATATGATTAATTCTGGATTTACTCTGCCAGCAACAATATTATCCAGCATCCAGTTACAGAATCGAACTCTAGTCGCGTGATCGCGCGGTTGCAATTCATGAACCACTGTAATTTTGTAGGGTTTTAATCTAAGTAATTTAGTGGCATTTCGTGCTGAGGATTTTGAAATGCCTGTTTCCTGAGCAAGCCGACGGAGGGATTTTTTTGGAGTATGTTCAAGTCGTTCACCAATTTCGTCTAGCTTTTCTTCCGTAAGAACACGTCGTCTGGAAACACGTTTCTTAGGTTCAAGAGATCCTGTCTCTCGTAATCTTTTAACGAGGTTGTAAACAGTATGTCTGTCCAGAACAGGATTGCCAGGAAATTTTCTTGCGAATCGCCTGACTACTTTTCTGCAAGAGTTCGTTTTCACGTAAGTATCGTACATAAAAACTCTTTGTTCAAGACTATATTTGTTTGGCGGCATAACTTATGAATGAATAACAATTAACACACGATAAAGCACTAGCACTGAACAACACGAGTACTGATAAACGCAAACCAAAGTGAACACGTCTAAACAACTGGTAGCCGACAGCTGTCGCATTCGCGTAGTATCGAGAGGCTTCTCGCGGCTTACCACTACTCCGATAAGCCGCTGACGCTCTTGCGACATCTGAGGAATTTCGCTTCTAGCGTCGGCTCTATAGACACTGGATGGACCAAATTTTGAGGGAAGCACAACAAAAGACTACTCTATGAGGATATGTAATGCTCCTGCCGCAACTTTGAAAAAGAAAAAAAAATATGGAAATTACGACGTTCAGAAATTTTGCGTAATTACGGGGAAAATAGAACTTTGGGATTTGGCCCCCATTTCCCCCTGGACTCACAATTGTCGGAATTTACATAAAATGTTGCTTTTTGTTCATTCTTACATTTAGAATTTAAATTTCTTAAAAAGATGCAGTTGTTGAGCAGTTATAGCCTTTTATATTCAGTTTATCCCATAGTAGCAAAAGGGGAAAAGTGCTTATTTCAAATGGCGCTCTCAGAAAGAAAAACGCACACAGTGTATGATCGCTACTTTACTTCAAAAATATTCACACGTTAAAATTAAGTGACACTGTTAAATAATTCGTTTATCTGCGCTTTCGTTTTGCATAATAATGTATACGTAACCTCCCCCCTCGAAAATCTTGGGCACGCCACTGACTCTAGTGTTCAAAAGGATTAATCTTGTGTTATCTGCAAAATAAGAGTCACGGTTTTGTTTATTCGAAGGCAAGACAAGAATGAAAAATTGAATCCTTTATGTTGGATGAGTCATTGCTGTCAGAAGCGATATGGGCAGAAATAAAGTGCCAGAAATATTTGTATTTTAGAGGACACCTTTTCCAGCATCCTTGCGGCAAGGTACGTGCTTATTTAAGTTGTAATTGTAACTATAATTGTGAAAAGTGGAAACATTACAAAACAAGCGGTTTGTGTAACGGGCTATCTGTTACGCAATTTGCCGGCACCTGTTGCATGACTGGGCCGGCAAGCAGCCGACGCTCTTGCGGTGTCATGCTGCAATAACCTCCCTGTACAAGTAAGTTTTCGCGGAAATAATTTAGTAATTCACTCACGTCTTGTTATAACAACTAATGTCCTGCTGTCACTGGTAAGTATCAAATTATTTGTATGACAGAATTTTGAATGAGAATATTTTTTTACTTACAGCCATATATTTCCACTATTTTAAAAACAAAAAATAAATATTTTAAATTTTTTTAACACGTAAAAATCTGCTTTATACTGATAACACTATGCCATTTTACATTAAATTACAAACACATGGAATAATGCCAAAATTTATTGGACTGCTCTAGAATTTCTGAAGTGATCTATTTTGTTAAATCTCATACGAAGATGTAACTCTTCAAAGTTATAAATATATATTTTTTTGTCTAATCCAGTCTGAGGTTTTTCCATGATTTCCTTCAGTAATTTCAAGTCAATACTTGAATGGTACCATTATTGAGAGCCATGAATGCCCCCTCCCAGAAGTGTTATTTTTCATGTCTCACCTCACTGCACTTGTCCCTGTAATAAATTGGGTCAGCCAACCAACCAAGGACTTGGGGTACATGCAACAGTCAGACATTTCTGAGTTGTAACGACTTCATTTACTTTAAATAACATTCACACCCCTACAGAAGATTTTGTGACTGTCCATCTAGCCCTTTAGGCCAAGAAGAGCCATTCATATTCCAGGACATATTAGCAATTGAAGATAATGCAACTAATATAAAATCTACTGATGCTGATAACCGATAATCTACTGAACCAATATAAAATCACAAATGTTCCTTGAAGAACATGAATTGTTCATTTACCTCCTTTATTAATCTATTGTTGTAAGCCCGTTTACCTGGGCTTTGAGGTACAGGGAAGTTTCATTTAAACATTTTAGGTAGAGCTTAATAATGTTTGATGGCTGAACCTGCTCCGTAGGAGGGTAGAGATATGGAAAGTTGGTGTAAAAGGTTATTCACGCTTGTTCATACCTGGTAGATGTGTGTGATGTCTTGTCCTAATGCTTCTCGCAGACCGAATCGTGAAAGTTCCAAGGTTCTATCCAGCGACCCTCAGTTCACCAAGCCAAGCGATCCCTTGCGCCTTGTAGCATGCTAGGCAGCGGTAACTCCGTGTTCCATCGTCGTAGTTAGCAGTGTAACGTGTTGTAAAGTAATCGGACTAGTTATCCATGTAGCGTCGATGAGTGTCTGAATCAAAAGAGAGCTAGCTCCGGGTAGGAGCTTGCTTTTATCATTATAGGCGTCGAAAGGTTGTTAAACCTTTCGAACGCGGTAGATCCTGTTTAGATCCACGCGTTTGCCTTTCCAGTTCCTGGTTTTTTACGGAAGTTACAAGCTAGCGCATTCTTGAGATCACTCGCTGGTCGGACAAGTTCAGGAAATAAACAAGTGTGAATATTAACATGACGAGGTTTTCTCGGTCTAATGGTCTCCATATCTCTACATTCCCCTTGTTGAAATAAGCGAACCACTCTGTGATGGTCGACTACTTCATCTGGAGTAGGTTATATTTAAAGATTAGGATTTATTAACAAATCAAACTTGTAGAAGACCAATACAGGAAACCAATCAGTAGAAGAATCACATCACCGTAGAGAAAAAAAAATTGAAATCGCCAGAAGAGTCATATCATATCGTGGCACCAAACACCGTTGAGAAAAAAAAAAGATAAAAACACGTAGAATTAAAAAAAAAAAAATTGTAGGTCATAGCCTCTTATAAACTCAAAAAGTACGAGCACAATTAACTAAGTTCTGAGGCATGGATAAAATAATTATATAAGTGTGACACTGAACTAGTTTTGGTTGAGTGATGACAGCACAATAAAAAAAAAAAAAACACATGTCAGCACAGTGTGAAGAAACGCCGGCAACCGCACGCGGTTGTATTTACTGTTTGCCGAGTTCAAAGTACACTCGGCGGAACATACGCAATGCTGGGCGGAGCCTTGAGGTATGTTACCTATGGCAACTCTGTAAACTGCATGCCGCCATAGGCTGGACGTTCTGTGCAGCTGACGATAATAAAAAAAAACACAAAAGAAAGAGACGTATCTCTAATCCAATATGGGTAGTACCCATGGGCACAAACTTTGGCACTGTAAATGACATATGTTTGTATTAATTGCGTGTGCCTTACGGTACTTGAAGCAGCTGAGCACCGGAACACTTTGAGCCGATGAAAAATAACAATAAGGATCATGTGTCGTCAGTAAACAAGAGCAGGATGCACTCAGTGGGCGGGGCCTGTCGATGAAGATCGCCGTGACGTCAGCGAAGTTGAGTCTGGAAGTCAAATTTGCGATGGCGCTTTGGGTCAAGAGACGTCCTGGGTAAAGCGCTCCACATCTGGGTCGCGGCGTGGGAGATGGAAAAATCAGCCATGGGTCCAGACGGGAACGGGTCCTTGTTGGTGCTGGAACTCCACAAGATCGTTGTTGGTCTCCGCGATGAGCCTAGGTCTGTCGCTCGATGGTACAAGCCGGTGGTGTCATGGGTCCAGTAACATCCGTGGCGATGAGATAATGAAACAAGCGTAAAAGGAAAAATTAGGAAAAAGCAAAAGGTAGTGGAGCAGATTTACAATAAGTGATGACGGGTTATAAAATCGATTGAAAAGGGACTTTCAGTTAAAACTGGTGAATTATTTTGGGGGGGAGGGGAGGTCATATCTAATTTGAATGACGGCGAAGGGGCGTTATTACTTATAGGATGTAGAGTTTTTGAAGGGGGCCTGTTTTTGATTAACAGGTTTACCATGTTGTAGGGAAAGTTCGCCGGGGGGGAATGGGGGGGAATAGGTGGAATAATTCCATGTTGTAAGGAAAGTTCGCTTGGGCGCAACGGGGGGGGGGGGGGGGGGGGAAGTTTCGAATAGTCGGCTTAGCCGAGAATGAAATGAGAAAAGAAAGGAGAATTCAGCGATAATAGAACGAACTAAGTGATTACGAGACATTTCCTTCTGTAATATGTGTAAATGTCGTTTATAAAAGCAATTGCAAGAATTTTACGTGTCTTGTGGACAAAGGTTTAAGCGCCTTCGATTCGCTGCTAATAAAAAAAAATTGAAAAAGAAGTGAGAAAGAGTAAGTAATATATTTGTGTAAAAGTTCATTGAAAAATAGAGTAGGTTGTAATTTCATGGGATATGAGCTATACCATGTTGTATGCTATCAATATTTGAACTCTAAAATTAAAGGAGAGAGTGGGAACATTTGCCTATTTGTATTATATGCTTTATTAACATATTTAGTGCATTGCAGCTTTCAAAGAAGCAGTTCGCGTTACACCTGAGCGTAAATAAAAAAAATTGCTATGGCCAAAAAGCCAAAAGTTCAAGCAAGTTCTACGCAGTTCATTTGTTCTTTATGTCTTTGTACTTTTTTCTTCATTTGAGCGTATATGTACCAGCAAATGGGGAAAAAAAAATATATATATTTGCTAGTTAGAATCATAAACACACTAAGTACTTATTAGTCAAATCAGCTAAGTGATATGTTCTGACTATTACCATGCGTTTAAACGCAAATTATAAAATAACATTAAAATATCTGTAAGAAAATAATTTATTAGGCAAGAAATGTATTATAACTGTTCCGACGATTGAGATAGCATTCTGTAATCCTGATCTTGTTAAAAATAAAAATAACCATGTTGTATTAAAAATAAAATGAGTTCGTTCTAACGCAGAAATGCAGTGCGAGCACTGGGAGTGGAAAGAGGGGGGGGGGGAGGTGGATGAGCGTGAGAAAATGCTGGATGCTAGCATGTGCAATGTAGGCAACGACGAGCGAAGAGGCTAAAGCGAGTGACAACGGAATGGCGTGTTAATGAATGTTAGTGGGGTTATCATGGCACTAGTCGTAGCGGGCTTTAAGTCTAGCAATAGTGATAGTGTCAGTCTTTTGCTTACTTCTCCCGTCGATGAAAGTTACCTCGTAGGAATTCTCGTTAACTTTGCGAAGAATAGTTCCTTTATACTTATAAGAGGACGCAAAGGCTTTTGACACACCTGGAGTTGGAGTGGCATCTAGAATCCATACATGTTGTCCTGGTGAGTACTGTATTTTCCTAGAAGTGCTGTCTACGTACTTTTTCTGCTGTTCGTAACGCTTGTTCAAGTTGTCATGTGCTGTCTTACGTATGGAAGTCAGGAGTTCAAGTCTCTGTGCGTTCGTCTGGGAAACATTGTCGGGGTTCGAAGGAAGGACAGCGTCAGCTAAGATCCTTGGGTTGTAGCCAAATAAAGTAAAATACGGGCTCTGGAGGGATCCAGAATGGATTGTAACGTTGTGGCTAAACGCTGCGCTAGCCAAATAATCACACCACGAAGCTTTCTTTTCTAACACAAAGACTCTCATAGCTTTCTTTAAGTAACTAAATGAACTCTCAACTAATCCATTCGTGAAATGGGCACAAGTATCTACATATTTTAGTTGTACGCCTGTAATATTAGCTAACTCTCGTAAGAGTAAACTTGAATTGGGTGTGGAACGATCTAAATAGATCGTTTCCGGGATGCCATGAACTAAAAAGACTTTCTCAACTAGGGCTGTTGCTATGTTTTGTGCATCGTGGTTAGCCAAAGGAGCTGTAATTACGTACCTTGTACAACTATCGACTACTGATAGGAAATATTTGTATTTGTGCGTTTTTGAAGAGACTAAAGGACCACATACGTCAATATGGATTCGTTGGAAAGGAATCTGGGCTGGTTGAAATGTTTGCAGCGTATGCGGTTTAGAGCCTTGTGGTTTCTTTGAAATCTGACAAGGGATGCAATGTCTAACCTTATCGTACACAAATTTCTTCATATTAGGGAAGAAGTAGCGCATAAGCATTAAATTATATGTCTTTTGTGCACCTTGGTGACTTCCATTCATTTTGTGTGCATGAATAAGATCGAAAACTTGATTTCTTAATGCATGAGGAATACAAAGTCTATCCCTATTACCAGTTTTGATTTTATTAGTCCTGTATAAGACTCCATTTTTGAGTACATAAGAATACGAAAGCTTTTCTAGTTTAGGGTCACTAGCTTTATCTTTGTTTTCTAATACGTCAATAATGTCTCTGAAATAGGGGTCTTTACGTTGTTCTGAACTAATATCAAAATCTGCTGCTTGTGCATGAAATACTTGATGAAAGAATAAGTCATCATCATCATCATCATCATTTTTCTTGTCAAGATTAGTCTTTTCTATAGGGTTGTCTTTGGGAATGACAGGTGACTGAGTGTTTACTGTATCATTGGGAAGGACTACTGGATGCTGGGCCATAAGGGAAGCAGATGAGGTACAAAGTACAGGCTTAGGGGTGTTAGGTGTCGTAGTGGTAATGTTCAAATTGATATAAGTTTCTGTTCGTGGACTTAACTGAACTGTGTTTGAAAGGGTAGCTTTTCCCTCATACACATTTGCATTTTCAATTTGGGTAAATATGTCATGCGACAGCTGGTGAGTCTTGTACTTTGATCTTAAAATACTATAATTAGGAGTACGTCCTAAATGACAAAGAGTTATTGTATTGTCTTTTAATGACATTTCGCACCTTTGCGTTCTCAAAAAGTCATTTCCTAAAAGGGGAGGGACGTTAATTGAATCTACTATTCTAAATGGGTGCGAATATTTACGCTTTCCAATTATGATAGGAAGAACTACAATTTCAGACACACTCAGTTTCGATCCGGACACACCTTGGATTGTGGATTGTACTTTGTATGTTTTTCTTTCAGTAGGGAGAAGATGGGAGGGATAAATTGAGATTTGGGAACCCACGTCAATAAGTAAATCTACCTGTTTTCCTTGTATGCTACTATTAATAAAGTATAGGCCATTTCTCTCAATTATAGGAACTTTATCTAATCTGGTATTATCTTCGATTTCGTTCCTGCAAGTCGAAGACGATTTTAGTTTAAACCACTGCCTTGTTGTGGCTTGTAAAAGCAGTTGTCGCTCTCGTGATTATAACGACCACAAAACTTGCAGGCTGAGGTATTTGCATCGTCGCGATTAGCCTGATCTCGACGCTGAAACCTGTTGTTACTATTACTTCTGAACTGGCCTCGTGAGTTCGATCGAAAGTTACCTCTGTGATTAGCTCTAGAATTATTATTATTTCTGTAGGAAGAGGACTTATTATTCCCCTTGTTGAAACCTCTGTTATGTGCGTTTTGATTAGCCGTCTTCGCAAATTCCAGCACATTTGTGCAAAGATTGAAGAGAGAACTGGCGTTCATCTCTTCGTTCGAGTGCAGAGTTAAGGTCGAGATTTGTGACGAAAGTTTGTTTATTTCGTCACCAGAGGTAGCACTTGGAGCGTGTTCTACTCTGGGTACGGCTGGTGTCGCCGCGCAGCGGGCACTATCCGAACTCGGTATATGATACATTCCTTGATACACTGTGTGGGAACTATTTACGAGAGCCGGACTTTGGACTTGATGTGTCAATGGTGGGAGAGAAGGAAATGGACACTGGTTGTATGGTACAAAGTGCTGAGTCAGGTTGTGAGAATTACTACTGGGGAGGGGGGAATAGACCTGTGCATGCGAACAGCTGTGAAGTGCTGACGGAGTGAATGTCTGGGGTAAGCTCGCCTGAGCAATGGCCTGATCAATTTCCAATTTCTCTTCCAACATACGGGAATTAATTAATGACTGCTGGCGTTCGAAATTCTGTAGGTGGGCAATTAATTCTTCTGTTCTAGCAAAATGCTTGTTGGTTAAACAGCCAATGTACTTGGCTCGCAGTCCCGTGATGATGTAAGAGAGAGTTTGTTCTTCAGTGGCGTTCGGGAAGTATTGCTGGACTAATGCCTTTTTAGCAATAACGTAGGTGTGAATGGGCTCGCTTACCACCTGTTTTCTCTGAAGAATTATCTGTACAGGATCTGCTGACAAGTATGAACCCTTAAATAGCGTATTTAGCTCGTCTTTGATATGGGTGTATGTCAAGTCTACAAAATTGGGTCGTTTCTGTATGTCATGAAAATAAGTTAAAGCGGTGTCCGTCAAAAATAAAGGTAACATCTCTTTACGCTTAGCTTCCGACCATCCTGCGGCGTGTGCTACATTTTGAAACTTAAGGAAAAATGAGTCAATGTGCGTAGGGTCATTTCCGCTAAATGGTGCCGGGTATAATGCAGTTGGAATTGGGGTAGCCATGTTAGTCGTGGGAATTTCTACAGTTAAGTGATCAGAGTTATTAACAGTGTTAGAGGAAGTTGAAACGGGAGCCGGGGTACTCACTAAGGGTTGGGGTTGGTTTTTGTTGGGTGTTTGTAGTCCAAGGACAAATTGAGGGTAATTTCGATTAGCAGACCTTAACCGTGTTAGTGGAGGGGAGGGAATTGGGGTTAAAGGTCGTGAATTTATTGGATTTGCCGTGATTGCAGTTGCTAACTCTATGATTTGGTCGAGGGAGGAATCTAGGTGTTCGTGCAACTCTATCTGTGACGTATTCATAAACGAAGGTTCGTCGTGCTGACCAAAGAACAAAGGAAAGTATGGTTATACAGTTATTTATGTCATTAATATATCGCTGGTCAAAGAAATATAAGCAAGTGTTCTCATTCCTGTGTGAATGATGCTTGAATACATGTTATGCAGAAGAACTAGATTTTTGTTGAAAAAGGGGGGCTCGGCATAAAAGAAAAAGAGGGGTTGTTTTCCATAGGGTAATACACAAAATTGTCATTGGGTCTAACGCATCTTAAGCGTACTGTGGGAGTATGAATTGGAATTACTAAAAATTTACTTTAAAAATGCTCCCAAAGTGGGAGGGAGGGGTGGGAGGGAATAATTTAATGTAAAGCAATTCGTACAGGAGGGTACTTAATTGCAAAAAAGGGCCTGAAGCAACTCCACCATGTTGTAAGCCCGTTTACCTGGGCGTTGAGGTACAGGGAAGTTTCATTTAAACATTTTAGGTAGAGCTTAATAATGTTTGATGGCTGAACCTGCTCCGTAGGAGGGTAGAGATATGGAAAGTTGGTGTAAAAGGTTATTCACGCTTGTTCATACCTGGTAGATGTGTGTGATGTCTTGTCCTAATGCTTCTCGCAGACCGAATCGTGAAAGTTCCAAGGTTCTATCCAGCGACCCTCAGTTCACCAAGCCAAGCGATCCCTTGCGCCTTGTAGCATGCTAGGCAGCGGTAACTCCGTGTTCCATCGTCGTAGTTAGCAGTGTAACGTGTTGTAAAGTAATCGGACTAGTTATCCATGTAGCGTCGATGAGTGTCTGAATCAAAAGAGAGCTAGCTCCGGGTAGGAGCTTGCTTTTATCATTATAGGCGTCGAAAGGTTGTTAAACCTTTCGAACGCGGTAGATCCTGTTTAGATCCACGCGTTTGCCTTTCCAGTTCCTGGTTTTTTACGGAAGTTACAAGCTAGCGCATTCTTGAGATCACTCGCTGGTCGGACAAGTTCAGGAAATAAACAAGTGTGAATATTAACATGACGAGGTTTTCTCGGTCTAATGGTCTCCATATCTCTACACTATGTAAGCATGTGACTGCAATGGATTTTGCCTTTGAAAAACAAAGTATACAGTTAAACATTTACTTTATAAAACCACGAGTTAGGAATTTTATGTTTTTATTCATAAAATTAATAACAAAATTCCATAATATTGCACAAAATTGCAGGCTCTTTATGAATATATCATATTGATAAAATTTATCGATACGCTGATATACTTACTAAATCCATCTCTAATAATATGTGGGTTATTTTTTAAGTAAGGTCTGTTTTGCAATAAAAACAAAGTAAGTAAATGTTTTTCAAAAAAACATTTATTTTCTGAATTCACATATTTTCTCTATTTTTCTACATAATTTGCTTGCCAGTTTAAACATTTATCGTAACGAACTATGAGTTTTTGGATACCCTCCTCCTAGAACTCTGCCGCCTGTGATGATAGCCAGTTAGTAGTCGCTAGGTGCAAGGTCTGTTTGTGAATACTGTTTGAAATTGCATGTACACGTGGGAATGAGTGCGCACGCAGGCTCCCAGCATTCGTTGAGCAGCATCCGATGACATTTGCATTCACGGCATCAGTTGTACGCTTTGTTAAAATGTTTAAGAAAATCGAGCACCCCGCCAACTGTGAAATACGGTCAGTCATCCGATTCTTAACAGCAAGAAACATGAAACCTGCGGAGATTCATCACCAGATATGTGAAGTTTACAGAGACAATGCAATGAATGTCAGTGAAGCACGAAAATGGGTGAGATTGTTCAAGGAAGGTCGGGAAAACGTCCATGACTAATCGTACCCTGGTCGGCCATCTGTAATCACTGACGAGTTGGTGTGGACAGTTGACATCCGCATTGACGCAGACAGGAGATTCACAATTTCCAAGTTGTCATCGGAATTTCCACAAATTTCAAGGTCAGTTTTGTTTAAAATTGTGTGAGAACTTACAGTTCATGAAATTGTGCTGTCGATGGGTTCCTAAACTGCTGAGTGAGGAACACAAAAAGAAAAGATTGGCAAGTGCTTTAACATTTTTGACCCTCTACAAATAGAAAGGTGAGTTTTTTGAGTAATATAGTCACAGGAGATGAGACATGGGTGTCCCACGTGACTCCTGAGCCAAAACAACAATTGATGGAGTGGCGACACACATCATCGCCGGTCAAAGTGAAAGCAAAACAGACACTTTCAAAGCAGGGTGTTTTGTTAGTGGACTTTTTGCCGCAAGGAACAACGATTAACTCAGCTTCCTACTGTGAGACCCTAAGAAAACTCCATTAAGCAATCCAGAACAAACGGCATGGAATGTTGTCAGCCGGTGTCGTACTGATTCATGACAATGCAAGACCACATGCTGCGGTTCAGACTCAAGATCTGATCGAATCTTTTGGCTGGGAGGTATTCGATCATCTGCTATACAGTCCAGATCTAGCACCTAGCGACTACCACCTCTTCCGCCATCTGAAGACCTTCCTTGGTGGCAAGCGTTTAAACACTGATGAAGAAGTGAAAACGACCGTGAGTAATTGGCTATCATCACAGGCGGCAGAGTTCTATGAGGAGGGTATCCAAAAACTCGTAGTTCGTTACGATAAATGTTTAAACCGGCAAGGAAATTATGTAGAAAAATAGAGAAGTGTATGTAAATTCAGAAAAAAAAATGTTTTTTTGAAAAATATTTACTTAGTTTTTATTGCAAAATGGACCTTACTTAAAAAATAACCCTAGTAATAATAACGTATTTACTCACGTATAATGCACACTTTTCTCCCAAATTTTTGCACCCAAAAACTTCGGTGCGTATTATGCACGGACTATTTTTTTCATGTTTACAGAACCCTACCATGTTATATATCGTTGTAAAGCGTGAATTTTGTAGTTTCTGAATATGGCAACAGTATTCCATTCAAGATGGCGACACTAATGTGAATGCAGTTGAAATAAATTCCTCGCAAAATGAAGGAACGTTCTGATTTTTGTGGTACTTTGGATTAAAGAAAAGGTAAGGAGAAAGAAAATAATTAAAATGTATTACTGGCCAAATAATATGACACACATGGCGTGTGTAAGTTCCTTAATGAAAGAAATATTGTTCTGCTAACTGCTAGTTTGACTCTTCTGAATGGGCCTCTTATAAATGTTAAGTCAGTCATGGAAAAAGTATATATTATGAAGGTTTCTTTTTTAGAAAAAGTAGAGAGAAAATGAGCAAAACGACGCATAGAAGTTTAAAGGCCATTTTTCACTTTTTAATAAATGTTCTGAAACACAAGAAAATCAGTGCCGTTCTGGCAGACTTTGAGCATGCACCTCCCATCTGATGGGATGTGTATCAGCAGTATTTGTTGGCCAAGAAATAACAGAAAATAACTTCTTGAGCACTGCAAATCCATAACGTAATTTTGATCTCCCTTTCTACTATTACAGAATAAATAATATGATTAAAGAGTGAAAACTTTGGGATGCTAAACACAGTGGAGGGAGAAGGGGGATGTGGCTTGGGTTGGTGACTTACTGTTTGCACAAGAGGATATGATGTCACTAGCTGTTGATTGGCATAGCAACAGGTTTACGACCTACTACTAAAAGCCATTTCTTGAACCTGGTTTATACTGCGCATTATACGCGAGATAAATATTTTGTCACTTCTCCCCATCAAAAACTAGGGTGTGTATTATACATGCGTAACTACGATAATAAAAAGGTGAAGACTGTATGACTATGAGGGGAAATGGAAGAGGCCTTTGCATAATCAATTTAAATAGTAATGTCCTGTGTTAAGTACTCTGCGAAAAATTTATAATTCTGGAAAAAACTGGGAAAATAGATTTAGAGTTCATGTGGAAACCATGACAGTTTCCAGAATGGGAAAAGGATTGAATTTCAACACCGTTGGCAGCTGACTGCTCAAGGCATGCAGTGGGAGACACCTGACCTGAATTCCAAAGCTGAGTGAGAGGTCATTAGATCGGAAACTGGGAAGAACATAACTTTTTTGTGAAGAAAGCATTCCATAACATGGGCAATTTTCCACATAAAGACTTCTTTTGGTTTCAGTTTCCCTTAATTTCTGGGAATTTAACATTTTTCAACCCTAAAGTCATGGAACCAGGAAATCTGTTTAAGCCAAATTTCCGTCTTACGGCAGGTTTTACTGTGATGAAGCATTTCTTCCTAAGTAAATTATTGCAAAACCTCACATGAAGTTAGAAATACAGTAATGTTTTAAATTTCAATCCACCTATTCATACTTGAATTTATTCTTCTCTCCTCTTGTTTCTCAAAACACATAAGTCGAAGTAAAAATATATAAATGTAAAAAGGACATCAGAAGTAATAAGGAAGGTCAGGTTTACCTAGTATATGAAGAAAATTGTTCATTGAATTAGTGCAAATGGAAGTAGTATCTGGTTAGGAGTTATTTATGATCACTAATGTGACAGGAAACTTATGACTAGCAAGAAATATGTACAGAGGTGGCAAGTGCTAATGGAATAACTGAAAATAATAATAAAAAAATGAATTGCATGAGGGAGAGAACAACACATGCACTGAAAGAATGTGTGAGTGGTTAATGTGAGACTTATTTAGTACTGGGTGGTTACAATTAAAATTCCCCTACTCTGAGCTCTCTGGAGCCTGTTTGAGGCATCTTACAACTGTGAAATTTGGTGAATCGACTATGCAGACGATGGGGAAGAGAATGGCGATGAAAAAAAATAGTTCCGTTTTTGACCACCAGGTGAAAATGTCGTGCTGTTACAGTACCACAAAGAAAAACAGATGCCAAGCATAAAATTATTGTTGGTTTCTGCCCATACAGCAGTGTTCAATATGCGTGCCACCAGCATGAATGACTTGTTGAAAGCGTAACAGCGTGATCAAGAGTTGCACAAAACATGCTGTGCAAGGAGTTGCGCGTAACTTGCACTAGTAATAATGGAACATCGGATGGGACCTTGCGGTGTCAGCTCCTCGAAGAAAAAAGTGACCCAGGATGAAATCAGCAGTGAAGCCACACCAGACACTGACATAATCAGAATGCAATGGCTGTTGTTGCACCATGTGGAGCAGCGAGGCACCCCATATGCAACAGTTATGCATGTTCACCGCACTGTCGAGGATAAAGTGTGCCTCGTCTGTCCACAGAATGTTCCAAGGCCACATTGATGCGTTGAGGTGGATCTTGCGGCTTTTTCTGTTGCTCCACATGGATCTTATAGGGGTACCACTGTAACATGGACCATAAGACTTTGCGAACTGTCGACCATGGCAGGGACAATTCCCGTGACACAGCTCGCGCACTAGTCTCAGAAAATCGGGAACAAGAAGCTCTGTCCGCCACTGGAACAGCCACTTCGATGACAACCTTTTCCGCAATCGGCTGGCGCCCCCTTCCTGCTGCAATGCCCAAGTCTCCAGTATCTTCAAATTTCTTCATCATTTTTCTTAACCCATTCCTCAACATGGGTCCTTTTCGGAGTCTTTTCACATGACGATAAGCACGTAGTGCAGCTGCACTATTGCTACCGTTCTGATCAAATAACTTCACCAGCAATGCACGTTCTTTCTTCTGTAATGGCATGGTGATCACTTCCGACTTCTTGTTGAACACTCACTGCTGGCACTGTCTCCTTTCCTTCAGAATTTTGTTGCCCAACACCACCTGGTGTCTCCAGAGGGCTCTGAGTTGGGGAACTTGACTTGTAATGATCCAGTAGTGCCACATATGCACTTGGTGGTGAAAAATTGAACTATTTTTTTTTCATCGCCATTCTCTTCTCCATGGTCTGCATAGTCGATTCACCAAATTTCACAGTTCTACGATGCCTCAAACAGGCTCCAGAGGGCTCTGAGTAGGGGAACTTTAATTGTAACCACCCGTACTTCAAAATCCCTGATTTGATAATACTGTCAGCAAGTTATCAAAGAAATTCCAAAACAGAACCTGCTGAATGACACATTCTGACGAGCAATTGTTTTGTGGCCATATGGCACAACGTTATTTTAGCATTTGTCATTGAATTGTGTCATGAAACTTTGTTGTAAGGGAGTGATGATGAAGTGGACAATTAGTTTTACTCTGATGAAAGCATATATTTATTCCATAATGATACCTGATTACTCATATAATTATAAATCTAATTTTAATCCAGTAAAGAAAGTGCAATGGTCCAGTTTTAAATTTCTATGATATTTCCTGATGTAAATATTTCAAACATGTGACACACATGAGAAGTTTATAATACATCAGAAACCTTTTTAGAGTTGGTTTTTAGTTACAGGTTTAACCAGAATTTTTCATGTGGGGAGTACAGTGGTAAATTTAGAGCCAAAGTAACCATCAATTTTTCATTTCTGAAAATTTTAGGGGTGTATGGAAAAATCACTGGGTTTTAATGGTGTTTTTTTGCAAGATTGTGTATATTAAAGGAACATTTGTACCAATTTTACCACACAATTTTCCAAATATAATTTTGGAAATTACATGTACGTACATTGTAGAGTTTGTATTCCACTCCCAATATTTATTGTTTGCTGGCCATGTTGAGCCCCATAAATTGTTTTATGTGGTGTGCCTTAGTAGTTTTATAAAAAAGTTCTCATTTTATTTATTAGTCTACAACCGATCACTTTTAACTAGTTACTGGTTCTGTATATAAAAAAATATTGGATGCCTCTTTATTAATGATTCGATCCCCGGCTGGTTCAAATCTGGGAACTTTTCTACCGTTAAAAGCGGCACCGGCACCCACCCAGTGTCGAATAACATGGGTACCTGGGGGAAACCCTGGGGGGTAAAGGCGGTCAGGCAGGGGTGTGATGCTGATCACATCACCCCCACTCACCCCCTATATGCCTTCATGGTGTGGTGCTATGCACACTGGAGCACTTTACTTTTTACTTTTTACTCTTTATTAATGGTAAAATATAATTCTGGAATGAGGCATGCACAGTAGTCATTTATCATGTAGATATTGTACGAGGGTCACTATTTATATTTTGAGCCTTGGCAACACCGATTGAAGTTAGGCGCGATTTGACGTTTGCACGGAATCGTCTGGCATTATTGACCATAACTTACTTCAAATGTTTTGTCAATAGCTTCATTTGTGTTGTTTATGTTGCCTTGGAGATTGCGCGACAACAATAAAATGGAATTAACTCGTGAACATTTTCGTGCGATGATTTTTTACGATTTTCGACGTGGATTATCAAGATAAGAGTGCATCGATCAACTTACTTCCACATTTGGCGATGAAGCCCCATCCTTTGCCACTGTGAAACGCTGGTATAACGAATTTAATCGTGGCCGCCATTCGCTCACTGACGAGATTCACGAAGGTCGTCCAAAATCAGTTGTTGTTCAAGAAAACATTGATGCTGTGCAAAACCTAATACTGCAAGATCGTCATGTGACATACTGTGAGATTGAGACAACCATAGGCATTAGTTCCACCAGCATATATAAAATATTACATGATCATTTAGCTGTGAGAAAGGTATGTTCTCGTTGGATCCCACACAATTTGACAAAAACTCAAAAAGACGCTTGCGTCAATTGGTGCAAACAAATGCTCAATAAATACAATTGTGGTGCTTCAAAAGACGTATATAAGATTGTAACAGGTGACGAATCATGGATATATGCATATGAGCCGGAACGTAAACAGCAGTCGAGTGTATGGGTGTTTCAAGATGAACCCAATCCAACAAAAGTTGTTCGCACTCGAAGCACATCGAAACAAATGGTCGCCTGTTTTTTCGGGAAAACTGGTCATGTGGCAACTGTGCCTTTAGAGGAACGTAGAACGGTCAACTCTGAATGGTACACAACAATTTGTTTGCCAGAGGTCTTCGGTCAAATACGGAAAACAAACAAACGCCATCGGATCATTCTTCATCAAGACAATGCCAGCTGTCACACATCTCATCTAACAACCGACTTTATGAACAGTCAAAAAATCGAATTGATGGGTCATCCGCCGTACAGTCCTGATTTGACACCCAATGACTTCTTCTTGTTCCAGAATGTCAAGAATAAATTGCGTGGACAACGATTTTCGTCGGCGGAAGATGCCGTTGATGCGTTCAAAAACCATATTATGGAGGTGTCTCAAGAAGATTGGAAAAACTGCTTTGACAAATGGTTCGAACGAATGCAAAAGTGTATTGACCATAAAGGAGAATACTTCGAAAAACAATAAAGCAGTTTTCAATGCCAAATTCCTGTTTTTTCATTGTTAGGCTTAAAATATAAATAGTGACCCTCGTAGTATCCACTTCAACTTTAGAGCAAAGTTAAAAAAAAAAAAATATATCCCACTGAGTTGTATGTGAGGACCCTTTCCGATTGTGCAGTGGCTAATCATGTCACCTTGCAATCAAGATTTCTACAAAATCAATTCCTGGTAGGGGCACACACGCTGGTTTGGATTCCACTCTGTAGACCTAGACCTGGGTACACTGCCAGTGCATAAACTGAACTTAAACTTTGGATAACAATGTATTTAAAACCACAAGTCTCAAAACACATTGAATGGAGCTATTTCTCTTAGGGTTCAAAATACCATCATGTGTAGTAAAAATATTACATGGTTTTTTTTTCACAGAATAAGCTGGAATTTTCTGCACTTTCTCGGTTTTTCTAAAGAAAGAAAAAATACATTTGTACTACTAAACAAACATATTTAATAATAATAATAATTAATAGTATTGTTAGTTTGCAAAGAAATACTTGAATATCTAAAAATGTCCACACTCGCTTCGCTCGCAACCTTATTCTTCCTGTAAAGCTTATATTTATTGCTTAGAAGCAGATATTGCATGCAGTCTCTTCATGATATGATATGCAAGGTACCGAGTGATGACTAAAAGTATATGAAGGGCCGCTTTCTAAATTGAAAGTAACCAATTCTGGGGATTTGCATGTTTGATTCAATGATGAGATGATTTTATCTGCAGATAAAATAAAATAAAAGTAACTGTGTTAGATTATTTTGCATCTATAAAAAGTGGTTATGCGAAACTTGAAGAACAGATGAGATGATTACTACAGCTGCGGCAAGGGAGAAATACATTCTCAGTATTGATTAATATTTTGATATTTTTTGGTAAGAAAGTAAGGAGATCCTGGGCATGAATGTTATATGCGAGTGCCCATCCATGAATTTAATCATATCATTGCTCATATTCATTGATGCAATAAGCCAAAAGTGAGAGGAAGGTGACATTAAATAACAAAATCAAATCAAGAAGAAAACAGATTAAAGAGAATTGTGCAATATTTCAGGAGACAAGTTAGCAGCATGACTTTTCCTTTGCCAAAAGGGGGACGGGTCACTTGACCCTGTGCTTTTAGTTATAGCAGCAATCCTCCCTGTACACGTCCACATTTGTCCTGCTCTTCCTCTCAGAAAATCTGGTCACCCTCTCCTAGCTGTGAATTTCCTTGTTCGAGTTTGGGGATAGAAGGAGGGATCCTTGCAGTGGCGTGCCCAGGATTTTCGAAAGGAGGGGGTTAGGTATACATTTTTTAGTAGTCAGCCCTAATTTCGCCATCTTTTCCTGCGTTTGATGTTCCTTTTTTAGGAATACTGGGCCAAAAGGGGGGGGTTATAACTCCCACCAACCCCCCCTTGGGCACGCCACTGGATCCTTGCATGGATTCACTTGAAGACGATGCATTAGATGGAGGAGGATGCTTATGCAAATTATTCTAGCTGTGGGGGATGTTTATGAAATTTATTCTTAGCTGAGGGGATAGCATCCTCCTGCATCCGTCCTTCCCGCACCTCCACACAAACTTCGAGGACTGGCTATCTATCAGGGGCGGCGCGTGCCTTTTCAGGCAGGCAGGGCACATTTTTATTTTTTGGGTGGAGGAGGGGTGGGGCAGTTAACCTCTATATTCCTCTTTAAGGTTTTTGAGAGTAGTTCCTTGACATGGAGTAAGTAAATTGTTCGAACAATGGGTCACTATTTGGAATAAAATGTAACGTTTTGATAAAGATATCTCTCCAAAGAGCATTAAATACTCACTACGTAGGAATACAAAAAATCAGCAACATATGGAACAAATTACGTGAATAAAAAAAAACTCGAATACTGACGTCGGAACCCTATACTCTTGCAGTAACTAAAGTTTGGGTAGATACTGGAATGATTAGGAAAATGTTACACTGTTAGCTCTGCTATAAAGGCCATGAGAAAGGAAGCAATGCCAAACGTACTTTCGACAACTACGGTAAAATCTGTGAAATGGTCAGCACCCCGCACTGCTCATCAATAACAAAATAAAATGACGAAGTGAAGATACTAATTACAAAAATAAAATAAAATAAAATACCTTTCTTTCCATTTATAATGATGGAAGAGCTTCTCCAGTTTCTGCGATTAATATTTTCCTTCGTACGATGAACTGTGATGACAATGATGGTGAATGAAGCCTATATGCATCGTCTATCTCCAGGCGAGCGGCTGCTCCTCGTCTTTTAATACAGGGAGGGGGCATGGACTTCGATTCCACACAAAGTTATATAGTGCAGATTAGTTGATTCACTATAATATGCCAAAATTTCACACATTCACACTTTTAACACTGGGGGAGGGGATCTTGCTCCTCATCCTTTCTGCACCTCACGATGCCAATAATGTAAACTAATATTAATGTGTAATGTCTTTGTATAAGAAGTCCATTCTGCGGTTCTTCAAGCATGCAAACTTCTCCATTACTCTTTTGTTGAAGTCAGGAATTTCACGAACAAGTTCTTTTTCGATAGATAGCATGGCCAATGCATTTAATCTCTTCTCTTTCATGGTGTTACGCATAAAAGTTTTAATGCGCTTTAGCGTAGAGAAGCACCTTTCTGATTCCGCAGTGTTCATGGGAGTGGTTACAATAACACGTAACAGCTTCACAATTTCAGCGTATACTCCTTCTAAGTTGTTATGAAGGAAAAACTGAAGGAGGGAGGTTGCTCCACCACTGATTCTGAAATCTTTCCTCGTGTACAACGTAGTTAGTTCAGTTTTCAGCCGTGGCTTATTTAGAAAGGGGTATGCATCAACAGCAGCGTTTACCTCACATTCAGGAAATTTTACGTCATATGTCTCAAACTTATTTGAGCTAAAAAGTGTTGAAGCCACAAGATGCCCTGTGAATGAGAAGCGCTCACGGGCTTGCGTTGTTATGGTATCGCAAACTTCTAGAGATGCCGCTAGCTTCCCTGTTGCCGAGTTCGATTCACGCCGACGTTTTGGATCGCTTCCTTCCTCGGATGAACGTTCTCTTCCGGATATGCCATTTCTCACGTCCGTGACTGCATTTTCGAATTTCTTTATAGCAGCATGCACTTGTACTTGGTCCGTGTTTGTTTTCTGAACTTCGGCGTACAAGTAGTCAACATGCGGCATGATTTTGTGAAAGAGTGATAGCCAATACATAAAGGTGTTGTTTTTCAATTGATAACATAGACCAGCTGCCTCTCGAATTGTCACACCGTCGAATTCGGCACTGTGTTCTATTTTCTCAAGACATTCAATAATTTCCGTCCTGTATTCAAATATTGTGTTCACCAGTCTGCTATTGAAATTCCACCGCGTAGAAATCGCCCTAGGCAACCGCTTTGATGCAACTGATTCTACAGCAGCAATTCTCTGAGGTGACCTCGAAAAGAATGATGCAAAGCCAGTAAGATGCATGAAAAATGTCCTGACCCCACTTATATGCAGAGTAGCCTGTTGCATGGTGAGATTTAATTGATGGGCATAGCAATGAATAAAATATGCACATTCATAATGCTTCCTAATAAGTGTTTGAACACCTGCATGTTGCCCACTCATTACAGCTGCCCCATCGAAGCACTGAGCAATTAATTTATAGGGCTTATCTTTTAAGAACTGATCTATTTCGGATAACAATATATCTGCAATATCGTTTGCTCTGGCACGAGCAGGATTAAAAAATCCCCAGAATCGTTCGTAAACTTTTCCAGATCTCTCGTAGCGGAAAATGAGAACAAGTTGTAGCTGTGAAGAAGAATCTGTAGTTTCATCAGCCTGAATTGCAACAAAATGAGCATTTTCTATCTGAATGCTTATTTCTTCTCTGCATACTTCCAAAATGCAGTCCAAAATTTCATTTTGAACCGTGCTTGAGGTTCCCTTAAATACACTAGCAGACTCAAGATGTTCTTTCAATGATGAATCAAGTTCTGCCGCAAAATTTACAAGGCCAAGAAATATTCCTCTGTTAAGTGAATCTGCAGATTCGTCATGACCTCTCAATGCACATTCAAATACACCGCAAAATTTAATGCAGTCTATAATAGTTGATAGAATTTTCCTGTTCTTGTCAACCATATCATTGTGCCGTTTCACTGCTATTCGATATGATGAGTCCAGTTGTTTAGCAATGCTTACACGACCCAGTAATGCAAGATCCGTACATGCATTAATGTGCAATTTGGAAGATTCGTGGCTTTTTATCTTTTCTGACAAATGTTTCATGTCCTTTATACCTGTACGTGTCCAAGCAAAGTCGCCCCCAAACAAAATACAAGGAAAGCAAAATAAAGCGCTGCGTTTATCGCAACCACAAAGCCACACTTTTCGTTGATACCAGTCCATGTTAAAATTTCGATTTACTTGCTTTCCCTTACATGTTGTTGTATGCTGAATTGAAATATTTGGTCGATGTGGTCCTAGTAGCTTTATCTGCAGTTTCTCTTCCATTGTCAATGAATTGAAAGGCGTAGATATTAAAGTTTCTACATGGTTCAATGTCTTTTATCGTCGCAAAATGTCTTCCAAAATAATGAAAAGAAATATTCTATATTCACCAAGTATCCACTAATATCAACGACTAACTTGGAAGATGATGCAGCGTTAAGTTCAGTAACAACACTTTACATTGACCATGTACCCCCAAAAATTTCGTTTATACTAACGAAGATATTCTGCATGTCAAGTTGCTGGAACACAGACACAATCACACAAATAAATAAATACGTACAATAACTATAAACTCGCGAGAAACTAATTATTTCGTAAGCGACCAATACACCCAGACGGAACGCAACGCAAACTCACACACTAACTCAAATCCAAATCCATATTACAATGGGAAGAAAGGAGGATCTTTTTGAAAATACGAGGGACTAGTTTGAGCAATAAAAAGTGTTGTCAACTTTTCAGGTCGCCGGAACAAGCGCGAAGAAAAGCATTCGAGGGATTTTTTTCTATCTTATTGCTGTAGGCTGGAAGAACAAATGAACTGCCTGCCAAGCGTTGGAAACACTGAACGAGGCAAACATGAATGGACAGGGCACCTCGTTCACTGCCCAGAGACGGCTACGAATTTTGCGCTTTTCCATTGTGAGGGGACCGTCAGTTGGGTCCCTTGCCTATGCTGTAAATGTTTGGATCAGTTAGTGACGTCACGTCTCCAGGGCAGAGCCGAGATTGGACTCTCTCCAACAGGACGGAGAAATATATTAACCTCGCACAGGGTGCATACCCTGTAAGTCTGGTTGCAGCAACGTAGGAGTTGAGGGAAAAAACAAAAATTTTAGTTACGCGTATATGCTGTAAATGTAAATGGCGTCTCTTCAGATGAACTTTGTTAAAATTGTTGTGGGGCAGTGCCCTAGTTGCCCTTTATGTAGCATCGCCACTGCTATCTATTTATAAAACAGTTCTTGTTTCATGAAAAAGTCTTTAATAAATGCATGTTCATTGGCCTATCAAAATCTTACAATTATGAATTGAGGTCCACTAACTCCAAAATTGAACACCGTTCCGAAAGTCGCACGAGTTTAACGCGTTAAACGAGTTATGGTAACTGGCTGTCCCATAAGTCCTTCCGTGCGTTTCATTATGCTGTCCCAAAAGTCGCATTCCGTGCGTTTCGTGCAACAACGAGATTCACTAAACGCACGGGTCAGGAGGCTGGTTTGTTCCGTGAGAATCGTCTGCTCCTTGCAGACAAAGCGCGTACTGATGGATTCAAACTGCACTAGTTCGGGAAATGTATTATAATTTTAACAGAGACGGATATGAAGCAACATGCACAAGATAATTAATCCTTCTTAGAATGTGATTAAAATGAGAATCAGTGTCCACAGGAGAGTTAATTTTTGCCATAAGGACATTCCTTCCGCTGACGACATGCGGAAACTTTCTCTAAACAAAACGCTGCGCCTGCGCTTTCGCCTAGAGTGTCCCGGGCCATAAGTCTGTAAAATAACTGGTTTCACCAGATTCACGAGCCCAGTTATTTTCGTTGAATGCGTTCGTTTCGTTAAGACTTTCGGAACGCACCCAGTGTGGCAACAACCTTTTGAGGGGCCTAGTCCTTCCAATTGGCATTTCATTGAGTGACAAATTTTCTCATCGCCGCTTTATTAGTACCCCTCAAGCCTGGAGTCCGCTGCTATTTCACCACCGACAATGGACATTTCCACTTTGACATGAAAAACGTTTTAAATCCATTCATTTTACAGAGAATGACACAAACATGAGATGTGCAACGTATCTCGGCGATATTTGTTTCGGTTCTCGAGAAACACGCCTTCAAACACCGCTGAAATTCACCTCCTACGTCACGGATTTGGAAACGTCCTCTCCATAGACAGGAGGTCCTCTGACGTCATCACTTAGAAATGCGTGCAGGCGGGGCTTCTGCTCGTCCCGTCAACTTAGCATGAGCCACAGAAGAGACAGAAAATTCACTTGTTACTGTGTAAAACAAGTATCTTACAACTTCCAGTGCTAAAATCTGTGCTCCATTTCTTGGAGATGAATTATACCCTAGCAGTATAGTAGTATTTACTATAATTCAGCCACTCGGTAGAGGGTTTTCCCATTAGGGTGACAAAGCAAAACTTGTAGCAGTCAATGGCTGAACATGTGAACAGCCTTGTTCATTGCGAATACGTAGGTTGCTTCTGACTGGCAAGAACTTAATGTTATATGAATGCCTTTTCTGGAATTACAATTATTTTCGTCATAATATTTTCTTCGCAAATTTTAAGATAATACGTTTAGAACACAGTGGTTTACACGCCAATTTCTGCAATATAAGAGGTGATACGGTATAAAAAGGTACGGGTAGTTTTTAAATTTCCTTCAGTAAATGACAGTTTTCTTCAGCTAATATATGAATTGCAATTTTTTTGTATTTAGCCTACTTTTACGTCGCTTTTCCGTCACTTTGTTTAACCGCAACGATGAGAACGGATGGTTAATTTAGTATGTATCTTCTCTAACATCACATTTCTTCCCACTTTTGGCTAATCGCTACAATGAAGATGAATGACTACAAGCAGTATTCGAAGTCGGGGTGCAGGAGGACACCCCCCCCCCCCCACACACACACACACACACTACCATCACCTCCAACAAGCACAATCTAAGTATCACCCAACCTGCCACGATACGAGACGAACTTTTTCTTCTGTCCCATCTTATTTCGAAAACATTCACTAGTTCTTGTCCCATCTCCTTTTATGAGACGAGACGGAAAATGTCTCGTCTCGTGAGCAACACTAACACTAACAATAGAAGCATCCCCCTAGGTGTCCCCAAAGTCTCGAGCAAACATCCTCCCATGTAACAATTTCCAGTTCAATAAAATGTCACTCACAAGGGAACAATCATTCCCAGGTCGAGAGTCAAACCTGGAACATGCGACTTCCTCAGAGAAATCATGGGTTTTGTGTATAATAATTACAACGCCAGTTCATTTCTGGTAATTCTGAATCTGCGGTTTGGTTTGCATATATAAGCAGGATAATATGCTATTCAGTTTTCGAGGGCTCGTACCGTTAAAACGAGGAGTCAATAAAAAAAATATATCAAGAAAGTTTTTTTTTTGTATTTATAATGATAAGCCTTTGCATACGTTGTTAATTCTATATTTTTCGAGACTTGAGATAAGAACGAGAATTGCCCTCCCAAACCGAGACGGATGTTTATAAATCGAGACGAGACTGTCAATGCGACATTTACAAATAAACACGAGACACACATTTTCAACTCTCAACGAGAACGAGAACAAGGCTGCCATGTCTCGTCTCGATAGGATCCTTAGTGGTGAAGTTGTGAACCAACCAATTAATGCGTTCGGGGTAACGAGATGAGGCGGCTTTTTTCGCAGTACAAAATTCAAAATATATCGTACCATTTCAGTATGGGATATTGTTATGGACATGGGCGTATATATAGTTCACGTGGGGGAGGGGGGGATCAACTTTTGGTATGATTAGGGTTGCTTTATTTCGTAAGTTAAAATCCAGGACACGGCTGGTCGGAAGCTTGTTGGGGAGACGGGGGGTGCTGGACCCGACAAAGTTGTGTGTATGTAGTCACGAAGTCACGCTAGTATTGATACTTTTCTGTTCATCTTGCGTCACTGCGTTTTTAAAAACCAAATATCTTTAAGATGACTCGAGGGGGAAAATATAACTGATTTGACAGTCTCAATGCAGTTTCTCATCGCAGAAATTCTGAAACCATCAGGAAATGCAGACAGTTGGTCTGCAGTCCCATCTGGTGTGTGGAATTACGGAATTTCCTTCCCATCCATATCCCGTCTTACGTCTCTAATTTAAGAGAATAAAATAAGTCCGAAGAAATTTTTATGAGCAGGTAACTCTGGCAATTTTACTGAACCAAAGAGGGGTGGACCCGTTGAACCTCCCCTTAAATACGCCCTTAGTTATACACATTATTTCCTTGTAATAATTATACATAAACTAAGTATTAATATGTACTGTGCAACTGATGTAATCTTCTCAGTGTATTTTCTCTTAATGCCCAAAAATATTTGAACATAACTTGCGCAACAGAAATGAAACACAAACTGAAATTGCTTTATGGAAAATAAAGTAAAATAGGCTTTATAAATAAAGTGAAAATTCTTATTTTGCACTACATAGGTTACAGTAAATTTCGATAAATATAAGTTTAACATATATATATTTTTGAAAGTTTGGTGTTTGGTCAGCAACCAATTTTACAAGCAATATTTTTCGCATGACCTGAGAACACGCACGCAGCAGAACCCTTTCATTTATCTTGCACGTGAGCAGCAGGGATAGTTCATGGAAGAATGATCATTACAAAGCATAGCTTTCCTTTCCACTATCGCTCCTTCTTCCATTATTTAAATCTGTACAGATTTGTAAAACTGCTGCACATGTTCGCTCACCGCGGGCTACCCCATAGACAGTAGCTAGCCGCAGTAAACTGGACGCTCGAAGCAGACGACAAACGAGCTCTCTCTAAGGCGTGACGTATTAACATGGCGGCGGCGTGTTTTCAGAGCAACGCTAGCCTCGCAACTTTGGAAGTCTCTTATGGACAATGCTTTTCTTATGGGAAAATAAAGCGCGCTATTGCCAAATATGTCGATTTTGAAATTTACGTGAAGTAGAAAAAAATACAGTAAAGTAGAAAATTGTATGTAGAACATAATGGCGAAGATGAAAATTGTTAACTTTATTTCATATTATTTTAAAATAATTAAAATGCAAGTTTTCATTGAAACCAAATTTTGAACATCTTTTCTATTCAAAACGTTAAATCATGCCGTAAAATCGAAAGATTTGTATATAAAAAATCGACACTACTATGCAGTTGTCACTGGTGATGGTGGTGCTGAAAATTTGGCAATATTTTTAAAAATATGTCCTTAAAAAAATAAATTGTCAAATAAAATGTGCGGATTTTTTATTGGCGCAGTGGAAAATGTCGTCTCTGGCCAAATTTCGTTTTATAAGTCTACGTAAAAACTCTCAGCGACAAAGTTGTAAAGATAATAATGAAATTATTTTTGTCTTCACTCAAAGGTCCCCAGAGGCATTACTTCCTGTAAATGCAATTTGTTTTCAAGTCGGCGCGAAGTAAGGCGACTCGCTGGCGTGAGTCTTAGCCATACCATTTGGTGTTATGAGTTCGTACGTGCTCAACAGTTCAGTGATCTGGTGAAGTGCTGTGTGTCGACATTTCGGTGATTTTTACAAGTGGTTCATGAAGTGATTAATAGCGTCCTAATCTGTAAGTCTTCAGTCATCACCCCTTCGCTATTGTTGCCATATTGTCATTCCATTCCTGGACACACTCGCGCAAACTTCATTAAAAACAATTGAATAGCGCTCCAGCTCGCGGTTCACACCGTTCGGCAGGGACGGTAATGTGGCAATATAGCACGGCGTAGTGATTGATTGATTGATTGATTTAGTTTATTTACTTCGCGTTTTGTGCCTCTTGGCTAATTTGCGAAGATGGGGATGAGTGATGAAATGATGAAATTGATGAATGGACATTCACAAACAACCAAGCCCGACCGGGATTCGAACCCGGGACCCTTGGCGTCGCAGCACAATGTGCTAACCACTCGGCCACAGGGTCGGGCAGCACGGCGTAGTGGTTGCTTCTTTTATGAAGTGCATGTTCATTGGCTAGCTAGTAACTAGTGTTGCCAACTGTAATAATGAAGCACTATTTCTGTCACGGAAGGGGAAAGGCAGGTAAAATGACGGCGAAAACCTTGCATAGCCAAGCTCGGGAAATTCTAAGCAACGTGCACGAGTTCATGAAGGAGGAAGCCAGTCAAGGTGTTAGCATCCCAATACAGCATTTTGGCAAGAGAGCAGCGGCTGCGACTGGAGTTCCTGAACGAACAATCAGGGCTATCATGAACGAAAGACAATCTCTTGAGATGTCAGAAGGCCCCTCCACATCATTCCACACTCCAGGGAAAGAACGACAAAGACCAGCGACCAAATCGTCAGTGGACGCTTTCGATGAAAACGTTATCCGTAGGCGCATATACGACTACGCTCTGCGTGAAAATAAAGTGCCGACATTGAAAAAATTGCATGTCAAATTACAGGCGGACATAAATTTTGCGGAAAGTCAAGAGAGTTTGCGACGTTTGCTGCGAAAGATGGGATTTAGGTGGAGGAAGAGGAGGCTGTCATTTTTGCTGCTTAATGCGATGCATATTGTTTTCTGTGCTAAAATTGCCATGCTTTGATGGGTGACCAAGTTCATAGCAGGGCCGGCGGAAGGGGAGGGCGAACCGTGCCACCGGCCAGGGAGGCAAAATTTGAAGAGAAGAAAAAATAAGCCTATTGAAAACTGTGGTCCAGCGAGATATTCTTTTGCGCTTAATAGTATTGAAATAGCATAAGAAGTCTCATTATTTATTTTATATTTTGATGTTTTACTTAGGAATATATTGATTTTCAATTTCCGGTTGCTGCGTAATGGCGGGGGGGGGGGGGGTCGAAATGAAGCGGCATCTACCGCCACCGCCCAGGGAGGCAAAATGACTAGCGCCAGCCCTGGTCCATAGCAAAGGAAAAAGCTGCGCAGCTTATCGTCTAGTGGCAGTATATGTACTTGTTATTGTTGTGGAAGCCGGCATCGTTTGTAAATGTAAACGTGTTAAACCGCGACAATTGGACCACAACACTCCTCCTCAAGCAGTATTATTATTTCCTCTCTGTGATCGGCGAAAGTCGGTTGCCTTTGTTATTTTTTTATTTTGTTTGAAATCACTGAAATAAGGAATCGTATGAAGAAGTCTTCTTTGCAGCATTTTTGGTAATTTTACGTATGTGTTAGTTCATATTTTGCGAATTTTTAGTCCATATGTATGTAGCTACATACAAAGCCACTTGTTAGTACATATTAATCCTAGTCCTGGTATAATGCATGACGTTAGATAGACCTGAATTCTCTAATTTCCTTGTTGTACGTAACAGCTGTACATCGGCGCACTGCACCGATTTTTCTATCTGCTCCATTAGCAACACTGCTTCTTTAGTTGTGTCGCGCATCGCACGGCAGAAATATCTGTGCTGGACTCTACCTTAAACTGGACGCAGAGAAACGCGAGAACTTGCAGGGGTCATTTTTCCAGGGTGTAGTTTTTAAAATTGTTGTAAAAAAAAAACGAGTGGAAATGTCCATTCGTCTGCTAAAAGGATGTTACAAATCTTAAGAACAGATTGAGGCGAGAGAAATGCAAGTTTATGATTAGTAGGAATGAATGTACAGGTAATTTAGAACCTCTTTTCTTTAGAAAGCATTTAGCGATATTATTTTAATGGTAACAGAACGTAACCTAACTACGAGAGCATTTAGGTTTATTATTAGAAGAAGGGACATAATCTTAAAACATTTTCGTGAAAGAAATCGCTACAACTTCCCCGTATTTGTTACAGACGTAATTCGCGATTAAAATTAACCGATATGCCATCTGCCGGGATTTTCAGGAAGTACTCTAAGTAGGATACGTTGTGTTGAAGTCGTTTAAAGCAGTAAGGTCTACTGTTCAGGTTTTTTTTTGTTTTTTTTTTTGCTCTAAATAGTTTTATGGGTCAGAACAAATTAAAAGTTTACATGTGTTTCCACCCCGTGGAATCAACAAAATGAAATTTGTTAATAAATCAGGGAAAACGTAATTGACAGAAGATTGGTATGGGGGATATAACACTGTAATTCGGCAAGGAAATTACGAAGAATGCACGAGTCTGCTTACTTTATTTATCGAGAGAGAAATATATATTTCCATGAAAGTAAAGTTTTAAATTGTACTTTATAAATAAAGCTTTTTTTCCGAAAAATCATGAAGCGTCTTAACCAATGCGTCCATGCATTACCGGTGTTACGTATGTGTGAAATTTGGAACAGGTGCAAGTCGATTAAGAGGGAAGATGAAAATAGTTTGAGAATGAATTAATGTCAAATGTAACCAGAAAAAAAGTGGATATGCTAATATTACTGTTTCATTCAGTACGATGTCCTTTTTCAGTGAGTATAGCCTGGTCATGAAATCGTGAATATTATTATTAAACCAGCCTTTCTCTTTCGAGAAAGAACTGCAACGATATGTTCGCAATTTTCTCCTGTCCCAGCTTTTCAAGTACAGGTCAATTTCAATTCCTTTATTTTCAAATAATTTCCGAGAACCCCAGTTACATGACGTGCAGATGATACAGCACTGCTTTGGACAACCAGTGCGTATACATAGTTTCGTCTGCATTTTCCGTGTTATTTTTGCCTATCATAATTAAATGCTTCGTTCTCAGTACAGCTTCACGTTTGTTAGAGTACCTGGAATTCACATCGCATTCGCAATATTTAAAAATAATGCGTAATTTAAACGTTTTCTACCATACCAGTCATGACAACACGCTGCTCTTTTGTACTACTGCTGAATGTAAACAAAGATCTATCCTACTTAGAGCGGCCATATTGGAAGAGACACTAGCGCTCAGGTGGTAATTTTAATCGCGAATTGCATACATAGCATGATGAAATCACGAGAAGACAAAGACTGAGTCTGCTGCCACGCGCATCTTTTTTGAGGTTCCAGCAGAAAAAGAAGGTGGCAGCAGACCCTACCAAAAGTGCGCTGAGCTGCCATATTTACGTTTTTTTGCATAATTTACGGTGCAGGACATCTACATCATACTGAGCCGTCAAAAGCGGAATGTTTTACGGTATTTTCCATGATCGGGGAACGAATTGAAATATAGTGTCAAATCTAGAACTTTATGACCAAATAAAGGAAATATTTGCATTATGTGGAGAAGTTTGAAGTTACACTACTTTAGACATATTATTTAAAATGCAATAGTACTGATACAATTATTTTGGGTAATAACTTCGAGTCTGTGTCCAAATTTACAAACTGCTTAATCAATGGTTGAAATGGAAGACGTGAGCAAAGTTTTAAGTAGAACAGCTGATGTTGATAATTTCTGAAATGTGTATCTGTAAAGGAATAACCCTGTAAGAATTTAGTTCCCAATACATTTAGTCAATGGTTTTTGGAGTAAAATCTTCACTAACATCAATAACGAACATGTTCGTTTAACTGGATAAGTGAGGTTAGTCCGTAAAATGTTACCTGGCATGGTGAAGCAGTAGGTAGACTGTAGTTATAAAAGTAAAAAGTAATTTTGTTCCATGTTATTTGTCATTACCTGATTTATGTAGGGCGTCCATGTGATATACATATTTAGAGACGTGATGTTATATCTTCTGCAGTTTACATCCTGTATCTGAGCAGTATATTCTAATTAGTTCATACAAATATATAAGGTTCGAAGAATCGGGAATTGATTGATTTCTGTGCTGCGGTAGAAACCGAAAAAAACAAAATAAAACTGCATTATAGACTTGCACATTCTTTGCCTGCAGTTGAAGGCCGATATTAACAATTGAAGGGGTTGGGTGTAAAACATGAGCCTCTTCTAGTTCGCTGCACTTTTTGACTCTTTGCACCGAAGCGTCTAGTTGGTTACACGGTGCAACACAGAGTCGTCTAGTTCGTTGATTTGGAGTCAAGCAGTGGCGTCCCGTGAGGTTCACATACAGGTGTTTCACAACAAAATTTTTATACTGAATGCAGATTTACTCCTCTCCCTTTTAACTTCATCTTCAATTGAAAAAGTGAGAATAACAGTTCATTATTTTCAACAATTTCCCCCCAAAATCACACTATCTTTGAAGTAATACAAGATTTTTTATACAACACCCTCTTAATTACGTTATTTATAATTAGTAACGGTTAATCCAAACTAATTAGTATAACATGCAATCTCAGGTATGTACAATGCAATACTACCATACTTCCCAGTGTACTTTTTATTTCACGGACCATTTGTTAACCAACGACATTCATTCAGCATTGAAAGCACGTGCATCGTTAGCGGGACAGAGAGGAGGACACATCCTCCAAAGAGTCCAGAAAAAATGTATAATGTGTATGTGAGATATTTGGGTATTATTATTCAGAATGCCCCCACCCACAATCACTTGGTTGCGATGCTTGTGATTGAAGTATCAGTCAATGTGACATTGCTCATATTACTTCTTCCTTTGGTGCACAGCCCCTTAGCTGTCAGATTTATGCAACATGCACAGCAATTGTGTTCAAAGCCCTCCGTTGAACACGGTGGGAGTCAATGTTACCAACTATCTACAAACGTTATCACATGTGAAAGAAGTTGTGTCAGAGTAAATTGTGTGTGTATATACTTGTACATCAAACAAAGTATTTTTTCAAAAAATATATGTGTGTGTATTTAATATGTACGTAATTTGAAACATATACATGAGTGTCCACGTGCTCATGTGAACATTATCATGCGACGCATCTGGAGTCAAGTAGTGAATTTGGTGTCTGCACCATTTGCACTATGTTCTGCGTTGGTGTATGATCACGTAGTGAGTGCTAGCTAACTAATCAAATTAATGTTTAAAGCAGCAGACAGGTATTTGTTGAATCTTCTGAACTTGAACACCGCTTTCAGTCTACTAGGTTGAACGTCATTTCATTGCACCAGCCTGGTCCTCGGTTCAATACCCGGTGGAGGCACATAGTGGTTCGGATCCCTCTTTAAACTGTAGGTCCAGTCCAAAATAGCCTTACCGTGCATAAAGTGGACTTATCTACAGTATAGCTTCTAATAACCTTTTTTCTTAATGAACTCAGAAATAACCAAGATGCCACTTACCATGTTTTATGCCTGAGCCTTCAATTAATTATCTGTATATATATCACTTTTATCCAGCTTTCCTTTTTGTTTCCCCCTTAGGTTTGTAAACATTGGAAAGATGAGGTTTCGGAAGCTAACAGCTCTATTCGGGACTGCAATATTACTACTAGGATGTGTTTTTCTTTTTATGATGATGGATCTCACCTTGTTTCCTATGAGCGATGAAGTTACAAAGGATATGCATAAGGTAAAAATTACGAATAAATAAAATTTACAGTTGAAAGAGTTTCCCCTATTTGTTAGCCATGCGATTTATGGAAGCGTTTCAAAGCTTTTAAAAACTAACATACCTTCTTTTCCAGAAATTCCTTAGTTGATTTCATAAAATAATCTTTTTATCAAATATTCCAAGTTGACCTTCAAATGTAATGATATTAAAATATTGTGGTGTTATATGTAAACAATTTGCATGGCTATATTTTATTTGAATGGACAAATTTTGGAAGTTGCACTGTACAAATATAGGAGTATTAATTACTGATAGGGAAGTCAGTGGCATATTCTGAAAATTTGACCTGGTTTGCAGAAAAAATCTTATTTATTGTATATATTTATTACATATTATTATCTATGTTAGAAAAATAAAACACCAATGAAGGTATGCAAGTAAAATACAAACAAAAATCCAACAATTTCAAATTTTCTGGCAATTTCTATGTATGTGGAGAAATTTGGTTTACAGATGGTAAACCAGATAACGTGGGAGAATACGCCATTGATGGAAATAAGATACATTTGCTACTATAACTTAAAATTGTATGTTGAAATATAACAGTTTTTCCTCACCATTTTATTTATTAGAACCATTTGGTTTTGTTTGAGGACCGTTTGAAACAACTCGAGAAGGAAATTGCAAAGAACCAGAAAATGGTTGGAGAAATTAAAGATGCTGTCCAGAATCTTATTCAGTACAAGAGTATTGGTGCAACTGAAGTTCAGCAGCCGCAGCAGATTACAGAGAAAGTAGTAGCGCATAACTCAGACAATACTTGCATGTTGCAATCGGCATTGGTTCCGAAGCCAGATATTCAGGTGAGTTCTTGTATAGCTTGAAGTGCTTCAAAGTTTATAGTTTATGGCAAAAATTCTTTTAAGCAATAGGGTATTTTGTGCAAATTCAAGGAATTGTAGGTACATTGGAGGGTAACTGTACCGTATAAATTTCCTACCATCAATCATTCTATGGTCTTTTTGGTTATTTCCTTAAATTAGGGTATAGTATGAATTTGCGTGTATATGGAGTCAGGCAGTTTAAAATAGTAGTTAAGCATTCTGTTAACCAAAAACTAATATTTTGTAGAACTTACCAGATATAAAGAGTGGAGATCAGAAAACTAAAGGTGTCTTTACACCAACAGGAACCTTGGACCTGTGACTAGTCACATGTAACTGTTGCTTCAAGTTGCATGGATCACATGTGATAAAAAGTTGCTGAAGCACCAGTTGCTAGTGATTGCTTGATTTCCCAACAGAAGTGGAAACTTCAATAATTGCAACTTCAAAATGGACTAGTTCAATGACAAAGACTAAACACAATTAAAAACTAGAAGCAGACAGATAATTGTGGACTGAGTTACAGAACAATTAACAACTGATGAGCTAAAGTAGCCCTCTATTAATTTTTTTAAGGACTTGTTTGTTGCAAAACTGTGAATATACAGTGACAATAAAATGAAAATATGTCATATCAGAGGGTTGGATATTTTAGAATATAGTGGCCATGTTTGTATGCATGTATATAGGTACATAATATGTTATTTAGGGGCCTCCCTGATAGCCTAGTGTCTAATGCTGTCACCTTGCACCATGGGGTTTGATCCTTGGTGGAAGCACAGTTGTTTGGATCATTCTTTAAATTGCAATTTCGATTAGTCTAGATGAACGTAAAGTGAACCTAAAATAAAATTTTACCCAAACTTTTTTTACTATATATACTATTTGTAAGTGCTGCATAGCCATAGTGTAATTCATATTTGTACCTATGACCCGTTTTGGATGAACTGTATCATTCTTGTGTGGAAGGGGGGTTCTTGCAGAGGAAGAGACCCATATTATAAGATTCACTCGTATGGATTAGAAGATGAAATCAAGACAACTCCTTCATTCTCTTTTTCAGTTTTCATTAAAGCAATTTGTTCCTTTGGCATAAACAGTTTATTGCATACAGTGGAATTGTGGAGCATTGGCTTGCTGTAAAAGGCAGAAAAATGTTTCCAATTGTACGTGACTAGTTGCTCCAACTAATTGTGTAAATTCGTCTTTAGGATAGAACAGGATAAGGTATATTAAATATATTGTTGTGATGACCATTGTATTGAAAGTAACTTCGGGATAACTTTCGTTATGGCGACTAGTATATGAACCTATAGGTATGTATGTATGTAGTAATGTTCATGTTTGTTCAGCAATATCATCTAATTCTATCATTCCAAGGCACTGTTTTTATTACCTTTTTGTTTATGTTTTGCAGATGCTGAGTGTGTATGAAGAAATAAAATTTGACAATCCGGATGGTGGAGTATGGAAACAAGGATGGAATGTACAGTACAATCCCAGTGAGTGGAATGAAGAAAATAAACTGAAAGTGTTTGTAGTTCCTCATTCTCATAATGATCCAGGTTAGTGCTGTCATCTTTTCACATTTTTTCTAACTTACTACCACCTCTGTGGCCAAATTCGTCAAATACATGAAATGAGTGTGAAAATAATATTGAAATTTGGAGAAACTAATTTATAATTTAAAGTAATTTTATTTATGTGGCCGCGGTGGCTCAGTCGGTAACGCGTCTGACTACCATGTCCAAGGTCCCGGGTTCGATCCCCGGCCGGTTCAAATCCGGGAACTTTTCTAACGGTGAAAGCGGCCCCGGCGCCCACCCAGCGTCGAATAACATGGGTACCTGGGGGAAACCCTGGGGGGTAAAGGCGGTCAGGGGCGTGATGCTGATCACGTCACCCCCACTAACGACCGGATCAAGAAAGTGTGGGGCGTTACCCCCACACCCCCTATACGCCTTCATGGCGTGGTGCTATGCACAGGGGAACACTTTACCTTTTTTTTTTTACCTTTTATTTATGAGAAATTAACTCATGAAAGTATGTTGCACAAGTAACCATGCTCATAAACAAGTCCTGTGTAAAGCTTTTAAATTTTTTATTGCATGGAAAATGTATAT
The DNA here is from genome assembly GCF_977018435.1 of Lepisma saccharinum. Lineage (NCBI taxonomy): Eukaryota > Metazoa > Arthropoda > Insecta > Zygentoma > Lepismatidae > Lepisma > Lepisma saccharinum. The sequence continues at coordinate 160,812,532 of NC_139229.1, read as the reverse complement.
GTACAACAGCGGAAATGCTGAGGCAAGTGAAACCTAACTATCCTAACCTACTCTAGATATATAAATAGTAACACTGCAAATGTGAGTGTAATTAAAATGAAGAGCATCAAACCTGACTCTGTAATATAGGAGCCAGAAGTAGATTTTTATTTATTTATTTTTTTGTACAGGTTGGATCCGGACATTTGAGGATTACTATAGAAAGCAGACTAAAGGTATTCTAAACTACATGGTCAAAAAGTTAAATGAACATCCCGGTTTGAAGTTCATTTGGGCAGAAACTTCCTTCTTGTCTCTTTGGTGGGATGATATCTCTCCTGATATCAAAATAATGGTCAAGCAGTGAGTATGTAATGTAATTTTCAGTTGCTCGGTTTGCAAGATGAGTTGTGATTGAACGTAAATAATGGTAGTTGATGTACCTGGATGTGTCTGTAGATAAAACAAATTCTAGCATTTATTATGTACTGTAATTGGGAAATTTGTATTGATTATTTCTTCTTCTGATGAGGTCTTTATAAAGATCATTTTGCGATGTGTTTAGGTAAATCCTATGATCATATTGACAATATGACAGGTGAATAATTTCTTTGATGATTATAGTTTCACTATACTAAGTAATTCTTGATACTGAAAAAGTCTTACTGGGATTAACCTTAAAAATTGCAAATTACAAGTTAATTTTAAAATTTTGAATTTGAATTTGAATTTTCTTTCCTTTCCTTTCGCATACCCTTGATTAAAAGGGCATGGAAAACGTCAATGTACAAAATAGTATTTAGTTGAGTACATCATAACAAAAAAGAAGAAACATTGTGTAGTACATTACATCACTACACCAAAGTAGAAATAGAAAAATACACTTCATTACACTACAATAAAAATAAGAACACATTAGCATTGCATTATTAAAATAAGAATAAAAATACAAGACATATTGTCCAGTACATTGGCTTTGCATCAAAATAAGAATTAGAATTTTTTTAGAAAACACTTTTTATATTTTTTTTATATTACACTGGAATATCAGGCTGTTTAGTTCTAATATCATGAAATTTACTTGTGAAGTGTATACACATTCAGCATGTTTCTAAGTTATATTGTCTTGTTCCATAAGTTCTGTGAGACTGTAGAGAGCTCTCTCTGTCAAATATTTTTTAATTGTTTGTATTTGTTTATTTTTTGGAGTTAACAGTTTTATGTCATGAGGCAGCTGGTTGTAGAATATTTTCCCAGCATTCATTGGTGATTGTTTTGAGATATTGAATCTGGGCTGATTCTGGTAGTAATTATCTTTCCTTCTTGTATTTTGATTTTGTGTTTGGTTATTTTTAGTCATGTTTGTACAGTGTTTCAAAAGTCACGCAACCCAAATTTTGAAAATTTATATCATGAAAACCGTAAGCGATATTTACACAGAGTTTGCTGCATTATAAAGCTCATCCATTGAGATATTTTCCAATTCTTAATATTATCGGTTTACTCCATACAGAAAATTAAATAAATTAATAACTGTTGAAAGGCAGTGTTAAAATTATTCCAGAAATGCACTTTTGAGTGAGAAAACTACATAAGAAATTATCAGAGTCTCATAATTAGACGTCTGATGACTGATGCCATGTCAATCTGTCATTTGCCACCAATATTGATCATGTGCAGCATTTGATAGATTTTTGACTGTCGATTTTATGGATTGAGTGAAAAAGTGCCATTTTTGGGACATTTTGCCGTAGCTGGCCACACTAACAGGTCGAAATTTTGTCACCAGATGCACACAACATGTTCCTAAATACTGGCAATACATTTATGTGAAAAATAAAAATCATAATTTTGCCCCAAAATTTTACTTTTAAGTGTAAATTTCTATGCACCTGGCAACCCTGCCATTCCAACAAAGCTGATGGGAGCTTGTTACGAAATGGTAAGGATGAGTCATAAATGCAACTATTACACATCTACTTTTTAATTATTATTACAATTTGGACATTAAGTGTTCCGATTAAATCACTAAACTAATCATGTAGGCTATCACTGTTTTTCTTGTATGTACGCATTGCTTGCATTATAGAATTATTTTCTTGTAGTTTACGGTTATTACAAGCATAAGAAAGCAGTTTTTCTTTGTGACGTTTCAGGAGAACACACGCTCCTTTCATCAGACATTTATTTTCATTTTGACTAAAGATACAGTTATAACAATGGTTAGTAATTTTTAAACAAAAATAATCCGTTATATAATGGACGTTGTCAATGTTACATTGTTGTAATATAGCAACTTAACTGTGAAAAAAAGCAGTCTGTTGTATTTTTATTTGAGATTTTTTAAATTATGAATCCCAAATATCATCAGGTAATTCAAATTCATCATTGTTTTCACACAGTCTCTTGATGTTTTCTGTTACATTAAATTTCAAAGATGGTGGCTTACTCCATTTGTGAAAAAGAAAACTCCATACTGGATCTACATTACCATTTTCATTATTTAATTTATTCCAGTGTTCTTCTGCAATGAACGAAGCTTCCCAGACATTCAACTCTGTGTTTCCCGTTAATCTTTTTAAAACCCTTCTCTTTTTAATCAAATGTTTCTCTTCGATGATATGAGTTGACAAACCTGTTCTTGGGTTTAGATTTATAATGTCCAAATCGTGTTCGTGCCATCTTATTGCCATTTTCCTTGCTGTTTGTCCCACATAATCCTTTGAACATGAACAACTTATATTATATATTCCTGTGGTTTCCGCATCTGGTAGAGAGTTTGTTTTTGAACAAAATGAGAAACTCTCTACCAGATGCGGAAACCACAGGAATATATAATATAAGTTGTTCATGTTCAAAGGATTATGTGGGACAAACAGCAAGGAAAATGGCAATAAGATGGCACGAACACGATTTGGACATTATAAATCTAAACCCAAGAACAGGTTTGTCAACTCATATCATCGAAGAGAAACATTTGATTAAAAAAGAGAAGGGTTTTAAAAAGATTAACGGGAAACACAGAGTTGAATGTCTGGGAAGCTTCGTTCATTGCAGAAGAACACTGGAATAAATTAAATAATGAAAATGGTAATGTAGATCCAGTATGGAGTTTTCTTTTTCACAAATGGAGTAAGCCACCATCTTTGAAATTTAATGTAACAGAAAACATCAAGAGACTGTGTGAAAACAATGATGAATTTGAATTACCTGATGATATTTGGGATTCATAATTTAAAAAAATCTCAAATAAAAATACAACAGACTGCTTTTTTTCACAGTTAAGTTGCTATATTACAACAATGTAACATTGACAACGTCCATTATATAACGGATTCTTTTTGTTTAAAAATTACTAACCATTGTTATAACTGTATCTTTAGTCAAAATGAAAATAAATGTCTGATGAAAGGAGCGTGTGTTCTCCTGAAACGTCACAAAGAAAAACTGTTTTCTTATGCTTGTAATAACCGTAAACTACAAGAAAATAAGGCCATCACTGGGTTAATAAATTTATGTTAGCATTTATCCAAACAAAAGCAATTACAGCAGACTCGCGATTAACCGAGGGAGTGGTTGGAAAACTTAGCGCTTCATAACGCACCCTCCTGTTTGTGTACGGAGTCAAGTCTCCGTCCGCGCTGCACGTGTTCCTTACATTGGCTGCGTTCCGAAAGTCGTAACGAAACGAACTCATTCAACGGAAATAACTGGGCTCGTGAATCTGGTGAAACCAGTTATTTTACAGACTTATGGGACACTAGTCGAAAGTGCAGGCGCAGTGTTTTCTTTAGAGAAAGTTTTCACATGGCGTCCAGCGGAAGGAATGTCCTTACGGGAAAAATAAACTCTGCTGTGGACACACTTACACATTTTCATCACATTCTAAGAATGGTTAAGGAATGCTTATCTTGTGCATGTCGCTTCATATCGATATCTGTTAAAATTATAATATATTTTCCGAACTAGTGCAGTTTGAATCCATCAGCACGCACGATGTCTGAAAGCAGCCGACGATTCTCACCGAACAAACCAGCCTCCTGGCCCGTGCGTTTGGCGAATCTTGTTCTTGCACAAAACACACGGAATGTGACTTTTGGGACAGCATAATGAAACTCGCGAAATGCAGGGAAGCACTTATGGGACAGCCAATTACCATAACTCGTTTAACGCGTTAAACTCATGTGACTTTCAGAATGAGCCCATTGTCGGTTTATCCGATTGTTCTGGTGGTGTTTGTGTGTGTAGCCCTATTCTAAGCGGAAAAAGTAATCTTCTCATTTATGATGTACTAGTAATAAATAATTACTATACAGTTTTAAGTGTTGTTTCGTTGTTTTCCTAGCCCACCTTCACAGCGGTGGGATGGGGAGAGAAGGGAAGAGAGAGGAGGAAATGCAGGAAAGGACAGAGAGGGAGATATAACAGTTGGGGTGAAAAGTTCGTAGGCTGACTCATAGATGGCGTTACTAGAATTAAATCCATGTGATTTTTACTTAGTACTAACCTTCAAAAGATACGTGTATAAATTTCACAGCTGCCGGATAATTAGTTCGTGAGATATAGCATTGTGAGTGAAGCAGCTTTTGTTATTGTGAAAAAATGGATAAAAATGAATTTCGTGTGTTAATAAAGCATTGCTTTTTGGCGAAAAAAAATACTGTTGAAGCCAAGGCTTGGCTTGATAAACATTATTCGGACTCTGCACCAGGAAAATCAACCGTTGAGAAGTGGTTTGCTAAATTTAAACAAGGTGAAACGAGCATCGAAGACGATGCACGCAGTGGATGCCCCAAAGAGGCTGTTACCGACGAAAACATCAAAAAAGTCCACAAAATAATTTTAAATGATCGTAAAGTGAAGTTGATCAAGATAGCTGAGACTTTAAAAATATCAAAGGAACGTGTTGGACATATTGTGCATGAATATTTGAACATGCGAAAGCTGTGTGCAAAATGGGTGCCGCGCGTGCTCACAATCGATCAAAAACAACGTTTTGATGATTCGGAGCAATGTTTAGCGATATTCATCCGTAATAAACACGAATTTTTCCGTCGATATATTACAATGGATGAAACATGGCTCCATAACTACACTCCAGAGTCCAATCGACAGTCAGCCGAGTGGACTGCACGTGATGAACCGAATCCAAAGCGTGGAAAGACGCAACAGTCGGCTGGGAAGGTTATGGCATCAGTATTCTGGGATGCGCATGGTATTATATTCATCGATTACCTCAAAAAGGGCCAGACCATCAACAGCGATTATTACATAGCGTTGTTGGAGCGTTTAAAGGATGAAATCACGAAAAAACGGCCCCATTTGAAGAAGAAAAAAGTGCTGTTTCATCAAGACAATGCACCGTGTCACAAATCAATGAAAACGATGGCAAAATTATATGAATTAGACTACGAATTGCTTCCCCATCCACCATATTCTCCAGATCTGGCCCCCAGTGACTTTTTCCTGTTTGCAGACCTTAAAAGAATGCTCGCTGGAAAGAAATTTAGCACTGATGAAGAGATAATCGCCGAAACTGAGGCCTATTTTGAGGCTAAAGAGAAATCGTACTATAAAAATGGCATCGAAAAGTTGTATGACCGCTATAATCGTTGTATCGCCCTCGAAGGCAACTATATTGAATAATAAAATCGAATTTTGTCAAAAAAATATTTTTTACTATGTTAGCCTACGAACTTTTCAACCCAACTGTTATTAGCACATTATCTCAGTATTATCTGAATTTTTCCGTATCCGAGGTAATCTCGGTCCCAATTAGCTGGGATAATCGCGAGTCTACTGTACAATATTTTATAAACATTGTTAATTTGCTGAAAACATCTGAGAATTGATCTTTAACAGTATATACCAACTCTTAAGAATTTGTGGGATCATTTGTTGGTGTTTGATATTGTTGATTGTTGTCAAATCAGGAAAGAAAAACAGTTTAACAACAATAGCAAATGTGTCACCTTTACAGGAGATGCTCAAAGTGGGTTCCCTCATCATGGATACATGCTCGCACTCTTCTAATCATGTTGGTTGAAATTGGTTGAAACTCTGTGAAGTGTTTCCTCCTTAATATTCAAAATTGCAGTTTCAACGTTTGTCTTTAATTCTTGTAGGGTGGATGTGTCCTGTAAAGTGCTCCTTTGAGGTAACCCCAAAGATAGAAATCGGGTGATGTTGGGGACCATAAATTTTTGGAAATAATCCTTTCATGGAAAAACTTGCACAAAAATTCCATAGTTTCGTTGGAGGTATGGCAGGTAGCGCCATCTTGCTGAAACCAGCAATCGTGTTCATCCTGTTGAAGCAGGGAAATAAATTGAGTGATGATATATCGGTATACAACACCATCCACTGTCCGCTCAAAGAAAATGGGACCCAAATTACGTCGTCGGGATACAGCACACCATACTCCGAGATTTTGTGGATGAAGCGGTTGCTCGTGGAACGCATGAGGATTTTCAGAAGACCATATTCTGCTGTTTTGGCTGTTTACATAACCATTCAAATGGAACCAAGTGTCATCAGTGAAAAGCACGGAATCGAGAATTCTGAAGTCATTTTCTTCATTGAGAGATCGAAACCACCTGCAGTACTTCAAGAGTTTATCCTAATCAAGGTGTTGCAGTTCTTGAACAGTGCGAACACGATATGGTTTTTAGGGTAGTTTTCTTCACATCCCTATGAGCACAGGAAAGTGACTAGTCTGCTTGGGATGTAAGTTTCCTCAGATTTTTGGTTGGAGATTGTTCCAGGCATGTACGCACATCCCCCACTGAGGCAGGGGCTAAAACCGATGGGTGACCACTTCTTGTTTTGTCACATACATTTCTGGTTTCTCGAAATTGATGCACTAGTCTTAAAACATTTGCTTTGTGAGGTACAGCAGAAGCTTGGAAAACCTCTTGCACATGAGTGTAAAAATGAGTAAGTAAAATACTCCTCAACAAGGCACATGTGCTGCTTCAATGAATACTCCATGCTGAATCAACCGGGCACTGTAGTGGGGAAGGAAATTCAGGGTAGCCAGGGGCAGCCTAGGATTCTCTCAAGAGTCGAATTTTGGTACAAAATCATGATTTATGATTTTTCATGTAAATGTATGGTCAATAGTTAGGCACATGTTGTGTGCATCTGGTGACAAAGTTTCGACCTGCTAGTGTTGCCAGCTACGGCGATATGTCCCAAAAATGGCACTTTTTCACTCAACCCATAAAATTGCCAGTCATAAATCCATCAAATGCTGCACATTATCAATATTGGTGGCAAATGACAGATTGACATGGCATCAGTCATCAGACGTCTAATTATGACTCTCCCGGTAATTTCTTATGTAGTTTTCTCACTCAAAAGTACATTTCTGGAAACATTTTAATGCTGCCTTCCTCCAGTTATTAATTTTCTGTATGGAATAAATTGATAATGTTAAGCATTGAAAAATATCTCAATGGATGAGCTTTATAATGTAGTAAATCTGGTGTAAATACCTCTTACGGTTTTCATGATAACAATTTTCAAATTTTGGGTTGCACATCTTTTGAAACACACTGTAGTATTTAGAACAAACATTATAGCCTTATAGATGTATAGGGAGTATATTTTCATTATTTGTTTCTTCCTGAATTACTCTTTGCAGGATTCCCTACCGCCTACTTTGTACATTATTCTAAGTGCTCTCTTTTGAAGTCTCAGTATTCTGACAGTATTATTATAAGATGATCCACCCCACGGTATTATGTCATATTCAACATAGGGGTAAATTAGTCCATAATATATGCATTTGTTAATTTCTGTTAAATTATATTCGGCCATTTGTTTTAGCTGGTATAGGTTAGATGATAATTTACTGCAGATATTGTTAATTTGTTCTTCCCACGTTAATTTTTGCTGTAGTGTTATTAGTAGTGCAGTGGCACGGGTTCAGAAACCGAAAATGAGGCTCGGTGAGGCTCGCAGTGTTGCCAACTCCTCACTCAAAAAAATCACTAAGGTTTTTGTTTTTGGGTATAACCTAACCTCAAGCAAGGAGCTGGCAACACTGCGAGCCCCATTTTCGGGCGCAGTGTTGCCAACTCACCCCAAGAAAATTTCACCATGTGATATTTCACAGGCGAAGCTAACCTACAAATGGGAGTTGCCAACACTGATTAGTGGAGGTGCGCGGGTTCTGCGCTATTATTTGCGATTCAGTGTTGCCAACTCACCCCAAGAATATTTCACCATGTGATATTTTACAGGCGAAGCTAACCTACAAATGGGAGTTGGCAACACTGACTAGTGGAGGTGCACGGGTTCTGCGCTATTATTTGCGATTCAGTGTTGCCAACTCACCCCAAGAATATTTCACCACATGTTATTTTACAGGCGAAGCTAACCTACGAATGGGAGTTGGCAACACTGGCAACATCAATTGCGGTTCAGTGTTGCCAACTCACCTCAAGAATATTTCACCATGTGATATTTTACAGGCGAAGCTAACCTACAAATAGAAGTTGACAACACTGGTAACATCAATTGCGGTTCAATGTTGCCAACTCACCTGAAGAATATTTCACCATGTGATATTTTACAGGCGAAGCTAACCTACAAATAGAAGTTGACAACACTGGTAACATCAATTGCGGTTCAATGTTGCCAACTTACCTGAAGAATATTTCATCATGTGATATTTTACAGGCGAAGCTAACCTACAAATGGGAGTTGGCAACACTGACTAATAGAAGTGGCCAGGGCTGCGTCCGAATCAGCAGCAGATGTCACCTAGAGCGCTGTTCCATCCGGGACTCAGCCAATCTCTGTTGTCCGAATTTGCGGTAGACGTGGAGTCGGAGGGAAGAGCAGAGAGGCGCGACAGATGCACGCTGGCGCTGTGATGCTGCGCTTGGCAGCCATATTCTAACTTTCATTTTGTACAGACAACATTTACTGATTAGAGGATGTAAAACTCAGTTATATTTTAATATTTTATCGATAATGAATGCAGAAAAATTGTAAATGATGAAATAGCGTGTTATATTTTTAATGTGAGTAGTTAGGTGGAAATCATTGTCATGTTTGTTTGCGCCCCACGCGGTGGGTGAAGTTCGGGCTGACACCTGGCGGGAAAAGTGACAGGCGTACTACAAGGGGACATGCAGATTCGGACGACTTGGACGTGACTTCGAGTGCACGCGAGAGCAACGGGAGAGAACAGGATGGAGCGCTTGCCAATCCGGACACGGCCTTTGTAAACCTCTCTCGGGAACGATGTGCCACACACACGCGCGCGCGCCTATCTATCGGTAGATCACGTTCCGTGCATTTATTTGTTGTGCTGACACAGCGTGATGAGTAAATAATGCACTTTCTCATTGAAGTACGAATGCACCTTATCGTAATCTTCCAAGTCCCGGGGACACCAAATATTTGTATATCGTGACTTTTGTAAACCTCTCTCGGGAACGAAGTGCCACACACGCGCGCGCGCGCGCCTCTTATTATTTCCGTATTGTGACGCAAGCAAACAAACAAATAATTTTTTTTATTTTTTTAAGATTCCTGGCCCCTAACCCCGCCAGGGTGCGTGGTGCCCAACCAAAAAAGGTTCTAACGGCTGTGGTTGTAGATAACCACACCTCTGTAGGGTTTCACGTGTTTTTTTTTCCCCCCAAACTTCCATGAAACCCTACAGAGGACCTCCGTAATGCATGCAACGTGTACTAACGACTCTAGTGTTATTTGATGTTGTAATATTTTGGATATAGAGTTTTATTGTGTGATAGATAAAAATAATTATGTTTATTATAATATTTTTTGATGAAGATGGAGAATGTATGTGTGTGTTACAAATAAAGTTGCATGCTTATTTTTTTAGTGTGTTTGTATGTGTATGTGTTTTTGATGTTCGACAGCATCTGAAACGATAAAAAAAATTTTATTGTTAATTTTCACATGTAAAAACAACAACAACAAAATTTTTGTGCAAAAATTTCTGATTGTCTTGTGTTATAGTGCAAAAAAAACTGATGAGAAAAAAGATATTGTAACTGATCTTGAACTAGTGAAATTTTCGTATTGTGCTATTGAAACTGATTGTGCTAGTACAAAAATTTCTTATTGTGCAAGAAAAAATGTTAAAAAACTTGTTAAAACTGCTCTGTGACCCTCTCGTTCTTCACGTCGTGGACGAAGGATTTCTCGGCGACCAGGATGACGCTGCACACGGTGTCCTCGGGCAGCGCGTCGTGGAACAAGAACATTTTCATAGTTTCACACCTCTACTAGATTGGTAGAAAAATATACTAGTGGGCAATAAAATCTGAAGAAGATTCGTGTCTAGCAAAAATAAGCTAAATAGAATTACACATGCATACAATATTTATTGTGCTTTTTCTATCTACAATCATATTTTTCTTATATATTTTTTTTTATTTTTTTTATAGAGTTGATTAAAACACATATTTGAGGAAGACAACACTCTACCACCAACAGATCACATATAAATAAACATACCCCCGAAAAAATGCGTTCCATGAAAAATTGCCCTGTGTGCAAAACAGCCATATCAAGCAAAAATTTTGCAAGACATTGTCGCACCTGCGTGCCAGGCAAGCATTTGGCTGCCACCGAACTGTGTTCCGGATGCAATAAACATATTACAATTGCGTATATCAAGAAGCATAAGCTTACTTGTCTAAGCAAAAATACATCTGGGGCCCAGCCTTCGACCTCCACCAAGAGAAAGGCAGAAGCAGCCTCCATCAATGCACCACCCGCCAAATGCGTCAAGCCTGCGATAAAAGCGAACCAGTCTGCTTTCCAGCGTTTGTTAGAGGATTTTCCTTTTACTTCGGAGGGCTCATGCGACGTCCGTAGTTTTTTGGAGAACGTGCAAGCCCAAATTATTTCCATCCTCGACGATGCGCTTGCAACGCACTCCACTAAATTCTACGCATCGCTATGTTGCTGGTACAAGAAACCGTCTGGTGAAATTTACAGCTTCTGCCACAACACCAAGGCGAAGACGCTGCATCTGGCGGATGTCGAAAACCTAGAGGTCATCTACAACAAGTTTGCCGAGGAGCTGGTGGCAAAGCAGGAGGAACATCAAGCCAAGGGCTCGGGGGGTTCGCTGTGTGGCGAGCGTCACGAACTGCACGTCAAACTTTGCAAGTTTGTGCCTCTCTCCGCCTCCAGCTACGTCCCCTTACCACCTGCTATTGTGAAAAAGAAGGCCGTCCTGAACATTCAGAACAGTGACGCCAAGTGCTTCATATGGTGTGTGCTTGCAGCGTTGCACCCTGTCGACCGGAAAAACCAACCACGCCGAGTTAACCACTACCTACCCTACGAGCCAGAGCTGGAAGATGTGATGGCTGGAATCGACTACCCGGTGGAGGTCTCGGATATTCGCAAGTTCGAGGCTTGTACACACAACCCTCGGTTGGCCATAAACGTTTACGGTCTCACCGACAAAAATGTGGTGTACCCCATCCGGGTGAGCGACGTAAACGACGATGGTGCGCAGAAAATTTACCTTCTGCTCATCAAAGATGAAACTCGCCATCACTACACCCTCATCCGTTCTCTCTCTAGACTTGTTTCGAGCCAGCTGAGCAAAGACAAAACCCACATAGAAGTTTGTCCCAGGTGCTTGTCTAAATTTCGTAATCAAAAACGGGGGGATTATCAACGCATCAGAGGTCCCAACATCGCTGCCGAGAAGCTCGCTAACCACAAGCTCTACTGCAATGCCAACGAACCGGGGGTGGCAGACTTGCCCAAACCTGGCACCATGGAGCGTTTCCACATGCACGGTGCCATGGTGGAGCACCCTGCTATCATCATCGCGGATTTCGAGGCCTTCCTCAAACCCCTGTCTACTTGCGATCCCGATCCCGAAGTTTCTTCCACTACCCCTTACCAACTCCACGAGGCATCCAGTTTCGCATACGTTGTGGTGCGACGAGACCAGCACATCGCCCCCGAGCCTTATGTGTACCGTGGTCCCGACGCAGCCAAACACTTCCTCGAGAGGATGGTTGTCGAGGCCATCGAAATAGGGAAGGTATTGTTGGCCCCCAAGTCTATGCTCCCGCTGTCCACCGACGATCAACATAGACATGACGAGGCCATCGCTTGCCCTGTCTGCGTCAAAGAGTACACTACCAAAAACCATAAAGTCCGTCACCACGATCACTTTAACGGTAGGTACGTTGGTCCTTGGTGCAACGATTGCAACCGCTTGGCCCGGGACCCGCGCTTCATCCCTGTGTTTTTTCACAACGGCTCGGGGTACGACTTTCACCACCTGATCAAGCATCTTGTGTACGACGACATGCGAATCAACATCCTGGCACAAAACGAGGAGCGTTACATCAGTGTGAGCAAATGGGTTCGAATCCCGGGAGCAGACTCTACCGTCGAGCTTCGCTTCCTCGACTCCCTGAGGTTCCTCCCGGCCAGCCTCGATGCCCTTGCAGGGAAGCTGAGCAACGAGCAAATGCTTATTACCTCTGCGAATTTTCCAAACTTGGACGCCGGTCTCTTCAGGCGTAAGGGGGTCTACCCCTACGAATACATCACCGACTCTACCAAGTTTGCGGAGACGACGCTACCTCCCCAGGCGAAGTTCTACAGCCAGCTACGAGGCTCGAACATCACCGACGAAGAATATCACCACGCCCAGTCCATGTGGCGCGAGCTGGGTTGTCGAACTCTCGGAGACTACCACGACGCCTACCTCAAACTTGATGTGACGCTCCTCGCCGACGTGTTCCAGACGTTCCGGGCGACCGCAATGAAGATCTACCACCTGGATCCCGCCTACTTCTATAGTCTCCCCGGACTGGTGTGGTCAGCCATGCTTCTGGTGACGAAAATCGAGCTGGAGCTTCTTTCGGACGTAGACATGATGCTGTTTGTGGAACGTGCTGTGCGGGGTGGAATGGTCCAGGTGTCGCAACGGCACGCGCGCGCCAACAATCACCACATGGCTGCTGGCTACGACTCCACCCAACCGTCGAGCTACATCATGCACACGGACGTAAATAACTTGTATGGGCACTCCATGATGCAGCCACTCCCTTTTAGAGGGTTCGAGTGGGCTGACCCTACCAAATTTGACGTTGAAGGTTTCGACGATTCGGAATATGGATTTTTCGCCGAGGTGGACCTTGAGTTCTCCGAGAAGCTGCAGGATTTGTTTTGCGATCTTCCCCCTGCACCCGAGTTTAAGTGTCCACCCGATTCCAACCAAACGAAGCTCGTCATGGATTTCGAACCCAAGAAGAATTACGTCCTTCACTACAAGAATCTCCGGTGGTTGATGCAGCAAGGGGTCACAGTCCACGCAGTTCACCACATCCTCAAGTTCGAGCATTCTCCGTGGTTGCGTCCATATATCGAAGTCAACACTAAACACCGCACCGCAGCCACGTCCGAGCTTGATAAGGATTTCTTCAAGCTCATGAATAATGCGGTGTTTGGCAAAACCATGGAGAATGTACGGAATCGCGTGGACATAAAATTGGTGACGAGGAAAGAGCGATGTCGTCAGCTTGTCGCGAGTCCATTGTTCAAGTCTCGAACAATCTATAACGAGCAGCTGGCTCTGATTCACATGAAGCAAGGTGTGGTGAAACTAACCAAGCCCATCTATGTGGGAGCCACGGTTCTGGATCTGAGCAAGCTCCACATGTTCGAGACGTACTACGACATATTACGTCCACACTACGGCCACAACATCTCGCTTCTCTACACGGACACGGACAGCTTGGTGTACCACGTCCGCTCACCCGATGCATACGAGGATATAGCCACAGTTCCATCTTTGGTTAAACTCTTCGACACCTCGGGCTATCCCCAGCCGAACCAGTACGGTATCCTGACCAGCAACAAGAAGGTGCCTGGCAAACTCAAAGATGAGAAGGACGGAGACGTGATTCTTGAGTTTGCAGGTCTTCGCGCCAAGGCCTATACCATCAAAGCCGAGGGCAGCGTTACCAAGAAGGCCAAGGGTGTCGGCAAACAGGTGGTTCGGGAGCATCTCACATTCGAGGACTTCGTGGATTGCCTCAAGACCAGGTCGTCGGTTCTAAGAGCAGAACAGCGCATCCAGAGCGTCGACCATGTGTTGACCACCAACAAAGTGAGGAAGATTGCCCTGGATCCCAACGACGACAAGAGGTGTGTTCTCCAATGTGGAATCCACACACTGCCGTGGGGGCACTATCGCTTAGCAGAAAGCAAAACCTGCAACATATGCCCATCTTCAACAGAAGATTCATAAAACAAAACAAAAAAAAAACAAAAAAAATCATTTTGTTAGTTATTACAAAAAAAAAACACTGACTGTCATTACAAAAAAACTTTGACCGTATTTTAAATAACCAGCATACCTATGAATCTCTTTGGTTTCCGAAAACAAACCAACATGGAGACTGTACACCGCGCGACGACAGATCATGAATTTCTACCTTCCATGTTAACTAAACTCAACGGTCTACTGATTGTTCACCTTAATAGCATTTGGACGAAATTGGATGACGATGTAGGCAAGATGTTTTACGTCTTCAACAACAATTTACATTTTTACAAAATTCCGATCGATGGAAAACTTCAAATCACCGTGAATCCGGAAAACGTAGGCGAAATCAAAATATCTACCGGCAAGAACATTTTTCGAATCAAGCACGACAAGATGCTTTCTAACATTACGTACGATGTTTCTGCAGGAGATTGTTTATACGTTAAACTCCTAGGAGATTACGACAAACTCATTCCTCTCTTCGTTGAATTACGAATCGTCTATCCTATTATAAATAACCGTTAACCAAAATGCCTAACGACATTTTCGGCAACACTAAGCGTGTAGACCACGCAGAAGAGATTCTCATGTTGGACGTCCGAATTAAAAAGTTGAGGAGCGATTTGATCGCTTTGCAGGAGACCTTAAACAAAAGTTTAGAGTCGGAAATCGCTACGCTCCAAACGCAATGTCTCGACCCCATTCTGAAAATCGATTCCGAACTGAAAACGCTCATAAAAAATTATGTCGACGTACCTTCTTACGACAACGTTCAAAATATACAGTTGAGCGTGGATAAGCTTCAAAATGATTTGGCCAAATTGCAGCAATTTCAATCGAAAAATGAAGATTTGGAAAAATTGAAACTCGAAATCGAAGAACGAACTTCGACAATCGAAAAGAATTTCTCTGAACTTCAAACCGTCGTGAAAGATATTGATGTAGAACGCTTGCATGTTGTTGTTTCCAAATTACAAGAAGAATTTGCCGGCACGTTGGAAGAAATTAAATCCAAGTTACAGACTTTGGAAGATACCATGACGAACCTACCATCGTCAGACGAACTCCAAGTCATCAGCAAAAGCGTTGCAAACATAAAAATTCAATTGGAGGCTTATCAAGATTTCGAACACATTCAAACCACCATCGCTACGCTTCAGGCGTCTCTGGAGTTGATCAACGAAGAAATTAAAAATATTCACACTGAAGCCAGTGCGTTGACGAGCATACAAGACACGTTAAGCACGGTTCAGCAGAAGATCGAATATTTAGAAAATTTGAACGTCGAAACGAATCTTGCTCATTTTCATCACGTACTGGACAACATACAGGGTGACTTGGAATCGTTACGGACGAGCGTACCTTCGAGCGAAGATTTGGAAAAATTGAAATCGGCGGTGACGGCACTATCCGATTCGAGCAACATCAAAAGTTCATTGAGCGATCTCGAGAGTAGGGTGGCCAATCTCCCCACCTCAAAAGAATTACACGCTTTGAAAAGGAGCATATCACGTATGCTGAAACGACTAGAAACGGAAACGGCGAACGTGGAACAGATTCGAGACGAACTTACTTCGCTGGTGTCGACGCTGCCCACTTCGCAGAGCGTCGCCGACCTTCACACGCAGTTTACCGAGATGCGAAGCATCGTGAACGATCTTACCGAGAAAAGTTCGAAATTAAATCAAGTCGAAAACCTTCAGAGTATCGTCGTCAACATCAGAGATCAAGTTGGAGTGCTGGAATCCACGCAGGAATCGACGCTGGCCTCTTTCGGTGCCAAATTACAAGAACTCAACGAAAACTTCAAGCAGTTGAACGTGGAAGTGAAAATCAAACCGTCATTTTCTACAGTAACGGATACCATCGTCGAACATTTGTTGCCTGTACAAAATACACTGGGACAGCTTCACAGCAACCTCGTTAGCGTTGATACTAAATTCGCTAAACTGCATTCTCTGCAAGCCATCGAAATCAACAGCGTACCCAATCAACAGAGAATCTCCACGTTCGTCGAAGATAACAAACTGTACATGTTACATCCTTATCATCCGTACTACAAGTTTCTCCTCGATGGCACGATTCAGATAAACGAATTTTCGTACTGGTCTCACGGCAGAAAAGCTAGCGTTCCCACCATGACCTTGATATCAAATCGTGGTGTCCAGAAAGCAGGAAATATTCCTCTGGCACGTTGGAACAAAACGCGCAACGTATATGAAATACACGAAGACGAAGATCTTACCGTTTTCGACGTGAGTACCGGCGATAAACTGATCATTCAAAACACGAGCGAAGTGCCACCCTCTTTGAATCCCATCACGCTGGTGCTTCTCTTCAAACGTAATCTCTAAAAAATGTCTAGGCAAGCCATCGTCGAAGAATTGCATAAACCTGCACGTCGCAACTACGAACGTTTAGCTGTGGTAACCAAGGGAATCGATAACCTCTGGCAAAGTGACCTCGTGGAGATGAGTAGCGGCAATCTAAAAAATGTGCATAAATTGAACAAGGGCAACAAGTACCTCCTCACCGTCATAGACACGTTTTCGAAATTTGCATGGGCTCTACCTTTGAAAGCCAAAACGGGGACATACGTCACGGAAACATTCAAGACAATTTTTCGCGAAAGCAACAGACGACCTCGGTTTTTGCAAACAGACAAGGGGAAGGAATTTTACAATGCCGTATTCCAAAAGTTTATTCAAAAACAGGACATTCGACATTATTCAACCTTCAGTCACATCAAAGCCAGCATCGTGGAAAGATTTAATCGAACCTTGAAAACACACATGTGGAAACGATTCACGCTTCGAGGAAATTACAAATGGGTCGACATACTGCCGGAACTCGTCGACACCTATAATGATACGGTACACAGAACGATAGGCATAAAGCCAGCTGACGTTACGAAATCTGACGAGCAACGTTTAATTTCTACAGTTTACTGTCCAAAGTATACTCCCACAACTACCAAAAAATCAAAATTCAAAATTGGAGACCAGGTGAGGATCAGCAAATTCAAACACACCTTCGAGAAGGGGTTCACAAAAAATTGGAGCACGGAACTTTTTACGGTGGTTCGAGTTTTACCCGGAAACCGACACACGTATATAATAAAAGATAGTAGCGGTGAGATTTTGAAAGGAAGATTTTACGAAGAGGAACTCTCTAAAACAAAACATCCCGACACGTACCTCATCGAGAAAGTATTGCGTAGGAAAGGCGACAAACTGTTTGTCAAATGGCTGGGACTTCCGGAAAAGAGTTGGATCGACGCGAACGAAGTAATCTTGTGAGTACGTGAAACGTGGTGAAGCGTCTACCGGATTCGGAAAGTCAAACAAAAAAAAAGAACGGCGAGTTGCTTCCCGACAGCATCCGCTGTCTAATCGTAGGTCCTTCGGGGTGTGGGAAAACAACACTGCTCGTGGACAATTTTCTCCTCGCACCGAATTGGTTAGATTGGAAGAACAGGCACCTCTACGTGTTCTCGAAAAGTTTGGAGCAAGCGAAATACCAGCAACTGATAAAACTGTACGATGGTCTGGACATTGCAACGTTCTCTTCGGAAATAAAACCACTCGACGATTGTCGTGAAAATTCAGTCGTTGTGTTCGACGATGTCATCCTGGAAAATCAAAATGAAATTCGCAATTTTTTCACGCAAGGTCGTCACAAAGGAATAGATTGCTTCTTCCTAGCTCAAACGTTTTCCAAAATTCCAAAACAGTTAGTACGCGACAACGCTAATTTTATATGTTTGTTTCGTCAAGATCACACCAACCTCAAGCACGCGTACGATGACTACGTAGGCGGAGACATGAACTACAATCAATTTTCGGAACGCTGCTGCTCCCACTGTTGGAACAGTGACGATTTCGGATTCGCGACGATCGACATGACGAGAAAACCCAACGACGGAAAATACAGAAATAAAATCAACGACTTTCTAAACGTTGCAACGTTGTGAGAAACGACGTGTATAAATAACGTTATGACGAAACGAAAAATCGAAGACGAAAATCTCAAGCTTCGCGATTACCTCGCGAAACGCTTCAAAGGTTGGAAATCCGAGAATCGCGGATTCTACGAAGAGAAGAAACGTCAAGATCAACCTGTGATCGACGCCATCAGCGATCTAGGTAAAGAAATTAAAGGCGTGACGGAACAAAATAAAAATTTGATCAACGAACTCGTACCACTTGCAGCTAAAAGTTACACCGTACCCACGCCCATTTCAAGCATTCCTTCCACGCCGTTCGAACTGAAGGAAGTACCGCCACGACGTCGAGCCATAGGTAGCACGCCGTCGTCTTTGGATAAGATCGAGTTGGGACCTTTGGCACGAGACTACCTGAGCACGGGGAAATTCGACAAGGATGAAGTGTTCGGATTGTATCCGAGCATGGAGAGCAACGAAGGCGGCGGTGTGGTTTGGAAGATTGGAAAATCGAAGGTGAGCTTCGAAGGCAACGACATTAAAGTTAATTTAGGCGAGAAGGATAGTTGGAACAGGTATCCGGGTACGGTGGGACTGTGGGAACTCGTTGCCAAAAAGCAGCCGAAAGATTACACCGACGAAGATTACCAGAGTTACAAGGAAATTTTGATCATGACGGATGCCTTGTACCAGAACAACAACGCCTCGCAGAATAGGGTGAAATCGAGCAGCGGCGAGAAGTACAGGAATCTCATCAAACCGATATGGAACCAGGTCAAAACAGGCAGCGGCGTCAAACTCTACAACACCCTGCCCAAAGAGTTTGTGTGGGTGGACGACGTGCGCAAGCTCATAGACCGATTGTTGGTTATTGCAGGAGAGGAGAATGCAGGCAATCGTAATTTCTACAACGAGAAGATAGGAATTGTGGACATGATCAGCACCAAACTTTCCAACTTCATCGTGAACGACGACAAGGGCATAGGTTACCTCATTAAAATTATCAACACGCTGCCTCCGAGATTCTGGAACGTGGCCGAAGGAAAGGGACTCGTGAACGACATCATCAACAAATTACCTTTCGAGATGCATTTACCCGGCTACCAGTACTGCGGACCGGGTACCAAACTCGAGAAAAGATTGGAGAGAGGAGACAAGGGCGTGAATCCGTTGGACGCCGCATGCAAAGATCACGACATTGCCTACAACACCACTCGCACCGATCTGGATGCACGTCACGAAACAGACAGAAAGTTAGAGCACGCAGCTTTCGAAAGATTCGTCAGCAGAGACGCTTCGCTGGGAGAAAGAATTGCAGCACTGGGCACCACCATCGCCATGAACACGAAACAAAAATTTGGATGGGGTGTGTAGAAATAAAAAAAATTCTCGAACCGTGAAAAAAATTTCTTCGGCATATAAATAACACTACATAAAAAAAAAAAAAACTCCAGTTGTGTTTGCCATCTTATAAAAAAATGAATAAACAATCACTAGACGCCCAAGCATTAAAACAAATGCTAAATTCATCAATCGAATATGTAAAAATTCAGGAATTGGAAGTGGACAAACCTTACACGATAACTTCCGGTTCAATTGTTTCTACCCAGTATGGTCCCAAGGCGCGTCTGTTCCTCAACGCACAATACAGTCTATTTTTACCAGATCGATACGCTAACATGTTATCCGACGAGAAGCTAGCTATTTTAATCGAGAACAAAACTCAAATCGTGTACAAGGGTACAAAGGAACTTCTTGGTAAGAAAACAAAGCACGTAATAGAATTTGTGTAACGGCTCTGCGCGGAGTATATCCTTGAAAAAAAATTACACGGAACAAAAAAAATCTCAGAACATTTATATATAAATAACATACCGAAAAAAAATTACACAAAACAAAAAAAATCTCAGAACATATATATAAATAACATACCGTGAAGATAACATATAAAGCATCAACATGAAGCCTAAAGGTGTCGTGTACCAGATACCATACTCCAATCTGAAAAATCTAGGTGCCCTCGATGGTTTACTCACCAAGAAACAACGCGAGAAGAAACGTTCTTGCTTGACGAAAGGACACGGAATGAAATTACTTCTCAGCACACCTCAATTGAGACGCTTGCAGCGTTCGCGGAAACAGCAAAAAATCGGAGGGTTCATATTCAGCATCCCAGCCATCCTGGCAGCATTGGGGGCCGTTGGAAGTTTGGCCGGCGGTAGCGCTGCCATCGCGAAAACAGTCATCGACTCGAAGAAGAACAAGGCAGAATTGGAAGAACAGAAACGTCACAACCTGGCTATGGAAAAAAAGGGGAAAGGTATAACCAAAAAACAAAAAAATAACCTCGATGTTTTGAAGAAATATAAAAAAAAAAGAAGCCCTGTCCAACTTCGATATTGAATCTCTGATCGAACTGTTGGGAATAAAAAACTTCAGGGGTGTTTTCATGTCCGATTCTCTACCCTCTGCTGTGAAGAAAAAAGAGTATGGTGTAGTCAACCTGGACAGTTACAAAAATCCTGGTACACATTGGATATGCTACCTCAAAATTGACGATAACAATGCATTTGTTTTCGATTCGTTCGGTGGCACACCACCTGCCAGGTTGGTGAAGTATCTCAGTGTTGCCAACCTCTACTACAATGACAAACGCATCCAGGGTTTCACCGATGTTAACTGCGGCCACCTATGCCTTTCCGTTCTCGCATACATGTCTAAAATAAATAACCCGTCGGTGGAACATTTTCAGAAAGCATTGTGGAATCTTAAACACGATGGGCGTGTTCCATCTCACGAGCGAATCTTCGATCTTGAAACTCACGCTGCACGACGACATCGTCTATCCTAAATCCGTAGCTCTGCGTGCATTCTACAGCATGTACCTCATACCTAACGTCACGCAGCACAACAACAAAATTAGCGTCGGAAGCGAACACATCGTCGTCACGCCAGGCCAATACAATCTTTCCACTTTGCAAGCTCAATTACCCAAAGGCACGTACCTTTCTCAAAATTCGGTCACGCACAGAGTGGAAATCGTATCGGCGACGGAGACCGTGGACCTGGGTACCATGGGTGAACTTTTAGGTTTCGAGAACAACACAAAACTCGAAGCTGGCATCAAGCATACGGCAACCAACATTCCTAAATTTCTAGCCATAGAAACTCTAAACGTTCACTGCAACGTGGCGGAAGGCATGATCACAAAATCCTCGGACGGGGAGTTGCTGGGAAGTCACAAGCAGACGGGAATCATAGCTACGTTCAAACCCAGTTCCGAATTCATGGAACCGATCATCTACACGCCCTCTTCGCCGATCTATTTTCCAGTATGTCGCAACCGCATAGACGACATAGAGTTGGTGGTGACGAACGAGAAAGGAGAGGTGGTGGATTTCGCAGGTGCCACTACGACGGCCATCGTGGAGATCAACGTATAATAAATAACACCCATAGTGAAAATGGAGCAAATCGAAAGTTACGAATTGCAATCTTTCCCTCCGAACCGTCGCACGTTCGCCAATCTCAACGAAGCAAACAGGGAGATCGAATACGACGTGGACGTAGGCGATGGGTTCGTTCATCCTCACAGAGCAGACCTCTACCTTCAATTCGACGTGGTGAAGAAGGAAAGCGGAGACGCGTTTCCCGCAGCAGCAAATTTGATACTCGTGGACAACTTCGTGCCTCATCTGTTCTCGCAGGTGGAGGTGAGGAAACACAACACCGTCATCGACAGAATCGATTATCCAGGCATCACGTCGACGGCAGTGGGAACATTGAAATTATCCAAAACAGACGCAGCATACTATCAAGCAGGAGGATTCGAAGCAGGGACGAAAATATCAACAAAAAGTCACACGGTGCTTTTTCCCATGCGTCTGCTGCCGGGATTCTTCTCGGACTACAAAGAGATCATGTGGAAGGGAGGATTGCGCGTCACGTTTCGAAGAGCGGCCAACGACAACGACGCGCTGATGCGATACACCAACTTGAACGCCGACGGCACGCCGATAGCCAACACATTACCTGAAGCGGCCAAGTGCGTCATCCGGAGCATGGAATTGAGAATGCCGATCGTAGAATACGAAACAAACTACGCCCTCAAGTACAAAGCGGAGATCTTGAAGAGTCCGCAGGTGCCGATTCACTTTCACGGTTACCAGTGCGTGCAGAAGGTGGCGTCGGGAAGTCACATGGAATTCGACGTGACAACGCAGTTCAACAACATACAGTTCGACATGCCAGATTTCGTCGTGGTACTCTTTCAAACCGGTCGCGATAAAAATCAGGAAAAAAATTCCAGCAAATTCGACAACTGCAAGATCAAGAATGTTTATCTGAAGAATGGGCGCAACGAAGTGTTCCCGCGCGAGAATTACAACCTCGACATGACCAAAGACGATTACCTAAAACTTTACGAAGCTTACACCTCTTTCAAACGCGTGACCGAGGGAAACGTGGACATGTACTACACGCCCAGCGAATTCATAACCCACAGACCCATGTCCGTCATCAATACCACGAAGAGGAAGCAGGTGGTGGTCAACGATCGCACCAACATCAAGGTCGTCTGCGAGTTCCACGACGCGCTGCCCGAGGACACCGTGTGCAGCGTCATCCTGGTCGCCGAGAAATCCTTCGTCCACGACGTGAAGAACGAGAGGGTCACAGAGCAGTTTTAACAAGTTTTTTAACATTTTTTCTTGCACAATAAGAAATTTTTGTACTAGCACAATCAGTTTCAATAGCACAATACGAAAATTTCACTAGTTCAAGATCAATTACAATATCAATTTCATCACTTATCAGTTGCAATATCTTTTTTGCACTATAGCACGAGACAATCAGAAATTTTTGCACAAAAATTTTGTTGTTGTTGTTTTTACATGTGAAAATTAACAATAAAATTTTTTTTAACGTTTCAGATGCTGTCGAACATCAAAAACACATACACATACAAACACACTAAAAAAATAAGCATGCAACTTTATTTGTAACACACACATACATTCTCCATCTTCATCAAAAAATATTATAATAAACATAATTATTTTTATCTATCACACAATAAAACTCTATATCCAAAATAATACAACATCAAATAACACTAGAGTCGTTAGTACACGTTGCATGCATTACGGAGGTCCTCTGTAGGGTTTCATGGAAGTTTGAGAGAAAAAAAAAACACGTGAAACCCTACAGAGGTGTGGTTATCTACAACCTCAGCCGTTAGAACCTTTTTTGGTTGGGCACCACGCACCCTGGCGGGGTTAGGGGCCAGGAATCTTAAAAAAATAAAAAAAATTATTTGTTTGTTTGCTTGCGTCACAATACGGAAATAATAAGAGGCGCGCGCGCGCGCGTGTGTGGCACTTCGTTCCCGAGAGAGGTTTACAAAAGTCACGATATACAAATATTTGGTGTCCCCGGGACTTGGAAGATTACGATAAGGTGCATTCGTACTTCAATGAGAAAGTGCATTATTTACTCATCACGCTGTGTCAGCACAACAAATAAATGCACGGAACGTGATCTACCGATAGATAGGCGCGCGCGCGTGTGTGTGGCACATCGTTCCCGAGAGAGGTTTACAAAGGCCGTGTCCGGATTGGCAAGCGCTCCATCCTGTTCTCTCCCGTTGCTCTCGCGTGCACTCGAAGTCACGTCCAAGTCGTCCGAATCTGCATGTCCCCTTGTAGTACGCCTGTCACTTTTCCCGCCAGGTGTCAGCCCGAACTTCACCCACCGCGTGGGGCGCAAACAAACATGACAATGATTTCCACCTAACTACTCACATTAAAAATATAACACGCTATTTCATCATTTACAATTTTTCTGCATTCATTATCGATAAAATATTAAAATATAACTGAGTTTTACATCCTCTAATCAGTAAATGTTGTCTGTACAAAATGAAAGTTAGAATATGGCTGCCAAGCGCAGCATCACAGCGCCAGCGTGCATCTGTCGCGCCTCTCTGCTCTTCCCTCCGACTCCACGTCTACCGCAAATTCGGACAACAGAGATTGGCTGAGTCCCGGATGGAACAGCGCTCTAGGTGACATCTGCTGCTGATTCGGACGCAGCCCTGGCCACTTCTATTAGTCAGTGTTGCCAACTCCCATTTGTAGGTTAGCTTCGCCTGTAAAATATCACATGATGAAATATTCTTCAGGTAAGTTGGCAACATTGAACCGCAATTGATGTTACCAGTGTTGTCAACTTCTATTTGTAGGTTAGCTTCGCCTGTAAAATATCACATGGTGAACTATTCTTCAGGTGAGTTGGCAACATTGAACCGCAATTGATGTTACCAGTGTTGTCAACTTCTATTTGTAGGTTAGCTTCGCCTGTAAAATATCACATGGTGAAATATTCTTGAGGTGAGTTGGCAACACTGAACCGCAATTGATGTTGCCAGTGTTGCCAACTCCCATTCGTAGGTTAGCTTCGCCTGTAAAATATCACATGGTGAAATATTCTTGGGGTGAGTTGGCAACACTGAATCGCAAATAATAGCGCAGAACCCGTGCACCTCCACTAGTCAGTGTTGCCAACTCCCATTTGTAGGTTAGCTTCGCCTGTAAAATATCACATGGTGAAATATTCTTGGGGTGAGTTGGCAACACTGAATCGCAAATAATAGCGCAGAACCCGCGCACCTCCACTAATCAGTGTTGGCAACTCCCATTTGTAGGTTAGCTTCGCCTGTGAAATATCACATGGTGAAATTTTCTTGGGGTGAGTTGGCAACACTGCGCCCGAAAATAGGGCTCGCAGTGTTGCCAGCTCCTTGCTTGAGGTTAGGTTATACCCAAAAACAAAAACCTTGGTGATTTTTTTGAGTGAGGAGTTGGCAACACTGCGAGCCTCACCGAGCCTCATTTTCGGTTTCTGAACCCGTGCCACTGCACTACTGTTATTCCCAAAATCTTTACTGAGGATACAGTTTCTATAATCGCATTGGCTATGCATAGTGTTTCTGACTCGAAATCCATGTTTCGGATTGTATTGGAAACCATACATTTTGTTTTATTGTTGTTAATTATTAATCCTTGTGAAGTTAGGTATTGTGCCAGTTGGTTTATGGTGATAAAAGTGTTTATTTCAAGCTTTCTAGGGTCAATAGCTCTGGCAAGTACGGTTGTGTCATCTGCATAGGTGATGATTTTTTGTGTTTGGGTATTCTGGTACATTGTTTATGTACCGAAAAAAGAGCAAGGGTCCTAGGATTGATCCTTGGGGTACACCCATTAACACTTTCCTACTTTGTGATTTAAAGTTAGTGACTATACCATGTATGTTGTAGCTTATTTAGGTAATTTGCGTTCTCTCCTGTAAATAAGATTGGATAAGTTCATATGCTGTCCCTCTTATTCCTATGTTGCTTAGTTTGACTATGAACAAGTCATGTTTTACCCCATTGAATGCTAAATTTTTAAATTTTGGATTATGATACAATTCTATAGTGTGTCTCAACCTTAAAAGTCAGTATGGAAGTAAATGGAGTACTTCCCTCTCTCTCTAATACATGAGTTTTGCTAATAGCTCTGTCCTTCTCTACCACCGCGCGTTGCGAGATGTTACAAAATTTACAAAATGTAAAAGTCAAAAATTTCAAACAGTGAAATCATTATCCTGTAGAGTTTTTTATGCTCTATTTACTGATGGCATAAATTCATGTGAAATGATGCAATTTTGCAAAACACTTAATTTTTTTCTAGTAAATACTTCAAAAGCCATAAATATCAAACCGCTTGAACAACTTCGCCAGTTTTTTTTCTACGAGATCTATGATGTTTGTAGGTATGATATTCTTCGCCTGAGTGAATTAATTTGCTTACGATAAGAAAAGGTAAAGTGCTCCCCTGTGCATACCACCATGCCATGAAGGCATATAGGGGGTGTGGGGGTAACGTCCCA
Organism: Lepisma saccharinum; assembly: GCF_977018435.1. Lineage (NCBI taxonomy): Eukaryota > Metazoa > Arthropoda > Insecta > Zygentoma > Lepismatidae > Lepisma > Lepisma saccharinum. Next base: position 160,786,385 of record NC_139229.1, on the reverse strand, counting down.
CACTTTCTTGATCCAGTCGTGAGTGGAGGTGATGTGATCAGCATCACGCCCCTGATCGCCTTTACCCCCCAGGGTTTCCCCCAGGTACCCATGTTATTCGACGCTGGATAGGTGCCGGGGAGAGTTATATATATATATATATATATATATATATATATATATATATATATATATATATATATATATATATATATATATATATATATATATATATATATATATATATATATATATATACACACACACACACACACACACACATTGGATATTTTGTATAAATCATCAGACCATAACACGAAAAAGTTGGTTAGCGAGAAACTTTTCGGTTTGTCGCGATACACATGCAGACCAAGCGAGAAAAGTGTTGACCATTGTTTGAAGTTATTTTTAGAATGCATTGTTACTCCACAGTACCTTTATTTATTCCGCAATCGTAGTTTGTTTATGCGGGCTTTCTCACGTATCAAATTCATTGCGCGCCACCAAAATTACAATTCAGTTGCAGGCAGGTGCCCTGGTTCGTAGGAAGTGCAGTGAGTGTGCTTTGTTTTCTGTAAAAATGTATCTTAATGTTTGTTTTTGCATTTATTTAATTGTGTTTATATAAAGGATACAACATTCAATGAAAGAAGTAACAATAGTTGCGTCGTGTATTACACATATAATGCAAATGTAAAATGGTAAATAGTTACGTCAAAATATAATCATTTACATGCAAATCTTGAGGTAATTATCATTTTTTTTTCTTTCCAAAATGCATCAGATACATAGATTTTGATGATTTCCCATATGATATTAAGGAAGCAAATTTGTTGCAATCATTAGCGATTAACAGCGACTTGATGCGACTCCTTTTGTTGATCTGGCAATGCCGTTCTCCATTTAACCCATACTGAGTTTTAAGGTTGAGACGCTCTGTACACATAAGGTGTCTTTCAACAGCATTCTCTATTCTTGATAAACAGTGAATGTTTTGGCAAAGCATGGTATATGATAGCTTACTTTACAATCAGTCAGCATGTGGGAAAATGATTTATGAAGAGTCTACAATTTATTATAAAAATGGCCCTTTGCTTGGCATATCCAAGACATGATTGTGTGTGCAGTTATGCCCACACTCATTTTTGTTTCATGAGAATTTATTTGACTAAATTTGTAATTTGACTAGATAAATGCAGTTATGACTGCAAGTGATGGTTACTTTTTATTTCAGACTAATAGATGACAAACAACTTGAAATTGTCACAGGAGGATGGGTTATGAATGATGAGGCTAACACTCATTATTTCGCAATGATAAGTCAAATGATAGAAGGTCATGAATGGCTGCAGACAAATCTTGGCACAAAACCAAGGTATGTTATTGTTATATTGTGGATCATAATAATTGCTAATTATGAAAACTGTGCGTTTACTCACTAAATATATAAAAAAAATATAAATGTTAAAAAACTTACGTGAGTTGCAGATGACGTTTCGCGAAGCTACGCTTCGCTTCTTCAGGTCACTTTTCAGTATATAAAATACTTCGTCAAGAACATAAAAAATCCAGGATTAGGTTAAAGAGGGTGATAGGATATGGAATTTAAAAATACCTGAAGTTAAAAATGCCATGTAGGCTAAGAGATAATTCTAAAAAAAAAAAAATATTAGTGTGCCCGTATTACCATATTGAAGGAATGGCTGTAGTAGCGCACGAATGCTACATCCCTTCCAATGAAAACTCCACAGACTCCGAAGCAGGCGGGTCACTTCCGGCGTGACATGGAATTTAACAGACTCACTGCCATTATTTCCCCACCGCTTAAATATGTGAATCCAGGCTTCCTTCAGGTTACCATCATCCCTGTTTAATTTATTCCCTCTATCAACAGATAATTTTTGCAGCCTCGTGAACATTCAAATCAGGTTGTTTATGAACCCTTTTTACAACTTCTCTTTTTCCAACCTTATGATTAAATTCTAAAATATGTTCAGAAAGCCCGGTCTTCGGAGATAGTTCCCTAATATCCTTGTCATGCTTGTCCCAACGGGTTCCCATGCTTCTTCCAGTTTGTCCTTTATACGCTTTATTACAAGAACAAGTAATCTTATATATGCCCTTCTCATCTCTGACATCTTTTCGCCCTTTTTCATCCTTTTTATATTCAGTAAAAAATTCCTCGATATTTATAGGCAGACTCAGGGACTTGCTATGGGCAACCCTGTTTCGGGAATAGTTTCCAGCATATTCCTCCATTACATTGAGAAAGATTCACTGAGTGAGGTTAACAATGATATTAAATATTTTTGTAGATATGTTGATGACATCTTGATTATCGGGAAAAAAGAAAAATTAGATTGTATTTTCGAAATTATGGGAGGACAGGACGATAGAATAAAATTCACATGTGAGGTAGAAAAGGAAGGAGTAATCAACTACTTGGACTTGAGGATTGAACGGGTTAATGGCAGGTTTCGGACCGGGGTTTACCACAAGAAGTTAGCAGGGGACAGATTTATCCACCAAGATTCCGAACACTCAAACAGAATTAAGAATAATCTATACATGAACTTCTACATTCGGGCCGGGAGACTTTGTAATTGTAGGGAGGAAAGAGAGAAAGAGGAAAATTGGATTATGAAGGTGGGGTTAAGAAACGGTTATAAAGTAGATGAAATGAGGAGAATAAAGAGGGGGCACTTAAAGTCTTGAATAATGAAGGTGGAAAGAAGGGGATAAGTAAGAATAACGAGGTAGGGGAAATAGAATACAAATACGTCGGCATCCCGTATGTAAAAGGGGTATCCGAAAAGTTTGACAAAATTCTAAAAGGCTTCAGGATTAAAGGGGGAATGAGAGCTCCCCGAAATATCGAGGAATTTTTTACTGAATATAAAAAGGATGAAAAAGGGCGAAAAGATGTCAGAGATGAGAAGGGCATATATAAGATTACTTGTTCTTGTAATAAAGCATATAAAGGACAAACTGGAAGAAGCATGGGAACCCGTTGGGACGAGCATGACAAGGATATTAGGGAACTATCTCCGAAGACCGGGCTTTCTGAACATATTTTAGAATTTAATCATAAGGTTGGAAAAAGAGAAGTTGTAAAAAGGGTTCATAAACAACCTGATTTGAATGTTCACGAGGCTGCAAAAATTATTTGTGTTGATAGAGGGAATAAATTAAACAGGGATGATGGTAACCTGAACGAAGCCTGGATTCACATATTTAAGCGGTGGGGAAATAATGGCAGTGAGTCTGTTAAATTCCATGTCACGCCGGAAGTGACCCGCGCTGCTTCGGAGTCTGTGGAGTTTTCATTGGAAGGGATGTAGCATTCGTGCGCTACTACAGCCATTCCTTCAATATGGTAATAGGGGCACACTAATATTTTTTTTTTTAGAATTATCTCTTAGCCTACATGGCATTTTTAACTTCAGGTATTTTTAAATTCCATATCCTATCACCCTCTTTAACCTAATCCTGGATTTTTTATGTTCTTGACGAAGTATTTTATATACTGAAAAGTGACCTGAAGAAGCGAAGCGTAGCTTCGCGAAACGTCGTCTGCAACCTTTATACTCACTCACGTAAGTTTTTTAACATTTATATTTTTTTTATATTTTTAATAATTGCTAAACATTGATACATAAATATGAAAAAACATCCCCATTCTAATCCCACTTTCGCAAAAACAATTGTGAAATCTGAACTATCAATAGTGTGAAAATTCTGCCATATAAAAGTTATTAGTGCTACATGTGTTAGGAAATTCCAAGAAATGCTAGATTTTATTTTAGAATTACAGAAAAACAATTATGCTAGGGTAAAATAATCCTGATGTATGGAGCTTGAAAAGTTATAAATGTTAATTATGTGGTATGTCATGTGCAGTTTCAATCTGAGAACATACTAACTCTAAAAAATTCACTGTATATGATACGTGGTAGAATTTTATAGTTTCAGTTTTAGAATTTTACACCATAAACAAATTATCCCTCACATTTAGAATTTGTTCCCAAAACTATTGGGCGTGTAAGGGGTGACACCTAAATGTCAACCTCTTTTCCACTTAGTGCACTCTGGATGGCATTCCACTGTAGGTCTGTGTTCTGTCCTTATATATGCAGAGTGCCCCTTCACAACCTCATATTTTAACCTGGGTAAGGATACTCATATTTTAGTCATCAGAGACATGTGCTAATTTTATTTATGGTAAGAGGCTTGACCCCATATAATATGATGAGTGAAAATAGCCAAAGTTCTGACACACCGACGATTCTTACTTCAATCAATCAATCCATCCTAAAAATCTTGGAATTATATTCGAAATTTTGTTTTCCGGTATCAGTAATTTATCGTCACCCCCCCAATTTTTTGTAACTCCTCCCTAGCATTTTCCAAAGCTTTAAATTATGGCTATCTTTAGCACTAAATTTACCTTTGCACTCCCCTGGAACACATTTCAATTCAAAATATTTCATGTTGGGTAAAGTATATTAGAGAAAGAAATAAGATTATATATGCTGGGTCTAATGAAAAATAAAACTATTAAAATTATACAATGAAAACTTATTTTAAAGTTGCTCTTTGTACTGAACCTGTATGTTTTTCACATTGAAATTTTTAATCTCTGGCCCATACTTTTACATTTTCAGAAATGGCTGGGCCATAGATCCATTTGGGTTGTCTCCAACAATGGCCTATCTGCTGAAGAGAATGGGATTTGAAAATATGGTTATACAAAGAGCTCATTATTCAATCAAGAAGTACTTGGCACAAGGGAAGAATCTGGAATTCAGATGGCGACAAATCTGGGGTTTGTTCTTTTCTTGCTTTTTTATTTTTTACATCTTGGCTACTTTCATGGTATCACACTCTTGATTACGTGAACAACTGTTTTGACCATTTGACACCACAATGAAGGATGAGACTCATTTCATTGGTCTTTGCATATTGTCTGTATAGCCACAACTATTTAAAAATATACTTTTTTTTATTTGTTCAATGTTGATATTAATCAGAAGGAAAGTATAGAAAACAAAGAACACTCATACTCCTGTAGAGTAGAGTTTGGATAATCCAATCAAAAAAAAATCCAAGTTTTATTCTGATAAGTGCCAGCCTCCATGGTGGAGTGGTTAGCATACCACACTATGAGGCCAGGTGTCCTGGGTTCAAGTCCCAGCCTGGGCATGAATGTTCCGTGTGTTTCCCTTCATCAATTTCATTACTCATCTTCATCTTTGCAATTAGCCAGTGGCAGAAATCAAAGTAAAGTAAACTAAATCAGTTAATCAATCTTCTGATAAGTGCTCAGATAACTGGGTTTGTGAACTGATATGATGCAATATTCTAAGCAGAAGACACTTGACCATGTCTTTAAAGTGGTAGTTGAATGTTGTTTAACTATATTTTTTCATGAGATCATTGTTACTACTATGCTGAGCAGAGGAAGTACAATATTCATAATAATACCGTATATCATATCAGTTCTTTGATATATTGTTTTTCTGTTGCCTATCCTTATTTTTCATAACTTATTCCATATAGTCTGAGGTTTTTTTATTATTTATTTTATTTAAATTTGAGGTAGTTTCAGACCCACCCATCTCAAATTATCAGGACTCTACTGTATCCCCAACCAGAACATATCAACCAGGAAATTAAAGAAGATGTTCCAAGATTTCAGTCTTCAACCTGCATATGGATTCCCTCCTACGTTTTACAAACCAGGATTTCTTTTATCTGTTGTTTCCAATCCTGATTGTTTTTTAAAAATTTTTATACATTATTGCAGTTTTGTTCTTTGTCCTTGAAAAGGCACATGTGTATTTATATCAAAATACTATTCTTGTTATTTGAGATTACTAGAAACTGTTTGACTGACTATCAGTTTAGTAATTACCTGGTAAATATTGATTAGTGAGTACAACCTTAGCCATTATTATTGAAGAAGAAATACAGAAAATATTGTTTAAAAATTTTTCTGAAGAAAATTAATATATCATCTCAGTTGTCAGTCACATACAATGACAAGATCTAAGAGATTTCTATGCACTGCATAAAAAAAGGTAAAGTGTTCCCTGTGCTTAGCACCACGCCATGAAGGCGTATAGGGGGTATGGGGGTAACGTCCCACACTTTCTTGATCCGGTCGTGAGTGGGGGTGATGTGATCAGCATCACGCCCCTGATCGCCTTTACCCCCCCAGGGTTCCCCCCAGGTACCCATGTCATTCGACGCTGGGTGGGCGCCGGAGCCGCTTCCAATGTTAGAAAAGTTCCCGGATTTGAACCGGCCGGGGATCAAACCCGGGACCTTTAGCATGGTAGTCAGATGCATTACCGACTGAGCCACCGCGGCCACTCTATGCACTGCATACAACTCCATTTTTCTTTCATAGCTCTGTTCTCTGTACTTTATGAGGTTAGGACCATGATGTGTGAAATCAGTGATTTTTGAATTTGAACTATGCAAGTTCTCTCTTCTTCATTGTATTAACTTACTAATTATAATTATGTAATCGACTTGGTAATAGAGGTAGCATACAGGCAAATGTCTGTGCAAAGAATGTGTACATTTAATGCATGTGTATTTCTCTCTCTAATTATAAATAGGATTGAAGTTATATGTTAATAGATTTTGCTCTTTCCGTTTACAGATAGAACTAATTCTACAGACATACTATGCCACTTGATGCCATTTTATAGTTACGATGTTCCCCACACTTGTGGACCTGATCCTAAAATATGCTGTCAGTTTGATTTTAAAAGATTGCCTGGACAAGGTGTGTCATGTCCATGGAGGATTTCCCCACAGGTTATTACCAAGGAGAACGTGGAAAATCGGTAGGAAATAGAGCATAGCATTGTCTTGTGTTATTTTCACTGTGTCTTGCAATCATATATTGCATTCATATTATCATTTTTAAATATTAAGTTAGATTAACAGATATTTTTAAAGTAAAGAATATATGTATGTATTTGTTTAAAGACTAATAAAATAATAACTTTGAAGTTGTATGGTTACACATGACAAGTAACTTAGGTGAAATAGAACTGACTTCATTCTTAAATGACAACTATTTTAAATCTGCTTTTTTTACAGCAATATTATGGTAGATTATCATTGCAAGTTGCAATGTAACTTATCTCAGAAATTTTAGTTCGCTATAATGTTCTAGTACTGATTCAGAAAGATATCAGTTCAGTAATACCTCTTATCAAACAACTTACTCTGCCTGAAACAACATCTGCCTTAGTGACAAAGAATATTGGGTGGTAACTCATGTTTTTGTCAAGCCTCAGCCTGTGCATGGTGTTCCTTAGGTAGTGCCTCATTGCCAATCCCATCGTCATTGCTGTGATTAGTCAAAAGTGTCAGCAACACTAAATAAGAAAAATGCAAATCCTTCATTCATTTTAGTGTAAATAAGTTTATTAATTGTTCTCTGTGGTGTGTGTGTGTGTTTTTTTTATTAAATATCTTTTCAATTTAATCAGCTGTAGATAAAGAAAAGTTCATTGAATAGTTCAAGTGTACATATGAATTATTTGTGTCGTAAAGGAACCCCCCTTCCCTTCTTCTCAAAATATCCTAGACACTATGCTGTAGTATATAAGGTGAAGACATGTAAATCATATTCTGTATTTCAGGGCAAAGCTACTGCTTGATCAGTATAGAAAAAAGGCACAGCTGTACCGTACGAATGTTGTTTTAGTACCATTAGGAGATGACTTCCGATATGATACATCTGCTGAGTGGGATGTGCAGTACATCAACTACCAAAGGATATTTGATCACTTAAATTCAAATCCCCATCTTAATGTGGAGGTATTTTGACAATTTCATTCTACATTGTACAGAGTGTCCCACTCGTAAGGTGCCCCGGAAAAAGTGTTATAAAAATGTTAATAATAGAGGATATGAAACCAAATTTGTACATGACATACCTTTATGGTTGAGAAATGAAGGTGCATTACAAGAAGTGCTGGAAGTGACCTCCCCCTACCTTTACACACAGTTCAACACGGTGCTGCATGTTCGTGAATGTTCTCACGTAACTCGTCGATGTGGCAACAATGCGGTTCCGCGAGCTGTGTGTGGATCTCGTGTTTCAGTGTAGCGTGGCTTACTGTTCGTGGTGTTCCATGTGACTTGCTTCTTCCGGTGCTGTTTGATTCTGACGATGTATCGATATTCTGTGGAAGATTGCGTGTTTCTTGTGAAACGGTATTGGATAAGTGGTTCATTTAAGACATGTCAGCGACTGTTTTTAGAATGTTTCGGTTGTTGACGTAAACCATCTAAACACTGCATTCAAGGCTTGGTGACGAAGCTGGAGACAAACGGAACACTGTTAGATGTGCACGGCGGGGGCCGCCCGCAGTTATCGGAAGAAAGTGTGGGTGAGGTAAAGACATGATCGTTGGCGTCGCCCACAAAGTCTCTTCGCCGTTTATCTCAGGAATCTGGACTATTGCGTTGCACGTGTCAAAGAGTTGCTAAGAAAGCAGGCCTGTATCCCTACAAGTTTACAGTTGTTCATGAACTGAAACAGACTGACCATGATAAACGCCTAACATACTGCGCCTAACATACTGCCATTGGTTTCAGCGATTTATCGCTGAAAGACCAGAGATATTGCAGTACACGTGGTACAGTGATGAAGCGTGGTTCCACTTGTCAGGGTATGTCACAAAACACACGTTTATGGAGTAGTGACAACCAGCATGCAATCGTTGAGGAACCCCTTCATTCACAGAAGGTGGGTGTGTTCTGTGCATTATCACAGCAGCGCATCATCGGGCCAATTTTTGTTTACACTACTGTCAACAATGATGTGTACCAGGTATTGTTTCATGAATTTGTGAACTAGTTGGATGACGAGAAACTGACACTTGGCTGGTACCAGCAAGATAGGGCAACATGCCACACGTCTGACGCGAGCATGGCTGCGGTGGAATCATTTTTCCCTGACAGAGTGATTTCGAAAGGATTATGGGCCCCAAGGTCACCAGACTTGATCCGCTGACTTTTTTCTGTGGGGTCACCTTAAAGGTAGTGTGTACAAGAACAAACCACTCACCATCGACAAGTTACGTGAGAACATCCGCCCTGAAATCCAGGCAGTCACGCCGAATACTCTGGCAGCAACATTCACGAACATGCAGCGCCGTGTTGAACTGTGTATACAGGTGGGGGAGGTCACTTCCAGCACTTCTTGTAATGTACCTTCCATTTCTCAACCATAAATGTATGTCATGTACAAATTTGGTTTGATATCCTCTTTTATTAAGATTTTTATAACACTTTTTCCGGAGCTCGTTACGAGTGGGACACCCTGTAGTAGTGGTATACAAGCATTATTACTATGCAGAAGTGCATGCGATAAAGTTGTAGATTTGTGTTTTACAATTTAAATTATGTAGTTTTATAGTATTTTGAGAACTTTGGTTTTTATAAAGATGGCTGCTAATTTATATTTAATATTTGATAAGGATTGATGTGTGTTTCTTTGTTGTTTTTTTAAATAACTTATAGCATTATATTTGTTTTGGCAATAAAATTCGACATTAACTTTTATAGTGAATAACATTGAATTAAATTAACTAGCAAACTTTTATAATGAATAACATTGAATTAAATTAAGTAGCAGAAGTTAAAAAGGTCCAGTTTTGGCATGTACTAAACTGGATGTACATGCCTCTCTTAATTTTAATTGCCGTATTCGTAGTTAAATTAATTTCAGTTCTGTTGGTGATTTTACCTTGCTTCTGTACTAATAGAACACATTATTATTTTTAATTTTGTGTGGAAGGTTTTAATTTTTATTCCATACTTTAGTGTTGTAGCTAGGTCCATTGTTCTTTTTAACTATAAAGATAGTGTCGTGAATGAAGAAATAGTGTGTTGTTCCTGTCCACATAAATATATATTTTTTTAAAAGAGAAAGGGGGGACTGGGAAGATTAATGACTTTCTTTTGAGGAGATGCAATTAGTCTGTTTTTAAGGTTACCCTCCAGCTGAGTTCATTGAACTTTTGTTGTTAGTTTTGGATATCGAGATAAGGGACCAGTTTGCTGTCCAACTTAACTTTATCCAACCTTAGGGAAGGCGATAAACTTGATAGAAATATACAACTCCTACTAATTTTTGTCATATGTAACACTGTGCAAGAATTGACAATAACAATTTGTCTCCCCTGTAGGCCCAGTTTGGAACTTTGTCTGACTACTTTGATGCTGTGAGAACTGAAATGGAGAAGTCTGATGGTAGTCAGGAACAGGGCTTTCCTTCTCTCACTGGTGACTTCTTTACGTATGCTGACAGGGATGACCATTACTGGAGTGGCTACTACACATCCAGGCCTTTCTACAAGCAAATGGACAGAGTTCTCGAAGCTTATCTTCGGTTAGTTTTTCCAGCTTCCTAATATTGCATATTGTATCATGAACAAAATTCTAATAGAACTTAAAAAACAAAGTATTATATGAAAGAATGCATGATTTATAATAGGGCATGTTTTCTACTTCGAAATTTTGCAACAAAATAAATACTTTTAATACCCATTTTTTGTCATATATATTAAGTAATGCTGCTTGAATTTAAGTGTTTTATCATAACAGGCTAGGTAGTAATTTGCACTTGTTAGAGTCAATAGGCAGCTGAAGATGTTTGGGGTACCTTTCCTGGTGATTTAATGTCTTTTCTTGTAGCTACCTTTTTGGATGGTACTCGCAATGTGTCAATTTTCGATTGAAAATTGTAATAATTAAAATTTGTTAAATTATTGATTAATAATAGTGTGATATATCGACTCATCATTAGTTTCTTACAGTTACTCTTTACTTCCACATGATTGTAATTTAGTTGGAAATGTTGATTTTCAGATTGTGACAAGAGGTGTCACATGTTTTGTTTTTCTCCACCACCTGTCTCATATGTATCTATACAATTTGCCTTCAAGTTTATTGTATTTTAATTTTTCAGAGCTGGAGAAATTATATTTGCTATGGCCTGGGGCCATGGAAAATCCAGCTTTGACGTGCTTTTTGATTCAAGCACAGGGCTGATGGACAAAATGACAATTGCGCGCAGAAATCTTGGATTATTCCAGCACCACGATGGCATAACAGGAACGGCAAGGGATCATGTTGTAGAAGATTATGCTCAGAGGCGAGTTGCTATAATTTGTACTGCTTTAAGCTTTTTTTCTTGGTGCTGCTAACACTTCATGTCATTCTAATTTATTCTATTTTTTCCTGGCGGATCAAAATCATTATTGTCTGAAGAGTATAACTAACTCACTTGCTCACTTCTAGCATTCCTAAACCCAGAGCAGCACAAGCCTTCCATCTATCCTACCCAGGCCAGAACCAATCAACTCTTGACTGCTTGCCATTTTCTTTCAGATCTATCTCAACATTGTTCTTTCACTTACATTCCCCTGCCTGCCCCCCCCCCCCCCCCTTTGTCTGCCATGAGGTTTCCTCATTTTTTTCTTTTTAGTATGCATACAGAATAAGGCATGCTAAGCTGGTCTTGAAAGCATTTTTTTTAAAGTAAGTCTTGAAGATTTCCTGGCGACGAATGCTGAAAAGATTCTCTCAGGCTATCGACCACATCTAACCTGATCGATACACAAGAGAATCTTTTCATTATACTATTTTTAAAATTAATTATCTGTGTTATACAGTGTGTTTACATTTACTGCTGCAATCCAAGACAAAGCTACAAGTGTGTGTTTAAGAAAATGAATCAGGAGAATGAATGAGTGTTTGCAGCTACCATAGTGTATCTGGGCATCTTGCAGGGTATATAAAATGCCACATGACACTTCTACAGTGTCTAAATATCATGGAAATTATATTTTTATAAACGTTTGCACCAGTATTGTGTGGAAAAGTGGATTTTGAGATTAAGCAACAGCTATTTTAATATTTAGATTATCTTGTATGTGAAATATGTTAAAATATATACATTTTCTGCCTACTTTAAAATGTTACAATGTTCAGTTATCTGTGAGAGTATCAACATGTTGGGTGGAAGTGCTATCGGCAAAGCCCTCTTTAAAATAATGAACTTATTTGACAATTCCAAACTTATATGTTTATTTATAATTGGGAAAAGAGAGACACGGTAGTATATAAATACGCGGATAAAAGTGAGTACTAGTTCCTCCGTATTTATATGTTTACTTATAATTTATTGTCATTTATTACCACAATTGGTTGAAGTATCTCCAATCAGTGAAAGTAAGGAATTAAAATTAGCCTATTTTGTCAAGCTATTATAAAAAGAATGTTAGTGAGTATGAACGAAGTTTACTTGCTATTATTAGAAAGTAGGCTTTTGCTTTCATGTTATTACTGTGCCTAATTATATTTTTCCTACTTTTCCAGAATGCTTGATTCAATTGAAGGTCTGCAACATGTAATTCAGCAGTGTGCTCATTTTCTTTTATCTCCATCTCAGGTATGATTGTTTATATGCATATTTTATTCTTTGGTTAGTATGTGAGGAAAAGCACTTAAGTGCAAAAAATAAATTCAAACTTGTTCATGACCTTAGGTTAGAAATGGATGGTAACAAGTTACAGGTGATTTTGCTGTGTTGGCTTTTGTTCTGTCATGGATGAAGGGAACAGAACCCTGTTGGTTAGCTGATTCCACTGTTGCCAGTTACACAAGGGTTACATGTTGATAATATAAATAATGTAGTGATGTCATGTGCAAAAAATGAAACTTAATATTGCAGTACACCTGGAATAGACATACACCCGCCGCAAAATGACTTCGGACCTCATAACAAAAACACAAAAAATACAGAAGATTCATGTGAAAAGCTATTATTAAGCTATTAGATACAGCAAAAAGTGCATACATTAGTACGGAGTCATGTTGCCTTTACTTTTGAGAACCATTTGGATGCACTTGGGCATGGAATCACTAAGACTTTGGAAGTAATTTAAGTGCATGTCAATGCCCCACATTTTCTTCAGTTCTGTTTGGAGGGTCTGTAGGTTCTGAATCTTCTTCTTTCCCAGGAATTGCTTCATACAATGCCAACAATTTTCAATTGTGTTGAGATCGGGGCTATTCCCAGGCCACTCTAACATCTGTTGTTCCTCAAGCCATTTCCTTACCTTCTTAGCCATGTGACAAGGAGTGTTATCATGCATGAAAAGATCACACTCGTGGATCTGAAGCATATCCACTAAATGGTCCTTAAGAACGTTGATATATCGGTCTGCGTTCATAGTCACGTTTTGCGGTAAGAAATATAAACCTGCTCTAAACTTTTCACCTGAAAAACACCCACACACCATTACAGACTGGGAGTGCCTAACGCTCTGAACCGTATACTTTGGGTCGTATCAATCTGAAGATGATGGACGTCGAACCGTAGCAGCTCCCATTTGGAACAGTTGGAATGAGCTTTCATCGGAAAACATGACTTTCCTCCGCTGTGCTGGTGTCCAGTGTGCATATTTCTTTGCAAAAGCAAGACAGTCTTTCTTCATGTGAGCGGTGTGTAGTGGCTTCTTAGCAGCAGTACGACACAGCAAATCAAAGTCTTTCTGTAAACTGTGCTGGATCGTGCAAACACAGCAGACTCGGGTGCATTTCTTTAAGTTCTTATGCCGTCATTCGAGGGTTTTTCTTTATTTCTCTCATTAGGAGAGCGTCTGTAGATTTGGTTGTTTTTCTTTGCCTCCCACCACCGAATTTGTGCTTTGGAATGACAGTCGGAGGCAGTCCTTCATTATGGTTGATTTTGCACGACCTGTCTTTATCGGGACGTTTTCACTTCGCCATGCAATAATGATGGCTTTTTCCACACTACTACAGTACTTTCCCAGCATATCATAAATGCACCTGTACAGTAGTCAAATATCCATCACAAATACAGTAGGAAAATATCCAGCACAAAGTGCACCACACGAAAACACAGCAACTTATCACACACACTACAGCAGAAAGTCACCCTTTCTGTGTCAACTAACAGTACGAAATGAAATGAACTCGCTTATCAACAGTAATATACTCTTGCCAGATACGTTCATGCAATTCCGTGTTCGAAACAAAACAACACTAGATGCAAGGCTACAAAGTGATAGACCGCTTACTACTATAGATTTCACATGAGGTCCGAAGTCATTTTGCGGCGGGTATATATGTATATGAATGGACCTTGAGACCTGAAGTGGTAGAATTAGGATGAAGTTGGCTTAGTGGTAGAACAGTGGTTTATTTGCTGAAGAACCCCAGAACCAATGCATATGAATTGTGTTGGTATTTTTTTCTTTTGTTGTATGTTGTTTGTCTTATGTCCTTAAGTTGCTTGTAATGATGGAGAAGGATGTCAAATAGATGAAGTATGGAGGGATGTTTTTGATCTCTGGTAATGAATTGCAAGTGTGGTTGTGCTGCTGCTGTCTGCATACCAAGGTTAGCACTTTGGAGATGTATCCAAGCCCAGTATTCGCGCATGTCCAGCTGCAATTATGCCTAAGTACATTGAACGTTTTTTTGGAAGGCTTCATAACTGCCTTTACGATGCAAGCTATAGCTATTCTGCTATCATAGATGCATGCAGGAAGTAAAATTTTCCACATCAAAGATAGGGATTAACAGTATAAAAAGGAAAATGCTCATCCCGGATTAATTCCAAAAGGTAAGAAAGGGGCAAATGTACAACCTGCAACTAGCCGCACTCCAGACGTGGCAATAAAAATCAAGCCCTTATCTCAGCCACGCAACAAACCATTGCCTGCAAGTTGGCAACATCATTAAAAGGCTGTGAACATCATCATCGACCAGGGGTGTAAGGGGTGACCTTCCACGTAGGCGCCCAAAAGTCAACCTCCCTTCCACGTAGTGCACCCTGGACTAAAGACTAACGAGGCTCTGGCGACTGGCACTATGGCCAGTATAATTTTGTGTGTGTTGTCCTGTTTGTTGTCCTTGTGTGTGCTGAGTGCCCGTTTATGGTCTCAGCTTTTAACAGAAGTCAGAACATTTTAACATTTTTAGTTATGCAACGCTAGAGTTGTTATTTGTAATGATAAGGGGCTGGCCCCCGTATAAAATGACGGGAGCAAAATAGCCTAAGTGCTGACGCTCCCAAAATTTTAAATTCAATATCAATATCAATCATCATCGACCAGGATTTGAAATTGGAAGAGCAGAGTTCACAAATTGTTGCCACATCATATTGCAGAACATTGCACAAGCTTTAGGAAGCTGTACAAGAATTAGCTGGCAGGAGAAAGATTGGCATTTGGATGGAGCGTATGTCTATCAGAGTGATTTACTACTATCCAAATGGTGAAAAAAGCACTGAATTTTTTTTCAAGGGATTAACGATTATTATTGCTGTGTTGCCAACAAGGCTAGTCAACTCCATATATGTCACATTGTATTTCTGATTCAATACACAATACATGATATTCCTGTCAGTAATGTACAGTGGTCACCTGATGCATCTCCCATGGAATTTTGTGCTTTTGGACTGCTGAAAAGGTCATTGGGAAACAGGCATGCGTGTACTGTAGATGGCTTATGGAAAGCCTGTAAGGAGGGTGGGAACAAACGGATATGGCGGTTCTTTGGAAAAGCCTTCTGCAATGGAAATGCAGGTGCAAGGCTATGAAGGAACACCAAATTGAATGTGTTTGGTGGAGACATGGCATTTTCTAAGATGAAATCCAATTGAAAGTCATTACCAGAAATAGGAAACAACCTTAGGCAAATGAAAGAAAACAAAACATGCACACACACACACAGATATGAACAGTTGTATTGTACCTAGGATTCTAATTGAAGGTTCCAGATCTTGTAGCTTGTTAAGTCAACCACTGCATCACAAAAGCAGAAGCACATTTTATTGTTCTTAACTATTATTGCCAAGTAGAATGTTGGCAACAAGCTGTTGTTCATTCATGGATTTTATATATATATATTTTTTTTTTAATTACACAATAACAGCACTTGACATTACATGCACAATTCATAAGTTTGAGGTTTGTAGTGCCTAATGTTGTTCCAACACTTATACCAACGAATTGGTATTTATAGCTCTCGTAGTTACTGATGACTCATGTGCATGGATAGACATAACAGGTGCATGAAGGTACTTTTTTTTTTTTTACCAAGGTCTAGTTGCTCATGAGTCTCAGGATGATTGTAGTGCATTGGAGGATTATTGTTACTTCTTAAAATATTGACACTTCCTCCAATGATGGAGGTGGAGTGAGCATGAAAAATCAAAGTTTCAGTGTGCAGCCAATCATTTTCGAGTCACTGAAAATATCAGTGCAAGCTGCTGGTACCTCATGATCAAGGTTTGGTGGTCCCTGCATTAAAGCATGCTGTGCCATTCATTACTACAGTGTCATGTAAATGAGTATACATGTATATTTATAACATAAAAATGATAGATTTGAATGCTGTGAATATTTATGAACCATTCAGAATAAGTATATTTACTGTTACAGTACTTAAAGTAATGTACAGCACTCACATTATTGTGTTTCTTAACAGTATTCAGATTAAATTGCTGAAATATCTAAGTACACTATTAATGTTTGTATCAACAGGAATTAGTACGAGGATCAGTTCTATTAATACATTATGACGGTATCAGAATGAGTACCATCATAATGTGTAAAATAAAATGATTTTATTACTCGAAATTTACGAATTGAGGTCATGTTTCGTCGTTCATATTAGTAGAAATTTAATTTGCATCACTTTGGCTTTGTTCTTATTGAAGTACATATCCAAACTTCACGTATTTAAAATATGTTAATATCTCAGCGATGTATTTTGGTTTGTGATGTATCAAGAATATTCTTACCGAAAATTGCTAATTTATGCATAATCGCACATATGTTTGGTTTCAACAGCTTTTATTTGCTCTTTCATAAGTATTTGGGCACGAACATGTATTTAAAACGTATTACTAACATGTACAAACCATTTAATATAATTTTGGTTGATTTTCGACATTAAACTTACGATTTGCTGTAAAGAAGCGCCTTGTAGAGTAATCCAAAAGCTGAAAAGTAATCCTAAACTTGGAAGCATAGCCAACTCAAATAAAGGGAAAAATCTAAGTTGAGCGTAAATAACCTTTTTCCCACCAAAATTGTAAAACTTAAAATAACTGAAAAGGGTGAAAATAAAATACGTAAACATGTAATTGAATATTGTAATATCTATTTTATTGTAACTAATTTATTTTACAAACATTTTAATGTATAATAACTGTATAATTCTGAATTTGTCACTTTAAAAGTATTCGCAAGTTTGTATACTGTGAAAAAGTTGTAACAGTGTGAGTTCGGATACACTGCTGCATCTAAAAGATCAACCTCGACCAGAATGGAGTCGCTAAAAGTTTTCGGAAACT
Source organism: Lepisma saccharinum (assembly GCF_977018435.1). Taxonomy (NCBI): domain Eukaryota; kingdom Metazoa; phylum Arthropoda; class Insecta; order Zygentoma; family Lepismatidae; genus Lepisma; species Lepisma saccharinum. Next base: position 160,768,978 of record NC_139229.1, on the reverse strand, counting down.
GAAATTGGAATAATTGAATAATAACAGGAAGATTTGTGGATATAATGTGATATAGCAGAGCAGATAAGTACTATATTCGCATTTAATAATTGAAATTGCGTCGCAAAGTGCTTAAAAGGTCCAAAGGACATTAAATTTGTGACCCGATGGATTCACGTAAAATGGCAGCCATCTTCTCTTTGTGTGGAATTATGAGATAAGTATCTTACATGCATGTACTTACATAAGTGAAAGGCCTATATTTGCAAATATACAAAAAGTGTGCACTCGGAATGTGAAAAGTCGATTGAACGTATAAATACACATAATACGTATTTGATTCTAAGCTGATAATCGAGCGTTTGGTACCGATCTTCATCGTAAAGATCTACGCAACACCGGAAATAATTTTTCTTGATAATAAATGATTTAACGTGATAAACTTGAAGATAAATCTGTAATATGCGAACAGGTTAATGCAAAACAATATTTATGCTTCAATATATATATATAAAAACATGTACTGAATTTATGTATGAACTTGTTAAACTCAGTTGCTTAATCTTTGTTTAAATATATAGTGTGTTAATACTCGATCTTGGTAATTTTCCTTAAGTACTCAAAAGTGAATACATATTTGTGTCAGTAACTTTGCAACATAGAAAATTTAAAACTTGAACTTCTCGTATTTTGTCATGTAAAATTATGAAACCATTTTCTTTATTTCTTTTAAATGTGAATTTGATCTCGACCGTATAGTTCACTAAGCCGAGGAAAAAAGGTCGTGATAAATAGATTGATGAGACTCAATTATGTCTCTTTAGTGATAGGAGGAAGTATAATATTTAATTTGTGAAATTTTGTGTTTAACTAGTAAGTCTGTTTACATATCTTAACAATGACACAAGCTGTTGAGGGAAATTTCACACTGGCGGACATTGTGGAGTTAATAAATGCTCAAAATAGTCTGCAAGCAGAACAAAATGGTGAAATCAAGGCTGCTCTGCATGCACAAAATAGTAAAATTGACACTGCTTTACAAGTGCAAGCAGAACACAATAGTGATATTAAGTCTGCTTTGCAAGTACAAGCAGAACAAAATAAAAAGGTAGACACAACTTTGAATGCATTAACCGAAGCACATAAGGCTCATACCAAAGAATTTAAAGATCTTAAAATTGATATAAGTCAATTTAGAAATGAATGCATGCTTAGGTATGAGAAAGTAGAGAAAGATTTGCATGCACTAGACAAGAAAATGAAAGTAGAATTAGTATCGTTAGCAGAGGATGTCGATAACAAAATCGAGAGTGTTATAGAAGATCTGTCTAGGCAATTTGACACAAAGCTTGATAGATGCTTTAGAGCTTGTGAAGAGAATGATATGTGTCTGTGTACAGTTAGGAAGGATTTAGGACAGGTACATACTGCACTAGATCATTTGCAGTTCAATAAACCATTAGTGAATATGACAGCTAGGGGTGATCAGCTTGATAAGAGCGATGTTGATTATGAATCCGATGACAGAAGTCATGTCATTCTGTCATCCAAAATTCCACCCAATGTTATTAATCGTAGTGAAGATGATAGTAATGTACAATATGTTAAGGTTGTTCCAAATAGTGACATGTTGAATGATGGTGCAGTTACTTGTTTAAATGTTAATATTAGAAAGGCTATGTCACTGATCGAGTCTAGTCTAACAACCATGGTCAATAATGTACTGACTCCAGTTACAGTCAGAAAAAATATGACATCAAAGAATGTAAAGGTGAATTCAATGCAGGGTGATTTTCAGGAGCTTGATGCTAGACAGGTTGATTTAAATCCTGAAAGCCATGAAGGTGTAAGTAGACCTAGTGTTGGTTACGTTCTGCATGACTACAACAAATGTAGACACCTTTCGGGTGCAATTTCTGATTCGGAAACTGATTGTGAGGTCAACTCAGTTCATGATAGTACATGCGTAGATGATGGTCCGTATTGTAATACTAGACTGGCTAATAAGCGAAATAAGTTAAAACGTGACAGGTTAACTAGTAGGGTTGGACAGAATGTAAGCAATACTCCTCAGATAACTCCTCCGACAAATGTTCCAAATGTTAAACATTCGGAAGTTGATCCGTCGAGAGATACATCAAAGGTTAGGTATAAGCCAATAATTAAACCACAAGATTTGAGGCACTTCCCTCATTTTGATGGTGTTTCCGCAGATATTATACCATCTGAATTTTTAGAAAAAGTAGAGGAAAACCTGGAAATTTACAATATACATGAGAGTGAGTATTTGAATTATTTACCTAAATTACTCACAGATTGTGCGCGTACCTGGTACATTGAAAACAAATTAAAGTTTAAGTCTTATGCCGAGTTTAAGACAGATTTCTTATCCCATTATCAAAACGATAGGTGGAAATCTGTAAATTTAACTAAAGTTCTAAATTCACCTTATGACAAAGACAGCAAGGAGAACTTATTGCAGTTTGCGAATAAGAATTACAAAAAATTGAAATCTATACAACCACATGCTGACGAAGCACATCTTATTGCTCAGTTATCTTCATTGTTACCTTATAAAATAAGTGAACACTTGGTGGTGAATAATATTCACACACTGAGACAGACATTGCAAGCCATAGAAAATTTTCAATCTTTAAAAAATAATTCAACTAGGTATATGGATTCTAGTAAAACTTATGGTAACCAAAAGAACAAATCGAAGGTAGCTAATGTGTCTATGTTTAAGGAGCAAAATGACCGAAGTATGTCTAACAGAAATGGGTTAAGAAACTTAAGGTCTAATAATGAGGTTGGATCTGCTCGTAAATCCTATGCTAATGGTAGGACATGGGTAAGAAATGATCAGATTTCTAGAAATGTGAATTTGGGTTCGAGGCAGGAAAACTCTTAGATGCTCCTGATACGGGAGGTGTCTTGAGCATCAAAGCGGTTGAAAATCCTCCTTTTCCAAAAGCTCAATATAATGCTCACTCAAGTGAAATAAATAATAATCATCATTGTGATTTAGGTGAGTTCGTTCCTAAGTTAGGAGATCATCAACTACTTGGTGACAGTATGTTAGTTAGGTATGCCAACAGTATTTTGGGTTACAAATGGAATATGAATGAATCTGCTTCCAGATTCATAGGTTTGTGTGTCTCGGGACAAACCATTGATGATCTGCACAGGCGTGTATCAAATGCTAAGAAACTCTCAGACAAAATATTGGTCATGATAGGTACCAATGATTTAATTAGGAAACGCAGCTTCGAACAAGTGCAAGTGTCTTTCAGCAAACTCTTGAATACATTGAAATCTAGATGTGCTGAAATTACGATACTATGTTTGCCACCTCTTCCTAAATATATGTCATCTCCTCATGAACAATTGTGGCAGACATGGAATAATTTCAATCTATATTTGATGTCATTACACGACGAGTTTAAAGTAAAAGTATACAATATAGCACCTTTGTTCTTCTTGGAGAATGACCGCATAGATAACTCCTTGTACCAGAAATTCCTTGGTCACCCGTCCAGAGGTAGAGTAGATATGATACATTGGAATTATGCGGGAATGACTAAGGTTAAACAATTTTTGTACAGTATGGGTTTAGGTACTACACCTTGTACATCTAATGATAAAGTGGGTAGAGATATAAAAGTGCAAGCTACCGTGCACAATGTCAACGTTGGTCATTTTAGGGATGCAAATAGCATTGATAGTTATCCCGATGAAGATAACGTTTTGTCCTTGCGGGAAAACTAACAAGCGACCTTTGTTTTAAAGTGGGTGATGAAGGTCAAGTTAATAATCCCACTATTGATAGCATGAATTTAGGGAAATGGGAAGAATTTCATAACAGTGATGAATATGAATCTAAAGAAATTCCAACACCAATAAATGCTCTCGGCAGTAACACACTTACTGCAAAATTAAAAGTTTTAATATTTGATAAATTTTATGCTGCTCTCTGCGACACTGGCGCAGAAATTAGTCTGCTTTCTAATACTGTTTGGAAAGAAATTAATATTAAGGCCAGTAGACCCAGGCTCACACCTGCGGATAATGTGAGATTGGTAGATTTTTCTGGTAATAAGAAGACCAAAGTATTAGGTATGGTTAAACTGATCATTCAAATAAGTAATTTACAATGTTACGTTCAGTTTTTGGTGGTTCACAATTTACAAGTGGATATCATTTTGGGATTAGATGTGTTATATGCACTTCAAGCATCATTAAATTTTAAAGATCAAACAATAACATGTGGCTCCGATGAAGAACGCACTTTCGCACGCTTCATGCCAATAATTGAAGATGGCAATAATTTGTCTTATTTTGAGTGTTCTCATGTCAGTAATTATAGTGGCTTGGAGGATAAGTCCAAGTTCAACCTGCATAAGTTTGAAGAGTACATGAATAAGGCTGATTCGCTTACAAACGAACAAAAAACTTTGTTCATAGAGTTACTACTCGAATATCAAGAAATATTTTCTAATAAACCTGGTTTGTGTAACGATTACGTTCATAAAATGGTTTTAGATACAGATCTACCTATAGTAGGCAGAAATTATCCTATACCTTTTGCTTATAGAGATCAAGTACGTGAACAAATAAAGATCATGCTTGATTGGGTTGTTATAGAGTTGTCTAATTCAGAATATCTGTCTCCACTTTTAGTAGTTCCTAAATTTGGAGGGGGTATACGTTTATGTGTTGATCTCAAAAGAGTAAACCAGCATGTTAAGCTTATTCAAGTGCATCCTATAAAAATACAAGACTTATTGGTAGAATTCCAAAATTGTAAATACTTCACTTCGGTGGATCTATTGAATGCTTTCTGGCAAATAAATTTACATCCCGACAGCAGAAAATATACTGCGTTTATGTTCGAAGGTATCTTATATCATTTTAAAAGAGTTGTATTTGGTTCAGTAAATGGTACAGCTGTGTTCGTCGATGCGTTAAATTGTGTGCTTAAGGACTGTAGAGATTTCGTGGTAGTCTATGTTGATGACGTTATCATAAAGTCTCAAGATTTTGCATCTCACTTAATGCATGTAAGAACAGTTCTTGAAAAATTGAAGCAGGCAGGCATGACGTTGAAACTTGAAAAATGTGAGTTTTGTAGATCCGAAATTAAATTTTTGGGTCACATTATTACTTCGCAGGGGTATAAGAAAGATCCTAAGTATGTAGATTCCATTGTAAATTTGCCTGTGCCCAATTCTGTTAAACAATTGCAAAAAATCTTAGGTTGTTTTAATTGGTTGAGTAAATACATAAAAAATTATGCCATCATAGCACAACCTATGTATGACTTGTTGAAGGCCGGTAAGAAATGGCAATGGAATGACCAAGCTTCTATAGCTTTTAAAATACTAAAAGATAAAGTTAGTGAACAAGTACTTTTATCTTTTCCTAATTTTTTACACACTTTTTATGTACAAACTGATGCATCAATAATAGGTGTTGCAGGGTACTGCTATCAGCTGATTGATGGTAACATTAAACCTCTCGGTTTCGTGAGTAGATTGCTCAGAAGTTATGAAAAATCATACACTTCTACAGAATTAGAGGTTTTAGCAATATTGTTTACTATTGATAAGTTCTGTTCACTACTAAAAGGCAGACATTTTATTATCATAACTGACCACAAAGCACTTACCTGGTTAGAAACGGCGCACACATGGAATGCACGTTTAACTCGTTGGTTTGTACAATTACAACAGTATTCATTCCAAGTACAATACTGTAAAGGGTCGGAAAATATAATTGCTGATGTTCTGAGTAGAACATTTCCGATGCAAGAAGGCCTCTTGTATCATGTAAATTCTTTGCAGTTCAAGGAAATATTAGAATCTTTCATTGATATAGAAGATTTGATTATAGCCCAAGAAAAAGATGATGAATTGAAAGAAATTAGGCAATATATTTTGCACTCTTCAATTCTTAATAATAATCCAAAAAGTAGGACTTGGAATGAACGTTATCTTCTAAGGGACAATATTTTATGTGTTAGAGACTTTCATAACGTTCAAAAAGTTAGAATTTGTGTTCCAATTACATTAATAGGTTCAATATTGAATAAATTTCATGACTTATCGGGACACTTTGGTGCTAGTCGTACACTTTCTCAAATATATAGATACTTCCAATGGAAAGGTATGAAGAAAGATGTACAACAATATGTAGCAGACTGTGATTTATGCATTCGTACTAAACCGAATAAGCATCCGTCTAAACATTTAGCCAAAGTACACATTACCGACAAGCCTGGGAAAATATTGTTCATTGATTTACAAGGTCCATTCACCATGGGTCCTAAACGTGAACGTTTCTTATTTACTATATTGGATGCAGCATCCAGGTATTTGGTGGCATATCCAGTGACAAACAGCAACGCTGTTACGGTACTGAATAAATTGTTCCAAGTATATTTTGTACATCTGGGTATTCCAGAAAAAATAATTTCAGATAATGGACCACAGTTTCGTTCATGTCTTTTTAATACTAAAATGAAAGAATATGGTGTCAAACTTATGTTTACTCCACCTTACCACCCTTCATCCAACATGGTTGAACGGTATCATTCGGAACTTAACCGTTTAATGAGAGTATTGTGTATTGACAACCATGCAAAATGGCCCCAACAAGTATCCATGGCTTTGCATTGGTTAAACAATACTATTTCCTCACAAACTGGTTTCGCTCCAATAGAATTAAGGTTAAATAAGGAACCTAACCTACAAATAGGAAATGTCATATTTGATGATGGTACACATCAGACATGGAATGACAAACTGCTTATGGCTCAAATTAAAAGTCATGCAGCTAGATCTAATAAGTTAAACAAGTTGAATTGTAAGCAACTAGATAAAATATCAATTTCTTCTGGAAATCTTGTTTTTATTAGAAATAGACAAAGAGATATGGATGATAATCCAATTAAAAAATATTGTTTTCTGTATGAAGGTCCATACTTATGTATAAAAAACTTTGGTGACTCTCGTATATCTGCCTTACGTTGCAGTGATGGGATTCTTCAGGAAAACATTGCTATTGAACATGTAAAATTATGGAGATGTTCCAAGGACAAGAAAATTTCTTGGTTGAACACTTTGCTAGATGCAGGTAGCACACATAAAGATGTGGTGCAACATATACTTGACCAAACAATGCAAGAAAAAAGTGATATTCCTTCATCTGTCATTACAGATGTGTGCACAGTTTGTTCTTGAAACAAACTTACCATTAATGAGGTTGGCTTAAAATGGGTAGTACACCTCGTATAAAATATTAATGTGTTAAGTAACTCTTATAGTTATTCAATATTCTTCTTTGGTTGGCCTATAAATGGTCGTACTTTAAATATATTTTATTATAGTAATAATTACATTTCGTTGTGAGGATTTACCTCATGGACTGTGGGATACTTAGTTATAAATGCATAACAATTAAGTGCATCAATGTCACACTCTAGAAACAGTTGTTAATTGAACTGTATTAACCCATAACAGCTCGCTTATTTGTCTGAAGTACAAATTAATCAAGTTTTAGTCAATAACACCTAGGGAATGGTACCATAAATCCAAATGCTAATTTTAATGTGAATTATTTTGAGTAATTTGATTTCATAAGCTGAATCAAATGCTCACATTGTGTTGCAAAAGGTAAGCAAAGAGATCCATGAGTTGATCCGAGCTTGTTGCACATGCTGACATGCCATAGAGCATGAAAACTTGGGGTAGGTTCACGTAAAAGGCAATAAGTAAGTCCTATAGTGCCACTCAAGAAACTGAATATGAAAAATGTTATTAATATTTTTTGTCAATATTATTGAGCAGTAATCATTTTATTTTAAATGGCGAAGATTGACAAAAAAAAAACTTAATATTAAAAGTGTATAATTTTATTAGCAAAGGATATTGGGTGGTACATTTTCTCCACAAGTTGAAATCTTACTCAAGCAGTTTCTTTTGGTATGGTTAGTTTAGGTGAATAATAAGACATTATTTGTACTGGGCAGATGGGTAGTACTGGAACATTAAGATAGACGTCATGAAAAGTATCGCATACTCAATAGTACTTGGTTTAAAGGTGTGATGAGTGCTCAAATTAGTAACATTCGCATCTGATAAAGGGTCATGCTACTTGAGATAGCAGTGTCTGCAGTGTTGAAATTAAGTATACTCCAAAATACTGATTTAAGTTTCAATCGAAAGTTTTCTCACGTCCACAGCAGTGTGAAGTTCCTCTCAACAAGCTTTTATTCAGAACAGTTTAGAATTGATAGGTATTTCTTGTTTGTCAATATGTAATGAACAGTAACCATCTATCTTGAATGGTGAAGATTTGTAATAATTGTCTGCAGTAGCCATATTATGAGTGGTGAAGTTTATGGGTATTCTCTCATATAAACGATGGATTGTATTAATTTCATGTTTTGTATTCATTTGACTAAAGTGTTGATGTATAAATTTTTGTAGCTTACACTACTAGTACTGATCTGGCTACAAATGTATCAACGTACTAATCTTTGCTTTTGTTTGTCATTTGACACTTAATACTTCATATGCTATTGAACTTCACCATAACTTCGAAGTTTGAACTTCATTTTTTGTGTATGTTAATATAATATTATGTCACATTAATAATGGTTCAACTCAGAAACATGTTAAAGTTTCTTAATATATAAGCTATTTAATTTTGTTCTTTACATTTATTCAACTTGAATATGGTTATATAATATTTGTAGCTCACTCTCACATGAATGATGAGCTGGAAATTTCTTAATATACAGGTTATAGGCACGTAGCCATTCAATGTTGCTTTGTTTAGACTCTTCTGTTTTTGTGGCTTGATGATGTCATCCAGCGACATAGGCAAAATTTTGTCAGACGCTCGTATTAGTGTATATTCTGTTCCTGAAAACAGTATTTCGTCTTGTTCTCGTATTGCATAACGGGTGTTCTAGAAACTTATAATACACATTCGCTTATATACGCATTCACACACTACAATCTATAAATATCTTGTTTAAGATTACACCACACATCACAATAACTCATGTTACAGGAAGGGGTTCACTCTATTACTCAACCACATATGTATACACTCAGACACTTCACTTTAGTGATATTGTTATGATTATCACTACACTTAATAATACACTAACTCAGATTGTAAGAAGAGGTACACACACGCATATGTACACACTCAAACGTATTGTTCTAGTGATGTCATGATTATAACTGTGTGATACATCACACTACCTCAAGTTAAAATAAGAGGTACACACTCTCTCATGTATACTCTCACACATTTTGTTCTGTTAATGTTATGATTCATGGCAGTAACTCATGTTACTTTGAGAAGTTCACTCAAGTACACATACATAGGTAAACACTCTCACACATTCTGTTTTGATCGTATTGTGATTTTAACAACACAATATAACACACTTACATGGTGATATCACACGAGGTTAACACATGCATACACTCAGATGTTCTACTTTAATGACAATATGCTTACTACATCCTTACACAACACACTTATAATATGATTATATATGAACTACGGTTTTCATGCAATTTTGTATAACGTTATGTCATGGTCTTTAAGAACTGTTTGGTTCAGACAGGTTTTAAGAGTTATGTATTGATAAAAAGAGTACATTAGTTGTATCCATATAAAGTATAACCATTTTGTGTCAGTATGATAACACTTATGTTTTTGCTTGCTGATAATCTCATCAAGAGATAAGGACAGTGTATTATCAGACAATTTTGATAGTATGTTTCTGTGTACGAGATATTCCTTATCTGTTTTAACATGTATTACAAGGATGCATCCTACCCTGAATGGTGATGCATGAAGATGTTTATTTACATACACACTATTATAGGTATAAAAACACAACACATCACACACTTAGAGATATTATTGTTTCTTACCAAATATCTAATTGTCTTGTATGGTTACTATGTTCTTTTACCAATTTTTGTTTTCTTTGAAATAATAGGTCACATTCTGATCTTTTGACTTGTTACAAGTTTATAAAATAGTAAATAATAGTTTGGCGTGGGTAAGCCCATTGGGCGCCAGTATGACGGTATCAGAATGAGTACCATCATAATGTGTAAAATAAAATGATTTTATTACTCGAAATTTACGAATTGAGGTCATGTTTCGTCGTTCATATTAGTAGAAATTTAATTTGCATCACTTTGGCTTTGTTCTTATTGAAGTACATATCCAAACTTCACGTATTTAAAATATGTTAATATCTCAGCGATGTATTTTGGTTTGTGATGTATCAAGAATATTCTTACCGAAAATTGCTAATTTATGCATAATCGCACATATGTTTGGTTTCAACAGCTTTTATTTGCTCTTTCATAAGTATTTGGGCACGAACATGTATTTAAAACGTATTACTAACATGTACAAACCATTTAATATAATTTTGGTTGATTTTCGACATTAAACTTACGATTTGCTGTAAAGAAGCGCCTTGTAGAGTAATCCAAAAGCTGAAAAGTAATCCTAAACTTGGAAGCATAGCCAACTCAAATAAAGGGAAAAATCTAAGTTGAGCGTAAATAACCTTTTTCCCACCAAAATTGTAAAACTTAAAATAACTGAAAAGGGTGAAAATAAAATACGTAAACATGTAATTGAATATTGTAATATCTATTTTATTGTAACTAATTTATTTTACAAACATTTTAATGTATAATAACTGTATAATTCTGAATTTGTCACTTTAAAAGTATTCGCAAGTTTGTATACTGTGAAAAAGTTGTAACAGTGTGAGTTCGGATACACTGCTGCATCTAAAAGATCAACCTCGACCAGAATGGAGTCGCTAAAAGTTTTCGGAAACTGAAATTGGAATAATTGAATAATAACAGGAAGATTTGTGGATATAATGTGATATAGCAGAGCAGATAAGTACTATATTCGCATTTAATAATTGAAATTGCGTCGCAAAGTGCTTAAAAGGTCCAAAGGACATTAAATTTGTGACCCGATGGATTCACGTAAAATGGCAGCCATCTTCTCTTTGTGTGGAATTATGAGATAAGTATCTTACATGCATGTACTTACATAAGTGAAAGGCCTATATTTGCAAATATACAAAAAGTGTGCACTCGGAATGTGAAAAGTCGATTGAACGTATAAATACACATAATACGTATTTGATTCTAAGCTGATAATCGAGCGTTTGGTACCGATCTTCATCGTAAAGATCTACGCAACACCGGAAATAATTTTTCTTGATAATAAATGACTTAACGTGATAAACTTGAAGATAAATCTGTAATATGCGAACAGGTTAATGCAAAACAATATTTATGCTTCAATATATATATATAAAAACATGTACTGAATTTATGTATGAACTTGTTAAACTCAGTTGTTTAATCTTTGTTTAAATATATAGTGTGTTAATACTCGATCTTGGTAATTTTCCTTAAGTACTCAAAAGTGAATACATATTTGTGTCAGTAACTTTGCAACATAGAAAATTTAAAACTTGAACTTCTCGTATTTTGTCATGTAAAATTATGAAACCATTTTCTTTATTTCTTTTAAATGTGAATTTGATCTCGACCGTATAGTTCACTAAGCCGAGGAAAAAAGGTCGTGATAACATACATGGCAAATTCTCAATCCATTACACCTTGATCCAACACAGAAGTAAACAAACATCATACATTCCACCTGTCCATCGTTTGATTAGTTGCAAAGTAACTGAAACTTGAGAGGTATATTTTACTGAAACTATTTTTTATTCTAGGTGGATTATAATCCAGATCCTGAAAATGTGTATTTCGATTTAGATGATAAAAGAAAGGATTTTCACAGCATTCCTGAGAAAACATTTTTAAACTTTGACAATATGGATTCACACAAGATAGTCGTGTACAATCCTTTAACTGAAAGACGACAAGAAATCATATCTGTCATTGTCTCATCATCCAGAGTTAAGGTAAATTGCATGAAATATTAATGTCAGATTTTTATAATGTATTAATTTACTGGTGTGTTACCTGCATATTGCTAGTATTGTTTATTTGTTATAGAGCTGGTTTTAGACTATTGATCAAGACTTTATTTAGACTATGAGTGTGTGTGGTATCTGCATTAACAAAGGTAATTTTATACAATATTAAAACTATGGGACTAATCAGCATTGGAAATTATCAATTCGAATTAAAACATGTCTCTCAAGTTTTATTTACATTTCAATTGCTTGTAAGCATTACAGCATGTTTCTTTAACTTGGTGATCTTCAACTGTAATAGAGAAAGTTGGGTAGATTTATTAGCTCACTTGTAAACTGTTGACACTTAATATCAATTTTGTAATAATGCTTCTTGTTTATTTTTGTTTTAGGTATCAGATTCATCTGGGAATTTAATTCACTCTCAGATAAATCCATTTTTCACTCAGGCTGCTAACATGTCTGATTCTCAATTTGAGTTGTCTTTCCTAGCAGAAGTTCCTCCCCTTGCTTTAGTTACATACGTGGTGGAAGCTTTCAAGCCATATGAGCATCATGTGTAAGTGTTGTATGATAATTAATATTTCAGTAGTAAGTACAGTTTACTAAGAAATGGACATTCAAAACAGATAATGGATGTTCCTTTTGTGTTGACTGACTGCTTGTTGAACACTTTGGAAACATTTTACTTTAGGAGGTGTGTTCGATGAACCAGTAATTCATTGAAGATTCTAAGTTGTTGAGATAACAGAGAGTAGGAATATGACACTTCTCATGAAGTTTGCAAGAATGTAAGTCTACATTGTTGTATTTGAAAAAGAAAAGTAAGAACAGTCAGAAGGATGGGAATATCAAAATTGAAGGAAATAGAAAAGACCAAACAAAATGAAATGAAAAATGAATATGTCTGGATCTGAACATTCATTTTGTCTTACGAGTATTTACTAGGGAGATATGAAATTTTGGCCCTTAACAATACAGTCACCACAATGGAAATCTTTACATTTGAACACAATTGAAATCTTTACATGGTTATCGCGCGTGCCAACTGTGCCATTGTTATACTCCAAAATAAACAAAGTGGTAGGGGTCTATAATCTGTGATTGTTCAGTGAACAACAGCCGACAGTGTAGGGGTTATGCTTTGGCTAACAGTCCAGAACCAGAGTGGTATCCAGCGCAAACAATTTCTCTGTGTTACAGAAGCGTGCAGTTTCGTCATTTCGTTGTTTCTGCTTAAGAAGACAAAAGGGGAGGTAGAAGTTGACAATGGAAGAGAAGACTCTTGCCTTGACTTTGCTTCAACAAAGTATGTCTGTGATTCGTGTTGCAGCTGATTTGCAAGTTTCAAGACAGGCTATTTACGATCTTAAAAAAGCAGCTTCATGTCTGCCACTTGGCATGGTAACATCTAAACGGGAAAGTAAGCTCTGGGGGTACCAGAAAAATGTCACCACGAACCGACAAGATTTTGAAACATGAAGTAATATCAAATCCATCGATTACTGCCGCACAGTTGAAGAAGAAGCATCCAGATCTGCTAAGTGATGTATCCATCCGCACCATACATCGACTACAGAAAGACCTTCATTTACCAGCTTGTTGTGCTGCCAAGAAACTGCTTGTAACCTCAACTATGAAGTAAAAAGCTAAATTTCTGCAGAAAATTTCGACACTGGACATCAGAAGACTGGCGAAATATAATGTTTTCTGACGAAAGCACATTTACACTTGTTAGATCGGTATCAAAAATTGTGACAAGACCGAAAATGTGTATGATCCGAGGTACACTGTTAAAACTGTTAAACATCCGGCTAGTGTGATGGTATGGGGTGCATTCAGTGGTACTTACGGTAGAAGGGGACTATATTTTCTCCCCAAGAACGTAGCCATGACAGGGGGCCAATACATAAAAGTATTGGAAGAACACACGTTGACATTCTGGACAATTCATGAATGTCTGTATTTTATGCATGATGGTGCACCAGCTCACAGGAAGAAATTGGTTACGAAGTGGTTGAATGACAATAACATACCAGTTCTTGCATGGCCTGGTAACTCACCCGACTTAAACCCAATTGAGAATGCATGGAATCAATTAAAGAAAGAAGTTCAAGAAAAACAACAAGAGCTGCTGAAGAAGAAGTGGGTGACAATGGAGAAAAGTTATTTTGAAAATTTGGCAGATTCAATGCCCAGAAGATTACAAGAAGTTGTATATGCTTGTGGAAATGTGACAAAATATTGATAGTAAAAAATTGTGAAATTTTGAAAGCTATAAAACAAAGAAGAATCAGACTTTCATTCTTTTTGTTGCTTTTTTTTACTTATGTAAAGATTTTCATTGCGGCCACTGTAAAGTACCGATGTAACATTTACTGATACCAACCAATAACTGATATTCTATTCATCCGATATAAAATTCCAAATGGTCTTTGAAGAACCTAAATGATTCATTGACCTTCTTAATAAATGTTTGTTTCCAGGTGACTGCAGTGCAAAAGAAGTTGCATTATTTAGAAATTTACTTTTTTAAAATGTAGGGCATGGAGATTAGCCATTAAAATTATTAAAAAATGGCAGAATTGTGCACTAAATAATAAGATATTTGTAGATATATTGGATTGGTAAAATAATCGGTAATTTTACTGATACATCAATATGCCTGTATCGGCCGATACCGATAGAGTACCAATCTGTACCATCCTTAGTAAAATTTGAACTGAAATTCAGTATGTTTTAGTAATGTAATAATATATTGCTTTTCTCTTTTACAATGATGGTCTCTAATTATAATCATGTTTTGATTTCAGAATGAATTCATTTGGAAAAGTCAGAGTTTTTAATCTGGTTGGTGTACTTCACAAAGCAAAAGAGTTTGATAATTCAGAAATTCTTGATTCTGTTCAAGAATTCTCCATCCAGAATGAACATTTGCAAGCCACATTTCATGGAAGTGGACTTTTAAAATCCATTACATTGAAGGAAAGTCTGGAGACAATTACAGTGGATATAGACTTTGTCAGGTATTTGTTCTGTGTTTAAATTAACATTTTGATTGGCACTAATTGGAAACAAATTACCCAAGTTTCAACTCTGGTCAGTCCCAAAATACTTAGTTACAGATTGCATTTTGGTCATTCTTGGTTATAAAATGCAATTTCTCCTGCACTATGGGTTCTCCATCAGAACTGCAGCTGTTTGAGACAGACCTGATCATGCAGTTGCACCAACCTTAAGAAATGTAGAAATAAGTGCAGTGTTATTGGCGATAGTGAGATGAATCTATAGTTTTACAAACTTCCACCGATACCAGTGCTTGAACATTGTAACAGTTATAAGTTGTATTCAGAATATTTACAAATATTAACATTCCATTGCTCCACTTATGCTACTATTTCTAATTTTTTAGGGGAATTTGCTTTAATTCTACACTTGAAATCAACTGGGATGACTTACAGAGTTTCGGACCATTGTGTGAAGGCTGTTTCTTTGATTTTCCTGTGTGGTCTCCTGTCCTCAAAAATTAGAAACAGTAGGATAAGTGTTATCATATTTTTAAAGAATAACAATTTGGATGTAAGCTGTAATTTTCCTTTGTGGGTAATATTTACCCAATGTGCACCCTTAATCCTTCCATGTTAAAATAATATAGTGTGCTAATTGTAAAAAGATATGGAAAATTTCAAGAAAAAAAAATGATCTTAATACTTTACCTAGTGTGGGCATGTTTTGACGCCCTGATACGTGTGGTTGTTCTGGTCCATGTAGCAACCAAACATGTGATTGCAAAATCGTGGCTGTGTTGTGAAGGAAAGTTGTTCTTGACCTTGGGACCAGATGAGTCATTGTACTGAGAAGGAAAAGTTCCATATCGTTGTTGATGTTTTTGTGTTAGACAGATCACCACAGGGCAGGATAGAAGCAGAATGGCATCTTGTAATAAAAAGAAAAAGTGGTGAATGAAATTTGTGCTGATGAACACAGTGAAAAATGAATGTTTATTCCTGAACTTGATGATATGGAAGATGCAATATATTGCAATACTTCAGTTGAAAGTAACAGAGAAGATATGAACGTGTCCCCAGTGCCTGATGCTCACATTACTTGGACATATAGTGACATTGCACGAACAATTATCCCTTTTACAGGAGATTCTGGTAGGATTCCTAAAGTTTATAAATGTTCAATGTGCCTCCCTCCGGCCACAATAACATCTAGACGGTAGCTGAATTCATCTCACATTCTGCTCTGATACACACGGCTGGCCGGGGCTTTTGCCTTTACACAGTCAACTTGTTCGCTCAAATTGGCGATTGGCAAACTTAACGAATGCAAAATAATTGTAGTGCATAAAAGCCATTCTGCTCTCAACTGAAGCTGCACCACGGCTGTTCACTCAGTTAGCTGTGTGATAGGCGAGAACTCTAGCGGTAGTATTTGAAACTTAGTACCTTCTCTTTCAAATGTTATGTAGATCATTCACATTTGATGTATAGTTCAGGAAATATAGCCGTACGAAATTGAGTCCATCTTTTTGAATCATCCTGTATTTGCATACATTTTAGGTTAATTCCATTTAAAATGCCTGCCAGGATAGTGGTGGTATTTAAAGGCCCTTCCTGCCAGGGATAGAGTTAATTCCCACTCGCAGACAATGGTGGTGCTTCTGAATATTGACGCAGGGCTTGTAGTAAACATGTCCTAGTCATTTACCTGATGAACACTTTCACTTTCTAATTATTAATATTGTATGAATATGGTGTACTTACTAGGGTTACCAGATCGCTATGAGGGAAATGTAGGACATAATGTCCCAAAATGTAGGACTTTAAGTCAAAATGTAGGACACACAACATTCACAATAAATAATACACATTTCCAGAACATATTAGAAAGTAATTTAACATTTTCAACTTCTTGAAAAATATGATTTCTTAATGATTTTTTAAATGCAAAATTTCCAAACTTGCAATCAATACTACATAATACACTTCTTACTACTTGATTGACACTTTTCAAAGGAGCCAATTTTTGCCAAATTTCATCCAAATATATTTATGATAGACTGAACAGTCAAACTCCTTGAAATTATGCTGAACCCCAGTACCAAACTTTTTACAGACTTTTTGAAAATATTTTATCTCTCATGACTCCTTTGTGCTGATGGTAATGATAATGAAAGTATTCCCTCATTGAGCAGAAATTGCAAACAAATATTCAGCAATTACCATAACTTGAAATGGTCCCATAAATTTCTTCTAGGGTATCTTTTAGTTCAATAACTTTGTTCTCTATAACCCCTGCTTCACAATCAAAGCAATGAATAAAAATGGGAAACACCTTGTTCCATCAGCAATAAACCCCAAGGCAAGAAATTCCACTCACACACTGAACAGTGACATCGTCAGAATGTGACCCCAGTGTTCTAGCAGAAACCTTTATTTTCTTTTTGGGTAATGACTGAATCAAAATAAATTTTACTATTGAGTTTGGGAGTGCAGTCAATAGACCTGTAACTCTTTGTTCAACTGAAACACGTATTTTCCTAATTAATATTAGGTAACACCAAAAATGTAGGACATTTGTGATATTTTTCAAATTCCTCCTGGACGTCAGACATAAGGCTAAAATGTAGGACATGTCCGGGAAAACCCGTACATCTGGTAACCCTAGTAATTACACATATGATTTCCAACATTTCAGTCCGTGTTGAAACCTTGTTCTGGAAATTTAATGCAATAAGTAAGGAAAGGTTTTAAATTATTATACCAAGTGTCCCATAAGTCTGGAACCATAGGTATTGTTCATGTTACCCTCTTTTCTGTTACAAGTAAACCATGGCACTGGCTGAGGATGAGTGAATCCAAGACATTTTGCTGGTGGGGACTTTGAAAACATTCTTGAACTGAGTTCCTAACATGAACTTGTTTTGTTCTTCTCCTATGGTTCCAGACTTATGGGACAGCTGGTACAGTGGAACTTCGATTTTACGTTTTTCAGGGGACCATACCAGAAAAACTTAAAATGCAGGACAATGTAAATTCGAGGAAAATTTTGTAACATTTTCCTATGTTGGAACCATGGGGAAAATGTAAAATCGGGGTTCCACTGTACATACATTCGCAATGTAACAACTTTGAATTAAAACTCATGTGTAACAAAATTTATCTTAAAACTAGGTATGGCATAAAGCGAGGAAGAGAATCTAGTGGAGCTTACCTATTTCTTCCTGATGGCCCTGCATCTCCAGTAAGGATAGTTTCACCCCTTGTTTGTGTGATTGAGGGACCTCTTAAGTCAGAAGTGGCAGTACATCTACCTAATGTTGTTCACAAAGTTACGTTGTACAATTCTCCAGGTAAGTAGTTTTTTTTCCAGAAACAAATTTTTGATCTCTGTTGATGGCAATGTTGTTGTTATTATTACAAAATAATTTTTTTGCAAATTTTCTAGTTCATGAAGTAAGTCTTGAAGCTTTCCTGGCGACGAATGAATAAATTCTCTCAGGCTATTGGAACCTTGTTTCATTGGGCCATCTTCATCAGTGACGCAGAGCATCTACCGGAAGAAATTCAGCATCTTCACACGGCTTTCAGACAGAACGGGTACTCAGAACACAAAATCACCAGAACATTAAACCGAGTACTGTCTAAGAAGACCACCAGAGCAGAAAACCCGGACACATAAAAAAATCCAGATGCAGCGGGAAATTTGGACACACCAGAAAATTTGGACACATCATGGAATTCGGACACATCAGGAAACTCGGACACACCAGGAAATCTGGACAAAACGGAGGACCAGAAGATAGCTATCCTGCCATACATCGGAAACATCTCCGGAATTATAAGCCATATTCTTAGTAAATACTATATCAAAACCATCCACAAACCACTGCCACAAATCAGGAGCCTAATACACAACCCCAAGGACAATTAGGACTCAAAACACCTGGAGGTTTCAGGATTGCAACTGCAGTAAAGCATACATTGGCCAAACGGGCAGGACAATTGAACAATGCAGAGAACATTCAAGATTTTCCATTCGGAGAAGTCAGGACTAGTCTATTATTCGATCAATGAGGCCCATAGAATAGATTTTAGCAATGCTGAAATTATAGCTAAATCATCTAACTATTGGGACAGAATTATCAAAGAAACAATAACCATCCACGGGGAAAAGGAGAATGTGAATTGCGACACAGGGCTTGAACTGGATCCGGCCTGGCTAGCGTTAGTCAGCCCGCAGCAGATTCGGCTCCCGATTGGTCCGCCATCTACAATGGGAACAGTCACATGCAGATACATATAAACCGAGCTGATGCTCAGCAACATTGCTCCAGTATCACCCTAATATGGCCATTTACCAAATTAAAATGTCTTATAAATAGTTTCCATAAAAATGCAAAAAGTTATATATGATCAATAATGAGAGCAATATCATCAATTTCAAACTGTACTCCTTCTTTCAGGTGTCACTGGGTATGGCTTGGAGATTTCTAATTTTGTGGACATTCGAAACAAGGAAAATTATGAGTTGGCAATGCGCATTAGCACAAACATCCAGAATGGAAATGACTTCTTCACAGATTTGAATGGTTTTCAGGTAAAATATTTATAAAATTTTGCATTACATCTTTTTTTAATAAAGGATATGTAGCATCATCTAGTGTGCATGATTAAAATGCTATTGTAATCATGTTCTTTAATTCCCCAGATGGTATGCTGGAACAAGAGATGAAGTACACTAATATCTGCCAATTCAGTGCCCAAGCTTAAGTGGTCTACTTTGTGGGTCTGAGTCCCAGCCAACCATTGGTGTTGATTGTGAATGTCACTAATCATTGCTCATCCTCATAATTAACCAAAAGTGGCAGAAAAGGCAATGTAAATTAAAAACACAAATGGTGGGCTGAAAATATAAAACATGGTTACATTTTGGTCAATATGGAATTAAGAAAGTTAAAAGAGCCATTTCATACAATTTGCATTGGGTTCATTGAACACTGAAATTGGTAAACAAAACACGAAAACAATAGCTTCAAATAACCTTTCTGAAACATGAAGGATTAATCTTACCTGTTGAGCAGAACAGAAAGAATTGTATAGGAGAAAATATGTATTCCTGTATGTGTAAACAATGTAGGTATGCCATATGCCACAATTTAGGATAATGCAGACAGTGATGTTTGAAATTAGTTGGACCAGAACAAGACCAACATGGAAACCGATATTGTTACCCATACAGCATTCTCACCATGTTTATCACACCACACTGTGAACAGAAAGTGGTCACAAGACTGGAAAAACTGAAATTACATTTTTTTTAAATTTGATACCATCTGAAACAGGTTATGCAGTGTGTTTATGAAACCATCTTAACAACAAGCACAACACGCTAAGAAAAAGAGAAAGAGAGAGAGAGAGAGAGAGTGAGAGTGAGTGAGTGTGTGTGAGATGTCGTAATGGTAACACTGTCACCTTGTAATCAAGGGGTCCCAGGAGACACCGGTGGAGATACATAGTGGTTCAGGTACACTTTAAAATGTATGCCCAGTCATGATTAGCCTATCTGTGCATAAAGCAGACTTAAAAAGAACACACTGAGAGCTTTGGATTAGACCTAATAGTGTATTTTTCTAAGCCAGTTAATTAATTTCATACATGAGGTGACCATTTCTTTATTTAAGATTTTTCTAGAAACAAGTAAATACCTGAATACCACATTATACACACCTTTCCATTATGTGAAATCAAATAATGTATGTTTTTTAAAATCCAAGCCAATTCATAATATTCAGTGGGAGATAGTTTCACTATATCTAATTTTTTCTTCCCATATTTTTCTCTCTCTCTCTCTCTCTCTCTCTCTCTCTCTCTCTCTCTCTCTCTCTCTCTCTCTCTCTCTCTCTCTCTCTCTCTCTCTCTCTCTCTCCCTCCCTCCCTCCCTCCCTCCCTCTCTCTCTCTCTCCCTCCCTCCCTCTCCCTCCCTCCCTCCCTCCCTCCCTCCCTCTCTCTCTCTCTCTCTCCCTCCCTCTCTCTCCCTCTCCCTCCCTCCCTCCCTCCCTCCCTCCCCTCTCTCTCTCCCTCCCTCCCTCCCTCCCCCCATTGTAAGTTAGGAAGTTTTAAAATACAACATTGTGCACAATCGTGATGAATTTTTAACTTCCTTGTTTCTTTTTGTGACAAAACATTTTCATGTATAATATCTGCAATCTGCAATGTTTATTACCTCAAGTGAAATCTTGCACAGAAATAATAATGTCTGTTCATTCGTGCCAGAGAGAGATAGCAGTCACTGCTAATCAGAATCTTTTATGTTTTTCTTCCCATTATAGTTGCATTGCAGTTCTGTTTGGTCTGTTTCATTGCGCATAGGAAGTTTGTCACCATCTGCAACTGGGTTGGGGTGGGGTTGGAAAGAGGAAGAAGAGAAGCGACCAAGGAGAGAAGCTGAAGCTTCCCCCTTCCCCACAAGAGAGAGAGAGGAAAGCATTCCCGCCCCCTAAGAAACAGTCTGGTGGGGAGGGTGCCAGGAAAATGACCACCCCTTGCCCTGCCCTTTTCTTCCCCTCAACTCTCTCTCTCTCCCCCTAACCGCTCCACCAAGGGGGCAGAAGGAGGAAGAAGAAGAAGAGGGGGGCAGGAGGGAGAGAGAGCAAAGTTTACTTTCTCTTCTTCAAGGAGAGAGAGAGCTTACTGGTGGAAGGGAAAGTAAAAGTGCTTTATCTCTCTGACTCTCGGGTGGAAGAAGAAGAAAAAGATGTCTCTCTCGCTTTGGTCATCCCCTTCCCACCCCCAAACGAGAGCCTCCCCCTATCTCTCTTCTCTCCAACCTTAAGGCATTTTTCTATCTCTCTCTCTCCTTTTGCCCCCCCCCCCCCCAATCTCTCTCTCACCTTACTTTTCTCCTTGTTCCTGGCATGGTCGGTGACCAGGGACAGGAGAGGAGGGTGAGAAACAGTGTGGACTCACGACCTTCCCAACCCCGAAGGGAAGCTTCCCTCTCGACTTGGGAGCTCTCTCTCTCTCTCTCCTGAACAGAGAAAGAAAACAGCCTTCCCTCCCTCCCTCCCTTCTTCTTTTTAATCAGGAGAGGAGGTTAAAATATAAGAAAGTAAGTTTGATTTTTAAAAATAAAACATTGTGTTCATGCTGTGTGCACAGTTGTGATGAATTTTTAAGTTCCTTGTTTATTTTTGTGAATGAAAACATTTTCATGTATAATATCTGCAATGTTTATTACCTCAAGTGAAATCTCGAACAGGTTTTTCATTATTATTATTATTATTATTATTTACAGATAATTCGACGTGAGAGATTTTCAAAGCTACCCCTCCAAGCAAATTACTATCCATTACCGTCTGCAGTGTACATAGAAGATGGATCAGTCAGAATGACACTGCTTTCTGCTCAGTCGAGAGGAGTGGCTTCTCTTGAAGAAGGACAACTTGAGGTATGCATGGAGATTTTTTTTAAATATTATGGCCTGCAAAGGTTTTTTGCTATCATATAACTATTTTGAGATTTGGGGTCTCATCAGAAAGCATTATTGCAAATTGACATGGTAAATAACATGGTGCATTAGTTCTGAAGATTGTAAGAAGTATCTAACAAGTAAAATAACATTGACATTTCAGTCAATAACAATTTTACCAGATTCATATTTGCAAACTTCGTAAGATTTTTTAAAAAAAATTTGCCATCTTTTGTACAGCATTGATGTGAGTTAATCAGGGTTCGCCAACGTGGGCCCACTTGAAAAACCCATTTTAAAACCCGGTAGGTTTTTACATTAACTTTGGTATTTCAATGATTTCTGAAATGAAGAAATGCCATAGAGGTGTATACTAATGAAGATTGCATTTTAGATTCTTAGAATGTGATCACGGCTGTCATTATAACTCGAGATTCATTTTGCTATCTGAAATGCACAACACTTGTAATATTAAAATGAAATAGAACGAAATATCAGAGCTCAGTACACCAATACAAACATTTAATCTTTATTAAGAAATTACATAGGCCTATATTAAGCTGTAGATTGAGCAGGTACTTTAGACAAAAGATTCCAATATGTATGTTGAACAGCAACGTATTTATGTGTGCTCAATATTGAATACATTCGATACTGCAGTTTGTATACCAAATAGCATAGAATTACATGATTACTACATTATTACAATAACACAACTATTACGTTCTACGTAACAGCTTATTTCTTGGGGAAAAAAAGACACAACAGATCAATTTATCGATTACAAAATTTATTATTAAAAAAAACAATCAGTTCTGTTTCTGGCGGTCGCGTATACCTACCTACCTTACCAATCAATATTTTGAGATTCTCTATCATTTGAACATATAAACCTCTATACCTTCACCAACTTTACGGCCTTATCTACCCCAAGTCTATTGATTACTTTATTCCAAAAGTTGAAAAGATTCTTTCTATTGAAGCTGACGATGCTAAAACTGAATGAAGGCAAGCAAAAAATTCACAAAACCCACTGGGCAATTTTGATGATTTCTCGGCTTTTACTTCCATGATTTTCCACCACTTTGCGGAAGAAAATTGCTGTATGATGCTATCCTGCATCAGTTTCTTTCGATCTACTATCGGGGAATACTATGTATACTATCTCTACTATTGCTATTTTATTATGCTTGTGATAAAGGTAAAGTGTTCCCCTGTGCATAGCACCACGCCATGAAGGCGTATAGGGGGTGTGAGGGTAACGCCCCACACTTTCTTGATCCGGTCGTGAGTGGGGGTGATGTGATCAGCATCATGCCCCTGACCGCCTTTACCCCCCCAGGGTTTCCCCCAGGTACCCATGTTATTCGATGCTGGGTGGGCACCGGGGCCGCTTTCACCGTTAGAAAAGTTCCCGGATTTGAATTGGCCGGGGATCAAACCCGGGACCTTGAGCATGGTAGTCAGACGCGTTACCGACTGAGCCACCGCGGCTTGTGACTGAAGATAATAGTACACACCTACAATTGATCTCTTCATGCTTCTGAGAAAAGTTGTAATGTATCGTATATCGTAATGTATCC
Organism: Lepisma saccharinum; assembly: GCF_977018435.1. Classification (NCBI taxonomy): domain Eukaryota; kingdom Metazoa; phylum Arthropoda; class Insecta; order Zygentoma; family Lepismatidae; genus Lepisma; species Lepisma saccharinum. The sequence goes on along the minus strand of NC_139229.1, from coordinate 160,744,921 downwards.
AATATTGATACATCTGCTAATATCAATTCAAACATACAAACTTGCTATCCACAGAGGCACAGAGGTAACCAGGAAATCATAAGAGAATAAAGGATAAAAAATAAACATTACTATGGTTTAGCAGTTTGTTGTGGTCTGGTAGTTGGTGTGCCGGGTGGCAAAGTGCAGTGGGTAGGTTGAGCAGCAATTACAAATGTGAATTATATTACATGTATTCACATTTTATTTATAGAAGCTCGACAAAACCCAATTAAACCTGCAAAAAAACCAACAAAAAAAACACGTGGGTTGGTTTTTTTTTTTTTAAAGAAAACTGTGTTTTTCCAAACCCTGGAGTTAATGCATTTTGTGTATTTCACAAGCAACCCATACTTGCGTATAGTATCTGTCAGTACATTGTTATCCACCTTGTTATAACAGAATTGAAGTAAGGGCTGTGCTTTACTTCGGAAAGAATGTTAGAAATGTCCACCAACCCAGTTTATTATTATTTATTTTTTCCAGATTATGCAGGACAGGCGACTAAGTCAAGATGATAACAGGGGTTTAGGCCAAGGTGTTCTTGATAATTTTCCCACCAATAATATCTTCAGACTTTTGATTGAGAAGAGGGAAGAGAATTGTAAGGTAGGTCATGCTATTACGTATAAATGTAAACTTTGGTGTTTCTTTTTTCCTAATGTTCCCCATAACAGAACATGGTTCTTAATGTAACACATTAGAATGTCTTGCAACTTGAATGGAAATTTTTGTTTGATGAAGTTTCTATCCTGGATCTTCAGCATATAACAGTTATTGTACTGCTTATGAGATAAAAATTAAATCAAATTACTAATCATATTACAATAAACTAACTCTTTCAGCTTCATTTCCAGATGACTACAGTTACATTTGTCACTTAGTTTTTACAGTAAAATGTTTTGAGTTTTTGTTTTTAAGTCCACTTTATGCACATGAAGGCTAATCGGGACTGGGCCTACAGTTTAAAGTGGGGTCCAAAGCAATTGTGTCTCCACCAGGTATCAAACCCTGGACCCATTGATTACAAGGCAACAATGTTACCACTATGCCATTGGGGAGGCGCTACAGTGAAATGTTTTCTTTGGTATTACTGCATGCACTGATCAAGTAATGTATAAATTTACTGACGTCTGTAATTCAATTTCAGAGATCCACAGAAGAATTTGCAGGTGGTTTTCTCTCTTTCCCTGCACATTCATCTCTCAATTCGCTACTGTATCCATTTCTGCGATTAATATGGGTGGGAGAACCTCAGCATAATTTGAGGACACAGTTCTCGCCAGTGGCACAGGAGCCTGGGTGTGATGTTCATCTTGTCAACCTTAGGCTTCTTAATGTGCCAGTTGATGGTGCTGGACTTATAGTGCATAGACTGGAAGGCGATTGCTGTTTTCCTAATTCTCATACCTGCAGCACATTTAGTAATGGCCAGGTAGGTGACTACGCTTGCAGTTTTTTTTTTTTTATATACATGTTCCCATCTCCCCACCCATTTTCCACAGTCATCCGGACACCAGAAACATTTCCTGAGAAGCCTAGAGTTGTTTTCAAACTTTCCAGTGTCTGGCGAGTTTTCCCTTTTTACCTATTATTTAGTCATTCTGATCCTCCTTCCATTCATCTGATATATAAATATGTATGTGTGTGTGAGTTTAAAAGAATTTATACTATTTCCACTAAAAGAACTAAAGAATACATTTTTATTGACAGTAATACTATCTAATGAAATACATGGTTTAAAAAAATCTTTTCCAGGAGAACAAGAGATATTTTGTTAGAAGTTCCTTACCTGCAGTTCTAAATGTAGATACTTTGATTCCCCAGACCACTTTGTGTTTTAAGTACATGGACACTTGTGAGAAGGAATGAGTTGTATGTACAAATGTTGTACCTGTGTGTGTTCATATTCTGTGAGAACATTTCATAATTTATCTAAATATGAATAAAGTGTTTCTACGTAATGTGTATTTTCAAGGGGGAGAAAATACTGGAATTCTCTGAAAATCTGAGCTGTTGGACTATACAGAGATAGATTTATCTTCATGTTAGGGATAATAAAAATGCGGTTGTTAATAAGAAGGCGTAAGTGAGTTACTAAATTATTTCCACAAAAATGTTCAATTAATTTTGGTGACCTCTGCCACCATCCACTTGGAAATCTCAGGGGATTCCAATGCGCCTCATCGTTGCAGGGTTCAACCAACCAACGGTCCACCTCATAAATTGGCTAAAAAGGAAAATCTCTTAGCACAGATGCCAAAGAACTAATAACCTCAATAGTGCAAGCTAGCCATGCCAAACTCGCTAGTATCGATATAGTCGACATATACAACTCTATCCTGGTTAGCCTAGCCCTCACCTTGGTTGAAAGATGGCTTGCTACCAATAAGGTCTCACCAGTGGAAGTTTTGAATTTTTGAATTTGAATTTGAATTTAAAATTTTTGGAGTGTCAGCACTTAGGCAGGCTGTTTTGCTCCCGTCACATTATACGGGGGCCATCCCCTTACCATTACAAATAACAACTCTAATGTTGCATAACTAAAAATCTTAAAATCTTCTGACTTCTGTTAAAAGCTGAGGCTGTAAATGGGCACTCAGCACACACAAGGACAAAAAACAGGACAACCCACACAAAATTATACTGGCCATGGGGCCAGTCGCCAGAGCCTCGTTAGTCTTTAGTCCAGGGTGCACTATGTGGAAGTGAGGTTGACTTTTGTGCCCCTACGTGGAAGGTACTCCTTACACCCCTCCAGTGGAAGTGACCGAGGTATCCAAGTTATTGGAAATCTGCCTCGGGCACAACTACTTTCACTTTGAAATACTAGTACATACAAACAGAGGAATTAGCCATAGGCAACCCTCTGTCCGCTACCATAGCCAATATTGTGATGCACTTAGCCGAGAAGGATATCCTTCACTCACCAGAACTCCAGTACATAAGATGTGGCAGATATACAGATGACACCATTGTAGTTTACAAAAAGGATGAAGAAATAGATCTACTTATGAAAAAACTTAGCAGCATTCATCCCAGGCTGAAATTCACAATAGAACTGGAAAACCAAGGCAGCATCAACTTTCTAGACCTAACTATCAAAAGAAGGAGCAACAAATTCACCACCACAGTCTATATAAAACCAGGGGCAGGGAACCAATATATCTTCTTCCTCTCCAATCATCCACCCAAACATAAAGCCAATGTATTTTCTTCTTAAAGATTCGCATAACCACTTTTTAATAGATGCAAAATAATCTAACACAGTTATTTTTAGTGGTTTTTATTTTATTTTATCTGCAACTTTTCGTTCTGGTTTCCCAGAACTTTTTCAAGCTACAATAAGATACACATACAATAACACAACCTCACATGGCTAGTCACTCTACATTTCTCAGAATAAAAATAAAATAGAAACCACTAAAAATAACTGTGTTAGATTATTTTGCAAGCCAATGTATGGCTTAACTTGTACCGAAGAGCTTTCTCTCTCACTGCACAAGTGAAGAGAACCTGAAGGAAGAAATTACCATTGTTGCAGACATAAGACTTCAGAATGGGTACATAGTGCATCAACTTTTTACATGGTGTTGCAAAGGTGAAATGCAGGTGCGACAACCTAACCAACACCACCCAACCAGCAGCAATAAAACAAAATGGATTGCCTTCCCTTACCACCAGACAACATCCAATCGTCTGGTCAAGACCCTGAAACAGTATGACATCAAACTTGCACACAGACCAGTGAACAAAATAGGCAGTGCCCTAAGCAAACACAAGAGATCTTTCCTTTCGCCACTGGACAACCCAGGAGTATGACGCCCAGTGTGAGTGCAACTTGCTTTACATTGGCAGATCCATCAACGAACGTATACAACAACACTTAACTGATGCAAAAAAATCCCAACCCACTACCGGACTAGCAAAGCACCTCAAGTTTAAGAAACACAGCATCCAAAAAGTTTCAGTCAGACATACAGCACACACACTGATTGACACAAAAATCAGAAACGCATGCAATTATGCACTTTCCACACGATCTGAATATCGACAGTGGTCAGGCACATCATGTTTGGCTTCCGCTATTGCAACAACTTAAACCTATCACATGCAGCAAACGAACTAGCTACACCAGCGCTCCCAGCAGTAAGCGAGGAAACAACAGGAACCTGAAGTCAACCCAACAATGAGGCAATAAGTTCCCAAGTGGATGGTGGCAGAGGCAACCGAAATTAATCGAACATTTACAAGTAAGTTTCGCGGAAATAATTTAGTAACTCCCTTACGCCTTCTTATAGATTTCTTATTAAATGCAATATGCTTTTTGCCCAATAAAAACTTCCTGTACTTTGGGGAACTGCTTAAATTATAGTTTTGTTACTACATTTTATTGTTTTACATGTTTTTTATTTGTTTGAAGTAACGACCACAGGTGAGTGCCAAAATTTTTTTTACAGAAGTTTTGTTTCTTGCAGGTAACAATCAGTGACCTCTTTCCTGAACTGTTTGGAAATTCCATGAAGAAATCATCTTTATCATTCCTCCATAATGGCTACACTTCAGAAAAAAGTTCCTCTTTGTCCATTCCACCAATGGAAATGACTGCAGTTATTCTTTCTAGATAACATGAAGTGCTATTTTGCTGTATTGTTTGTTTATATTATGTGATATTTTTAAGAGTGGGTTATGTAAAGGGATCACACTATAATTTAAATGAAAAATGACAAACATTTTGCACCAAAGATTTCACCAGTAGAATTTCACCGGAGAAATGGAACCAGTCATAGACAAGAAACTTGTATTTGCAATATTTGTGTGTGCTCGTGTGTATGTCTGTGTGTGTGCAGCATGCTTGCAAATATGGCAGTGTATTGTAAATGTGTTCATTAATTTTATTTTTATATGTTTTTAAAAATAAGCAGATTTCTATCGTGCTGTATTTTGTTGTTGTACAAATATTTTATGTATTTTAGAATCCTAGAATCCTTATATACATACCATTTACAGTGTGTCACTTTTAGCAATAATTTTCTAATTCATGAAATAGATGTATGTTTTTGTAAAATACATACTGTCCATGATATAAGTAAATATGATTTTAAATGAAAAGCTTGGGCTTTATGAAAGCATACAGAAGACAACAAACTAAGGCTGAGTCAATACCACTTTGAACCAAACCTAGTGGCGTGTCCAAGGGAGCAGGGGGTCATAACCCCCCCCCCCCCCCGTCCTTTGACCCAGTTTTCCTAAAAAAAAAAAAAGAACGCCAAAGGCAGAAAAAATGGCAAAATAACGTCTAACTACTAAACACAGTGTACATAACCCCCTCCTTTCGAAAATCCTGGGCACCCCACTTCCAATACCTATACCAATGTGGATCCCACCGATACTTAAAATTGTAATAATTAAAAGTTGTTCAAAATATTGATTAATATTAGTATGTAAGTATTCCACTCTAATTACAGTTGTCAATTTACCATGAGTTTTGCTTTAAAATACTCAAGAATTACATCAGAATATTAATATACATGTTATGTAATTACGAGGGCCATTTTTCTTGTAGTGGCCAACATGTATGAGAATGGGACATGAAAGAAAATACGTACCAGGAATCATTTACAATCCTTCAGTGTAATCTCCTGCTGCTGCGTGAACACGTTTCCAAGCATCTGACAGTCGTTTGATGCCATTGATAGCTCCCGTTCTTGCCAGTGTGCGCAGAGACCGCCCTGTGGCCGAAATGATGCTCGGGACGTCTGGAAAGCATTTCCTCTTCATCTTGGGAAACAAATCAAAGTCGCAGGGACTCATGTCAGGAGAATTAGGTGGGTGCTCCAACACCTCCCAACCCCATTGTTGCAGTACGCTCTGCACTACTTGTGCTGTATGACATCTTGGCATTATCGTGGAGAATGATGGGGCCTGATTGCAGGAGATGTGGTGTTTTGCACCTAAGAACAGGGTGCAAATGGTCACGAAGGTAATGGTGAAATCATCAATTCATTTGCTAATTCACTACATGTCCAACGATGATCATTCTCTACCAATCTGTAAAGTGCATGAAGGTGGTGTGGATTCTGTTGCCGTGGGAGGATGCCCGCCACCGACCACTTTCAAATACCTCGGCCCATCTGGCAACGGTACGTTACGGTAAAGAGCCTCGTGTATGCCCTTGTGAATTTTCATGTATTCCTTCCGCGTGCAACCTGAAATTTGATGAATATTTGCTGTTCTTCACGCGTGAACATTGTTCAGGGTGGTATTATACACACATTTCACTTTAACGTCTTCTAAGTACCACACAACAGTACTATTCAGCACCAAACACCTACACACGATCCGTAGTACAAGACTAAACAAGACCCGATCATCTTTTGTGCCTGCGACAACTGACAAGCATATACCAACAGTGTTGCCACTACAAGAAAAATAGCTTTCGTACTTAATGCAGTTTTTCACCCAAGAGTTGTGAATATTTTCCCAAACCCAATGGAAGACCAAAGTGCCAGAAAAGCATTGGCTATTATCTGTAAATTCAAACCGGAACTTTCTCAATACCAATACCAGTGAATACATTGGTATTGGCTCAGCCCTATAACAATACTGCTTACTTTTTGTTTGTACTGTTTTGGCATATTTCAAATGCAAATTTATTACTAATGAGTATTCCTGCGAGTGCATTTTACATCTGGATGTACTTGTATGTTTACTTGTAAGTCTGTTGATTATGGAGCGTAAAGCACTTCATGTTTATGGGAATTACAGCATGATTATAAGTATAGTAATGTATAATGACATGAAAACTTATTTCTGCAAATTTTAAATTAAGATTTGATGAAGCATCACACAGAAAGTAAAAAAGAGAGACAGAAATTAAAGCTGGAATAAATTTGTTCTTTAGGGAATAAAAGTAAACTCATTTTTTTGTGATTATGCTTTTTTCTTGGTTATTTGTTGTGGGCTTTAAATTTATTAAGGAGTTATTTATATTATTTTTTGGTTCATTGCAGTTAAATACAGTTGCTTCTTTGGGTTGATTTTCAAATACAAAATAAATGCAAGAGTTGTGAATACAAACAGCATTGAATATAATATGACAATAAGATGTTTAGAAAAGTAATATTTGGAGCTCTTTTAATGAGAATTTTCTTCCAGCTGTGTCGTCATATCAACGATTTACTATTGTTAGCATGTACACGTGTGTGTGTGATTGTTCTTCACCATAATCATGACAATTTTGGTACGTGAACTAAAGATACTTTGAGAATAACAATAAATCCAGAACAACTGTGTGTTATTATTTCAAGCGAAGAAAGATCATCTCCCCCTGAAAGTTACACATAATTTGCATATAAATTAATGAGCTGCTTGAAAGCTTGTATGCAGAATTAGTGTGTGATTCAAGTTATATAAAGGATTCAACTTTTGATGTAGGGTCCAATGAGAGCTACTGGGTGTTTTGGGCAAGGAAAACATACATGAAGATTACAATTGGGTGTGAAAGACAGTATTGGACAAGTGGCCATGTGGCCCCATTAACATGATGCCATTGTTTTGTTTGGATTTCTGATAACATTTTCACACAATTTGCAATGCAATCTCGCCAATGACTCATCAAATTTCTTCTTAGAGCTCATCAGTGGTTGTTTGCAGTCACCTTGCCTTTCATGTAACCCCAAAGAAAATAATCCAGTGGCATCAATTATTATGAGCTTTTGTTTTCTCTGTCAAGCGACATGACAGCTGATAAGAACTGTATAGAAACAGTGATGCCATATGGCAACCACAACTTGAAAACATCTGGTTGCTCCTATTGGAAATCCTAACTTAAGTTTTTTTTACGTGTCCTTACTATGTTACCCGATGTATGGAACCTCCATACTGCACTTCAGCAATTTTCCACTCACATAAGTATTGAACCAAGGCTTCCAGCTTACTTATCTCTTAGAATATATCTGTATTTTATCGTGGATGTTTCGCTACTAATGTAACTAAAGTATTGACAAAGGCTGAAAGAAATATATGCATGCAATCCAAAAAAAAAAAAAGTGTACAGAAACTTGATGCATAATAATGTAATCTTCTACTTGTAAAAAATATATGTTTCTTAAGCTCATTCAAGGCATTGTAGTAAAAAATGATGCAAAGTTTTATACATTTTAATGTTTGCCTTATTTGTAAACAAAGTAATATCATTAAAGGGGGTACATTTTACTAGAAGGCTTGTCAATTTGTGGTGTACATGTATTTGGGAGGAGTCATGCTGTGCTGTTGTGATTATAAGTTTGTATTTGTAAAAGGGAAGTTGTGATGTATTGAAATGTGGTCACAAAAGTGTGTAGGGGCTTCTTGATTTTGAATACAGCTGATTTTAAAATAAAATGTTGTTGAATATATTCTTTGAACTTCATTTCTTGATTTGTTTGTTATTACCTTTTCAGTTTTTATAACACAGGAAGTATAGCAGACAATTAAGTGAAATTTATACATGTTGCAACCTGAAAATGTAATTAATTTTAAATGTGTTTCCAATGTGGTGTTTGAAAAATGTGATATTTTGTATACGGTCTGCATCGAATTTTATCACTGCTTTCTGTTATTTTCAAGGATGTGTGAAATCCAAAGATGTCAGTACCAATATTAAATTTTCTTGTCCCAAACCCAACCCAGAGAGGTGATTTTCTCTTACTTGGTTCTCAAGACTTTTGTTTTATGGATTCCAGTGAATGAGGATTTTCATTGACTATTTTGTTTCTTTGGTTAATTCCATGATTTGCCACATGATTCCACTTTTTATTTATTGGGAATTGCTAAATGAATAAGTAATGACTGAACCAGATGATTTGAAAGTGCAGCAGACCAAAATCAGTTTCTTTGTATGGTTTACTAAGTCAACATGCTCAGTGCAGACTACAGGAAAGAAGCGATTCTATTTTAAAGATGACATGTTTTAAATATTTCATGCTATGGGAACCATGGTGTTCTAGTTTGCAGGACATCTGACTGCCACGTGGGAGAGCTTGGTTTGATTCCTGGGGTGAGTGATCTTCTTTTTTGTAGCTAATCAGTGGTGATTTATTCATTCTAAGTTTTTTTGGACTTTTAACCACTGTTATTTAAAAGAGATTTACCAACGTTTCGGAGGCTGCATCTGCCTCAGTCTTCAGGGTAGCGTGTCTAAATGGTTGCCTTGGAGGATTATTCTAGGTGGCCTAGGCTCCACCGTGTCCGTCGGTCACAAGGACCTCTAGTATATACAAAGTTGCCAGGTAGGATTATCAGTGGCCAGGCTCCACTTCTTAAAATGACCACGTCGAGGTCACGCTGTATATACTAGAGGTCCTTGTGACCGACGAGCCTAGGCCACCTAGAATAATCCTCCAAGGCAACCATTAAGACATGCTACCCTGAAGACGGAGGCAGATGCAGCCTCCGAAACGTTCGTAAATCTCTTTTAAATAACAGTGGTTAAAAGTCCAAAAAAAATAGAATGAGTGATCTTAGGTTGAAAATTTTCCGGCCTTGTATAAACTGACTCTGGGGCTCACCCACACTCAAATATGTACACTTCCCAACATCTTATTTGACCGCCCCGAAAGAATTCTAAGTCCCGATATCGTAAACTTACCAACATTGCACTTCGGCTCCAGGTGAGAGTAGCCAACTTTGGGACGAAAAACGCTGCGGTGAGAAGTTTTCAATTTATCACTTTCCATGAACTTAGAAACTATAAACCGCTATTATAATACACAACCAAACAGAAATAATAAATTGGAAAAAGAACCTTGAGAGATATTTATGATTCTGCTTGCTCGAATTGAAATTTGGGAGGTTTGAAACACTGAAGAGAGTTTTTCTCCACCTGGAGGAAATTGCCATCAAGTTTGTGCAGAAAGGAGGAGTTTATGCGACATTTTATTTACAATAGCTTGCATAATATCGAACAGTTCTCAAAAAATAATATTTTTCACGACTTGTGAAGGAAATGAGCTTGGAACACAGGAAGGTGGGAGTTTTCATAAACGTCAACATGTTTTTAAGGGCAGTACGTCATGAAGTTAACGTAGAGCAATTGGTTAGGCGCTGCTATCCTTTCTTTTCGTCAAGCGTGAAAGGTCGCAGGTTCAAATCCCACCCTCTTTTTTTTTTTTTTTTTTTTCCTGAACAGAGACAGTTGATATTAGAATATTTAAAAAAATAATCCGATGCACACTTGAGGGACGTCCCTTCTGCGCATATTTTCCCTTAGAAGTTGCAGATTTCCAGTATTTAAAGTTAAAACTTTTCTTTTTAGTTATTGGTCATATGTTGTGTTAACACACACATCATGATTAATTCACAAATCACATATATGTATTTAGGATGCAAAATGTATGTTATTTAAATTATGTATTGTTTGTTCTTCACTGACACCTAAAATATTGATTATTTGATTTTGATATACTAAAAAAAGATATACAGTTATTTTAAGTAGTGATGTAGTGCAGTACTGTAACGAAAGAGAGCGTTTAATGAGTTCAAATTGCTAAGATTGGTAATTTTATGTCCGTTCCTTCGTAATGACTGTTGTCAATCCCCTCACCACCATCTTACCATGCTTCTAAAACTAATAGTAAATCGCTAATTAACATAAGTAAATAGTTATTGTGACGGAAACTACTAATAAGTATTTATATAGCGAGTGACAAACAAAAAATACAAAACCTCATAATGATCGTTAATTCGTCACTGCTTTGTATGTAAAATGTTTGTCTTATTTGAACAGAAAGTACGAGTATCAGATTTAACAAACTTTCCCTACTGACTTTGCAATATTCGAAACCACTATTACAGACTTAGCTCTACGTAACTTGATAATGGGCATTCCACGTCGCATGTGACTTCCTCCCTCCTATCATCGAAATAACTTCCTCTTACTATTTCCTTTCACCTAGTGAAATACAGAGACCAATGTTAAACTCTTAGCATGGTAGATAAACTTTACTTTCAACGATAAACTACTGAAAAAATCCTGCCTAGGTGGAGGATCGAACCTACAACCTCCCTTGTGAGAATCAAGCATGCTACATCTTCTCCAGGTAGCTAATGTTAAAATTTGGTTCCAGTTTGAAGAAACCAATTCACACATAATGTCATGTCTCCCTAGGTATAATTTCCTCATGGCAATTTTCATGAGGAATCAAATTCAGAAGAAATCGAGAAATGCTGAAAGGGAAAAATGATGAACATGCCTATTGGTGTTTTGTCATATTTTGTAAATTGCGTAACAATTCCATGTTTTGAACAAGCAATCGTTTAGTTACGAAGTCTTTTGTCGTTTGTTTAAAGTAGGAACAGGAGAGCGAAAAGGAGTAATTTGAACCAGAACCGGTTGCCAAGAAACTTCAGCTTTTCTTCCAAAGACTGTATGAAAAGAGAGAGGAAATGGATATTCAACGTATGGAATATAAAATATGTTTGAAATGAAACCAATGGAAACCTTGCAAGATAATACTAACAAACTTCAAACTATGAAAATCATATTCTCGTGGTGGAAAACTGCAAGTCATTTTCGAAATATGAACTTGATTTTTTTCTGTATTATAAAGTGGAGATATGGGATGATACGACCCCTCAGCAAGAAAAAATTAAGTAAGCCGCCTCCTTCCCTGCAACTTTTTCAATGGTCTTAATTAGTAATTAGGGTCCGGAAGTTGATGAAAAATCAACTTTTTTTCTGACCCTTAAAAACAATGCTAAACTTGATATCATGTCTGTTTCCCTTCAGTTAGAGCATGAAACACTTTCTATTTTACATTTTTTTTACATTTTTCGGCTTTTAGTTTATTTGTTAGTATTTTTAACAGTTTTTGTTGCATTTTTACTTATTTTTGAGGTTTATTTTTGTCCTCCCCTGTTGTTTCGTGCTTTTTAAATGCATTTAGTAGTAAAACTTACATATTTAGATATCTTGACATTATCCTTTTAGCAAATTCACCATGAATCAAAAATACTGTCAATGGAAAAGCATAATATTATTCTTTACTGCAATGTTTGGCAATGGATTAAAATACTTTGTGTGAAGACTACTTTGAGGTTCTTTTTCTGGACACTATTATCGCTTTAATCTGTGGTTTTAAAGTAAAATTAGTCACAATATTACATGAAATTATACTCTGGTATACGCGAAGCAGAACTGTATTTGGATGCTGGCCGACTACAGTATCATAGAAGGTCCACTGTGAAAGGAGATGAATTGATTGATTTGGTGTTTTAAGTCAATTTTATGGACAGTAAAGCTAATCGAGACTAGACCTAAAGTTTAAAGTGGGATCCGAACCACTATGTGCTTCCACCAGAACGTAGATGAATGATTTATAAAGAAAAACTTTGAGGTATATTTTATGTAACCTTGAAGTAAACAAAGAAATCTACATTATCACTTAGTTGCTCTTTTCCCCTTTGCTTCAGTAGTTTCAACCACCAAACAACGGGCTTCATTGACTTATTAGATTACTTCCTCTCTTGTAATTTATAACAAAGCATTTCCGGATGCAGAAGGATGCGATGTAAAGTCTGAGGTGGGTAGTTTCAAATGTTGAATATATCATAATATTTGTGATTGTATCATTTAAAAATCCGACATATATTTTAGGTCTGCAGTGAAGAGCACAAACAAAGAACATCGTATCTGTGTGGGTGTGTGTAATATGGTATGTGTGTGTATGTGGTGTTGTTTTAAGTCTACCTTATGCACAGATAGGCTAATCGGGACTGGACCTATAGTTTAAACAGGAATCCGAACCACTGTGCAATGAGCCTCCACCTGATATTAAAACGGGGACACCTTGATTACAATATGCTGTTTAAGAACATGTATTTATGATATATTAATTCTTAATGTGTGTTAACATAGCTTTTGACAGCTGAATGAAAAGAGAGGTCTTGCCAAAAATCCTGCCAATCACTGAAAAATCAAGAAGATGAGCAGAAACATTCCCGAGGTATGCATCGCATAAATGTTTACAGTGATTTGATATAATCTTATATTACATTATTACAACACTTCGTACTCGGTAAATAACAATAAAAAAAAGAATCAGGAGTGGGTGAGATTTGAACCTATGATGTTTCGCTCTCGACGAAAAAGTAAAACGAGACGACTGTCTAACCAACTGCTCCAGGAGATTACTAACATGAAACTCTGTAAAACAAGTTGGTCTCAGTTGAAATAACATATTGCTAGAGTTCCAAACTTTTTTTCGCCAAAGATCAGGGAAAATACACACTTTGTAGAATCGTCCGGTATTGTGCAATTTATCTCTACTGTAATTTAACCTAAAATCGAGAGAAATTTGCTTCATTGCATTGAAATGTGATTTCAATTCTCTCCAGGTGGTGGAGAACGAGTTCAGTGTTTCCAACTGCACATTAATTCCGCTATTTTCTATTTCTGAACGAATACTCTCTAAAAAAAATATCAACATTTGTATTTCCAATTTACGATTTTTGTTTAATTGCGTATTATATTACTGGTTTAGGGTTTCTAACTTCATGGAATGTGATATCATGAAAGAAATTCACAAGAGCGTTTTCGTTCAGAAAGAAAAAACTGTGTCTAAGTTGGATACTATTTGCGGACTCTGAAGTGCTATGTTGCCAAATTTACGAATTCAGGACTTTGATTTTTTTCAGGGCAGTCAATTAAGATGTTGCGAAGAGTACCTGGAGGGCAGTGGCATGCCCAAAAGGGGTGGGGGGCGGGGTTGGTGGACAGTATTTCTTAAAAAAGAACGTGAAAGGTAGGAAAATATGACAAAATGAGGGCTGACTACCAAGAAAAAGTATACATTACCCCTCACTTTTGAAAATCCTGAGCACACCACTGCTGGGAGGTAAAGGCAGCAGGAGCATGGTGTTGATCACATCACCTCCAACTTGGCCGAGATGATTGGGACCCTACCCCCACATCCCCCTATGGCATGGTGCAAAGTGCAAGGGGAACTTTACCTTACCTTACCTTGTGCTATGTCTTCACAATTTTGAAATGCCTTCCCATATTTCCATGAAAAAGACTCATTCTCCTTTGCCATTTCTTCCAAATAGGTTTCAAAATTTGAATTATATTCTTCAAGAGAAAATACACATATTCAGTAAGTTTTTAATGCCGAAAGAAAGTTTGCATATAAAACACACACTAACATTGCCATCATAAATTAAGTGGGAGGAAAAATATTACATGAGGGAATGTTCACTGTTGATAAAATCATAAATATCAACTAGAAATGTATATTTTGCGCAAAGTTTTATCCATTAAAGTGGTAGCAGTGCAGACTGGTGGTCCTTCATGTTGTGCCATTTCTAAAAAAAGAATCAGAGATCTGAGGGAAAAATCCTGTCTCAATCTCAACTTGGGAAATTATTTCCTGATTTTTGAGACCCTAAACAGTCAGGAAGTGGCCATATATTAAAAGTGAATAATTGTCTAAGTTTCCTGCATTCAGGGTTGGAAATTTCATGGAAATGTCAGCTTTCTGTTCAGAAATGTGAAAAAATCACTTTAGGGGAAAATACAGCATAGAAGCCGAAATTTTCATAGTTGGGATATTCTGAACATTTCCCATCTCAAATGTTTCGATTTTTGTATTTCCTGCCAAGAAAAAAAAATTCTGCCCTACAGATACCCTAATCATTACTGAACGTCTAAGTTCGAAGTGAGACGTGAATCATGGCTATACTGGGGATAACCTGAGACCCTTTGATTAATATAGACAGGGACGTCGTTAGGGGGGGCATGCGGGGGCACTGGCCCCGCCAAACGTCCACGTGGCCCCGGGAAACTGTTCTGTCTTTGCTGGAAATTTTACATTGATGACAAATATTACAAAATAATTCTTCAGTAAAATTTGGTTGCAGTTTGAAACACTTCTTCAATTTTCAGTAGCACAAACCCAAGCAAGGCATTTCTTTCTTATTTCCCTGTTTCTTGCTTGTTGAACACAAACAGATGTATTGGGAGGGGATGCAGTTAATGGTTTTGTGGTCCTCCCCGGTCAGGGAAGTCTGAGACCTATTGAAAATGCACTTTTCCTCCCTGCTGCACACCAGATCCAGGATCCCCCCAAAACCAGCACTTTCTCTTCATCTGGCCGGCACTGGCTCCATGGGCGCCCAAAAGAACGACACAAACAGGAAGATTTAGCTACGGGTGGCTAGAACTTTCTACGTTAATTATTTTACGGTTCAGAAAAGATATCCCCATGCGTTTCAAATTCCATTAACAGAATTCTATTGCTTGTCCCTTTTTCGGCGCGGGAATAAATGACATAGCGGTTCTTCTCACATGCACTCAACCCTCCTGCTAATGACCTGCCCTGCAAGGAGGGAAAGGCCACTTTCTGAAAATTTGGAGAAACATCGAAGCGGTCGGTTCATCTGTTGATTTGGTGGACAGTTGATATCTGTCAGTTTGAAGTAGGATTTGTTGTCCGAGCGGTGTAAACTTCTGTATACATATATACACTAACATGTTCGTGATTTCGTTTTCCTACATCGCGAGTAAAATGTCAAATGAGAAGCTGCCAGATTGTCTTCCTCTGGAAACAATGGATCAGGATCGACTGATCGACCAAATATCCAACATATTGGCATTCTAAAAGAGAGTCTGACTACCACACAAGATCCTTGGTTCGACTCCCAGGGTGGTTGATCTCATGTATAATGAAGAATAAACCACGTTTCAATTAAGGAAGGAAACTAGGTATGTAGAAATTGTTTTTACACCCTATTGCATGCTCTATAAGTATTATGTTACATAATGTGTATATATTTCTCACTTCCTGTGATTTTTCTTTATTTAGCCTCCACCTGCAAATGCGGAAGCTGCTGCTGCTTAGGTGGCTAGGTTGGCTAGACATACAAATATAATTAATCCCTAGTTATACAGCTAATAATATTTATAATATAATCATGATTTATGGAGAAGCAAATAACTTATCAAGCATGTTCTGTTGTGCAGTGGTTAACAAGGTGCATTACGATGGTAGGGGTCTTGGGTTCGAAACCCGGACTGGGCGTGTTTGTTCTATATGATGGTCCTCTCATCAATTTTACATCACTCATTGTCATCTTCATCTTCACGATTAGCCAAAAAGTGTCAGAAAAGCGAAGTAAAATAAACCAAATCAATCATTTATATATTTCTATATTACGGCGCTTTTCTACCTCTTGGGTTAAATGCGACGATGAAGATGATTGATGAGCCGAAGGAATGGTGATGGGACAGACATGATACAACCATGCCTGTCCAAGGTCCGAACCTTGGACCTCTGGTTTCGTAGCGTGTTATAGCCTACTCGGTGGAATTCTTAGGAGGAAAAACTGTAAAAGTAGAGTGAAAAGAAGCAAAATTGTACGATGCATAAAAAGCCATGTTTAGTTCTTCTAAAACCTTCCAATTATCGAGTTCGTGTTTTAAGTCCACTTTGTGAAGGCTAATTGGGAATCCGAACCACTATGTGCCTCCACCGGGTGTGGAACCCGGGACCCCTTGATTGCAAGGCGGCGACGCTACCACTGTGTCATCGAGGAGGCCGAGAAAAACTTACAATTAGTCAGTAAAATTAATATTGAGGGACAAGGCCTGCGAGAGTTCTTTCATTCGGTTGTGCGTGGTCATCACATCGAGTCCCATAGTTTCGAGAGCAGAATTTGCTTCTATATCACTTTCAAGTACTTCCCAAATTGTCCTCACGATATTGGAACAGCACAGAAATTTTGGAACTAATACAAGCAGGCACATACCCAGGGAAGGGGCTCGGGGGCTGGAGTCCTTTCCCGAAATCCTACAAATATCTGATTTTAATAATGTGTAGTAGTAATTAAATTTACTTCATTAACAGGATTAAACATCTTGTATATGGTAAGTTGCAATATACCAAGAAATTCATCTTCAGCGCTTTTACTCCTCCCCCCAACCTTTTCGTCTTTTGCTAGCGGCTGCCGATAAGGGATAAGCCCCTTCCGAAATCAAATTCTGGCTACCGGTCTGACCACCAGCGATTGAACCTTGAACCTTTCGATTGGTTGATTAATTGAACTGGTGTTTTAAGTCCACTTTTTGCACAGTAAGGCTAATCGGAACTGGACCTACAGTTTAAAGTGAGATCCGAACAACTATGTGCCTCCATCGGGAATCAAACACGGGAAGGTTGTTGAACCTGCCGAACCAAGGACGAGAGCGTAATCATTTGAGCATGTGGGAACTTTGTTTTATCCAGTGCCATCATATATTCAGTTTTCCACACACAAACAAGATTAATTTTAAGAAATTAGACGTGTGCATATAATTTCTTATCATCATAATTTCCCAAGTGAACAATCAGATGCCATAGAAGACTCAGGCCCGCCCTTGAACTAAGAAAATACCGGATTCGATTCCGGTATGAACTGTATACATGAGATGCCTAGCTTGAACTCATTACGCACACATTTAATATTTGCACTGTTGCCAATACTTGTAAACCTGGTTCCAGCACTTTATATTTAAAACCACGGAAAAGGGTTTTATCTACTTCTCAATTTTTTCCCCAGCAAATTTACAAATCTAAAGACTAATAACATTGTTCTTGGTGTATCAGCCATTAAGCTAATGAGTTCATTCTGCATTTAGTTTCCCGAAAAATGGCTGCGGATTATATAAGAGTATATCCGTAGACTGTTGGGGGCTACAGAAGAAAATGATGTTCCTTTCCAATTTATTGATTGATTGAGTTGGTGTTTTAAGTCCACTTTATACACAGTAAGGCTAATCGGGACTGGTTCTACAGTGTAAAGTGGGATCCGAACCACTATGAGCATCCACCGGATATCGAATCCGGAACCTCTTGATTACAAGGCGACGATGCTACCATGCACCACCGAGGAGGCCCTTGATCCTTGTCTTTCCAAGACTATATATATATGTATACACACACACACACATACATATATAATGTATGTATACAGCATAGGCCTATATGGTGTATAAATAGTTTGTTAATTTATAATACTTTGATAGAAAGAATCTTACGTTTGGGCCCCCCCAAACTGATCAACCTAGCTACGTCCCTGACTATAGAGCAACCGCAAACAAAAGAACCTAAGGCCAATGTCTGTCATGCACCTTCCCCTTGATCCGTTAAACTGTGCCCATAAGGAAGCCCCCTCCATGTGGGAGTACGATGCACATGAGTTTTGGGTCTGCACAGGCTCTTTTGTTGGTGGTTCCACTATAGCAGTACTTCCTTCCAGGGCGGTGCCAAGGATGTGCCATGGGCCACCTGAAATGAGGATTGCCCATCCTCTCAGAATGTAGTAGGTAAATTTTATGACAAAAATAAAATCTAATATCGTTGCACCAATGCCAAAACCGAGAATGTGCAAAATTTAACATTTCTCCTAAGTACATTTTCTGAATACTTTTCAGTGACTGATTCCTATGCCAGAGTAACACATGTGTATGATCACTCCAATGTGAGTTATTTTCAATTCTTAAAACACTTATGTTCTTCAAGAGTAGCAACGAATGTGTCACATTCATGAGTTTGGCATTGGACTTGTAACAAAAGGAGCACATTCAGTCATCTGTATGTGCTTCAAGACAATGTCCTACAATGTCAAAGCAACGAATGTGCCATGTACGTGAGTTTAGCATTGGACTTGTAACAAAGGAGAACAGTCAGTCATGCTATTACAAGAGAATGCTTTGTCTTGTTTTCTTCCTGCAATAATGTAAGGTACCATTATTGTGGTTTCTTTTGAACAAACAAAAATAAATTTATTGTCGAATCATTAGTAAGAGTAAGATGGAGCTGAGTAGAGGTGCAAGATGTGTGGCTCTAGCGCTTCGTGCTTTGAATGACAAGGATTTTGATGAATTCAAAGATTCTGTGAGTTCATACCATCCTTCAGGTGATGATTCTGCATATGACAATGCTGATGAAACCAGTAGTGCGTTACATCCAGGAGCAGATAACAACGAAAGTGACATACCTAGAAAGAGGAAAGGAAATCCGTCTCAGTGGAAGAAGAGTGGGAGAAAGCCTAGACGGCTGAAAGGAGAATTGTATACAGGACACCGTGGAATTGAACATGCTGCTCATCCTATGTTACCTGCCCCTTGCTCTAATAAAGTGAAGCACAAATGCTCACCTTTTATCAGTAAAGCCGATAGAGAACAGTTGTATTCGGAGTTTCGAAATCTTTCCACTATTGACGACCAGCGCCAGTTCATAAGGAACCACATAGAACAGAATCCAAAAGGAAGAACCACAAGAAATATTAGAGATTCAAGAAGACAATTCTCAAATTGCTATTCCTTCACAGTTCAGGATGTGAAAAGGCCAGTCTGTCGAGAGTTCTTCATGTTAACTTTAAATGTCACAGATGCATTAATAAGAAGTTCCCTAAGGAAGTGTACCGCAATAGGAATACTGGAGAAGGACAAGAGTGTGAAGCACATCCCTCATAATGAGCTAAATTTGGCTGCCAAAGAATTTATAAGAAAGCACATTACCTCATTTCCAACTGTGGAGTCTCATTACTGTAGGAAGTCATCCACAAAAAAGTACTGGGATCCTTCGTTAAGCATAAGTATTATGTACAGGATGTATAAGGAAGATTGTATCAAGAACAACCATAATGCTGTAAGTTTGGAAAAATGTAGGCAAGTGTTCAACGAGTACAATCTTGGGTTCTTCAAACCAGAAAAAGATGCATGTAAAAAATGTGTGGCTTATAACAACATGACCAAGGAAGAAAGAAAAATGCATGATGATGATTATAAGCTTCACATGGAAAGAAAGAACTCCACAAGGAAGGCTAGGGATGAAGATAAAGCATTGTCTCATCAGGATTCAAACGTATTGTCTTTCAATTTTGACCTTCAAGCAGTATTAAATACACCAAAGGGACCGGCAGGTCCAATATTTTACCTGCGCAAATTGGCAATTTGTAATTTGCCAATATACAATTTGGGAAATCAGAATGCACGCTGTTATGTCTGTGATGAGACTCAAGGGAAGAGAGGAACGACTGAAATTGCTTCTTGTGTTTAAAATGACATCCTTCTTTGCAAATCATAGATGATAGATTTTTTTGAAAGTGGACACAGAGAAATGGAATGTGATTCTGTACATTCAGTGATTGAGAGGAAATCAAAACATGTTCTGCTTTACACCACTGAAGGATAGGTGCAGCTGCCCGAAGCAAACCTTCGCCACTGATTGTGAAAACTCTACTTCATGACGATTTTGATGACTTCAAGTCATTTTCTCAAGATCAAATTCCGAAAAAAAATTCCATGGAGAAGCATTTGTTGGTTGCAATACCGAAGAATGGAGACCAGGAAAATATTATTTAAGCTTAATTTCAATTCTGATTTCCATGAAGTCATCCTGAAGCAGTCAAGAGGCAGACCAAGCGACGGCCCACTACCAAAGGTCTACAATGAAGAACTTCCAATTGCTGAAGCCAAGTTATGGGACCCTTCAAAAAATGTGTGATGACTTAACCATTCCAAGGGAGTACCATCCATTTTACAAGTCACTGAAAAGCAACAAAATGGTTTGTAATAGCTTACCTGAACCTGATGAAGATTCGGATTATGAATAATAATTGTGTGTTCTCCTTTGTACTTTTTACAATACTATCTGTAACTTAATGTCATTTCTGATGTGTGTATTAATAAATGTATACCTACACTAAATAGTAAAAACCATAAAAACTGGGACAGGTGCGCTCTTTGAAATTGTAACTATATTGTAACTGTAGAGTTCATAAAGACAATCCCATTGGTTTAATCCTTTAAATATCCTTAAGGAGAGAAATAAAAGACATAATTTAACACACCATAAGTGGGTACAAATTTCACCAATGACAATATTTACCTAAATGTAAAACCTGATTTTTCTTGGGTCCTAGAATATTAAAATCTGTTTATCCCAAAACTAACATTTTGCACATTCGTGGTTTTGGCATTGGAGCGATGATATGATAGGAGGATTTTAGTTTGGTTCATGTAACAGCAATGTGAATATCAGTGGTGCAGAAACAGGGAAGAGTACATTGTACACCTCCAAACTTTTGGAATGGGTACAGTATCCCCTAAATCATTTTATCCGAACTGTATTCTCCCCAGGAGTACTATATTTCATGAGTGAAAATCTGTAATACTGGTGATTGGAAGGGGAGGGGTTTGGGGCCGGACACAATAAAGTCGTATGTATGTACACAATAATTATTATGAACGGTCTCATTGTCATGTTCTTTACACTTCTTTATAAACGAAAAGTTATTTTGAAATCTACCATTAAACTAACAATTTCTTTTCAGTGTCATAATGAACTAAGCTTCTATCTCACAATGTCAAAATTTTGAAAACTGCAGGCTGAACAGATAGGCACTCTAGCATGGACTGCTTACAGTAAGAAGCTTACTATACATAGGGGACAATATAATGGAATATTACTGCAAACAGAAGGAAATAAAACTAGCATTATTACTAATTGTTGTCGGCAAGTACATTGAGATGTGCCATTGTGAAGTCAAAAGATCTCTGCAGCACATTTTTGTAACTTATTATCCTCTTCTATTATTGAGAGGGAGAGGATCAATGTACAGTTAAATTGTTTTGTAAAATGAGCATTTTAAAATTAGGTCTCGATCATTTCTGCTTTCACACCTGATTTATTGGATATTAAGTGCGTCCCAAAGAAGCTTTTCGAGACACTGGACAAATGATACCATTCTCGGATTGTCCTGGAAAATCCAAGATGTATAGCAACCCAACCCTACCCCCCAATAATTTGGCAGACTTTTAAAATGCTACCATATAATTTTTTTTTAGCTAAATACAAAAACTTTATTATGTTTATGTTATCTCCCTATCCAAAAGAAGTCAAACCAACGTGAACCTAATAAACTATATTGTGGTACAGTATACTTGTTACCTCCCTTGAGTTGTGCTCTCGGATGGAATACTTTATAAGGTAGTAAAAACTGTTTAAAATGAGGACAAAGGGATGAAATAAATGTGGAGGGATGTATTGAACTTTGTTTTAAAAAATACTGTTAAAACCATATTGAAAATAGTTATATTTATTTTTAAAGAAAAATCAAAAGCATTTTGAAAATGTTATTATTATTATTATTATTGGCAGTACATCAAAATGGCAAAGATCATCCTAAGCATTTGTCCATCGCTTATTTTCATTATTTTTTTCTGTTTTAAGGATTCGAAGCAATATCTAGATGTTGCACTCTGCTGCACATGGCATTTTTTTCTAATTCACTTGAAAAACAGACTGAATAAAAATGGTGATGGACAATTCTCTTTTTTTCCATTTTATAAATTGAAGCTATGTGGCCTGTCCTGCCCAGCCCCACCAAATAAAAAAAAAAAGAAAGAAAGCTTGCTTGTGAATATCAATATACATTTTTAATTGTAAATTTGCCCTACCCAAATCTATGAAAGCCATCAGGCAGCCCGGCCCGCCCACAAAAGTGTTATCACTGAATGTACTGTTTCTTTCAGTAGATTTGTAAAAAGTTAATACAGAATATTTGATAGTCAAAATACATTTTCTGTACATTTTGTAAAATCTTAAATGAGTGGATCAAATGGGTTTTGACTCCACCCCCCCCCCCCTTGGGCACGTCACTGCGAAATATCATTTAATTTGTAATTCTTGTAGTTGTATATATTTTATACATATATGCAACGAATGTTATATGATCTATTCGTAATGAGAAACGTATTAACAAAGAATTGGTGTTTTTTCCTCCGATAATGGATAAATCGGAGGATCCATTTTCTGGTGGTTACTTCATACAGCTTGTAAACAAAACAAATTACGATTTTCGTTCAAAAGTGGGTACGGGATTTAAAACAAATGTGGGTAAATATATTTGTGCTTTGGGATATTTTTATTGTTTAGTGTAAGTGTATGTCGTAAGGGAGCATAAGTACGAGCTTGAGGGCGTAAGTGGAGACCTGAAACCTCTGTGCGTGAAACACAATTACTCCAAGCCACTGAATACTCAACATCACTCGTCTTTCAAGAAACAAAACTGCGCACGTAAGTAATTATTTATTCAATTTATTAATTGGTTATTTCTTGACAGTGATGCAGATACTTATCATACATTAGTTTTGCATTTACATTTGCATTTTTTGGTGTTAATACATTTGAGATTGCTATGTGTGATCAATATATTGTTGCTTTCCTGCCATGATACACATTTAAAATTCGGTAATGAATGTTGGCCGCTCTTGAAAGGAAAAAATGACATGGTGGCGCACATTCCTGCACAAATCTAGTGAAAGCAAAAAATGCCTACGTTGTTAGGTAGCTAGGTTTAGTTCTCTTAGCCTGAATAATAATTTGTCATTGTATTTAAGCTAATGAAACCTAACCTAACCTTGTAGGCATTCCTCGTTGAAATAATGGGTACTACTTTACTATACCTGAGACACCTGGGAATCATTTCTTTCGCACTTTTTTACATTGCTAACGTACTATTCTGCGTTCCGGAACACTTATTTAGGTGAAATAATTGAATTTGTTAGGAAAGTAATGTATATTTCTTACATTTACGAGTACTTACTGTTCTGGTTTATTTCCACACACAACATGGCGATAGCTTACCGTTGATCGTTCCTTGAGCCAGAAAAACCATTGACGTTAGCCCAAAATTTCACGATAGCCCCACAAACCATCACGGGGACGAGGTATGCCTACTAGGTTAGGTTAGGCCTGTTAGGTTTGGTTCCATTAGCACTCCTTTCGTTCAATTTAGCATATACGGACAATACGAGAGCATATTGTGCTCTCATGCAGGAAGCAAATGGCGGCAGCAGCAATAGCGCGTCGGAAATAGATTTTCGTACAAAACCACATGCATTCGCATTAAAATGAATCAAAATTACATTCCCGAACATCAAAAACGCTACAGAAAATGATTTGCGTAAGTACTTTCTCCTGTAAATTTGAAGAAATCTGTCTCAGGTATAGTAAAGTGTTACCAAATAATGAAAGTAACTGTGCGTAAACAATATGGACGCGAACGAATAGAGAAATGCATTGCTTTTAGTAGCAGGAAAAACATTTTTCATTGTATTTATGCTATTGGAACCCAACCTAACAGGCCTAACATAACCTTGTAAGCATTCCTCGTCTGAAATAATTAAAGAAACTGTACGTGTGTGGGTGGAATCCGGAACGACAAATCAACTCGGAATTCAGTGAAACGAAGGGTCTCACTTATCGCACAACACTTGAGCAACCTTGTGTTCTGATGTCACGGGAAAAAGCATTTTTATTTTAGCCTAGCTTGGTATAGTTCTCTTAGCCCAAAGAATAATTTTTCATTGTATTTATACTAATGAAACCTAACCTAACAGGCCTAACCTAACCTCGTCTGACTTCGGAACACAAGGTAGCAAAACTCTTGTGCGGAGAGGAAGACCCCGAAACAAATGACAGCAACTGTGCGTATTGCGTCAACAGTGTGGACGGAAACAAATGGAGAAATGCATTGCTTTTAGCAGCAGGAAAAACATATTTTACGTGCAATAATATAATAGTGGGTACTAGTTTACTATCCTTCGGACAGATTTCTTCATTTCTACAGAAGAAACTACTTACCATAATAAGTTCCTGTAGTGTTGTCTAACATCGGGAAGGTGTTTTGTGTGAAGTTCAGGTAAGTTTTCCATATCCTGGAAACAGATTTCTTTAAGTTTAAAAGTTTGGGGCAGGTGACTCTGGCCAATTTCTAACATGCCTTTAAGAGGGAGTCTATAGAGAAAGCCGGGGAGCCGGAGCGGAGGTGGGGCTGCGTTAGCAGTTGGGGGTGGTAGGTCAATTACACCAGGGGCGGAGCCCGGAATCGGTGGGAAATTTGAGTCAAAAATTTCAAACGAAAATAATTTTTTTGTTTAAATTTCGCATCGATTCCTGGATGGATAGCCCTAAAAACCATTCACGCAATGTTCCGCGAAGCAGATAGGTAAGTACAAATGTCAAAAATTGACAAAACTCAGAAGTTATAGGTGTCCGACGGATAGTAAACTTTTACCGCCTTTTCTCGTGTTACAAAATGTTCTATACAAGTACAGTAATGAAAGGAAATTTCAGATATACTGAGGGAACCAAACATCACCCACAATCTAAAAATTACAATAACAACAAAACTAAATAACCTAAGCTACTCGTGAAAGCAGGCAAAAGTAGAGACAATTTCCATGTTGGGTAATTGCACCAATGATTATGACTAGCGAATGGTAACTGTTCAAAATGTTGAGTGGTTTTCGCAAGTTTTACAGGCATATTAGGAAGTGTTTTGAAATACTGGGAATGATTGTGAAAGTAAATTTGAAGCTTGGAAAAACCAATTAGTACAGTTAAAAGCTACACTAAGTATTATTTAATGGAGAATTTTATGATTTGAAAAGTGGCCTCGCTTCCCAGAAGACAGCCGTTCTTAGCTTATGGTCATTTTGGACATGAAATATTGGCACATTTTTTTTTTTTCCCCGAGGCTTGAAGAGGGTTTTCTGATTCAGACCAGATATTACGTGATCCGGTTTGGCAGCATTTAGGGACATTATTTTAATGCTAAGAATCCTAAATCTGACCATCATTTATTTTTTTGGCCGGTAAATCATGTATTTTTCAAGATTAATGTCTCTCTGATGCACAGAAGCTGTTGCCTCTATGTCCTTCCACTACGTGAACTAAATGTTGCATGCGTTTGATGATGTAACCCCCGGTCAGTGTTTCTAACCACGCCGTTCTTTTGCAAGAGCATGACAATTTTGAAGATGACAATTTTAACTATGTTTTCCTAACCTAATGTAACCTAACCTAACCTTGCTGTGCATGGTTCGTGGGGCTATCCGTGAATGGTGTGTGGGGGAAAGTAGGTATTTTTCAGTGAAGAAGGGTGGAAACACTGCATACCCACTGATGATAGACAACACTAGTCAAGATTGCAAGGGAAAAACGAATGAACAATAATTACTCGATATGTGGAAAATTGAAATTGTTTTAGTAAATAAAGTGAAATCCCACCTTCAAGAATCCTTAGCAAAATAGAATACGTAAGTAGGAATGTGAAAAACAAAATAAACAAATTTGAGACGTTTGGTGGAGATTGAAATTTTAATCAAATATGCTCATAGAGGAAGGATTCTCCATAAAAAATACAGTGCTGATGAAATGTGTGTTAGCATACATAAATAGAAATCGAACCATCGCCCATGCCCAGGCTGGAATTTGAACCTCGGACCCCTCGTGTTTTAGCATGGTGTGATAATCACTCAGCCACAGAGGCCGGTAATGTATAATTTATGTCCAGGGATGAATGTAAAATTGTTCTTAGGTCTCAAATGTAAATACGAATTAGGCTTTTATGTGTATTCCATATTTTCTTTCATGACATTGTGGCTGAGTAAAACATTAAATTGACATTGGTAACAAAAATGCAGTAAGCCAATGTTAGGATAACAAATTTTAGACACAAGGGAAGTGCATGGAGTTGCTGCTCAGGATCTTGATGTACTTTGCTTGAAGAAAAAACATAATCCGAGTAATTGATATGATAGGTGCCTGGTTTTGCAATCGTATGTAGAGACAATTAGATGGATATAAAAGTTGTGGTATATATGCATGCAACACATAGTTCGCTACAGCTGATGAATATGCAAAGTAACCTCTAGTGGTTCCTGCTGAAACCAGTATAAGTACTAGTCTCTTGATTAACAAGTAGTGCTGGTAGTCAAGCTGTTCTGGCAGATCCATGGAATCACCAATAAAGAGATGTATACTGTAAAAGTAAAGGTAAAGTGCTCCCCTGTGCTTAGCACCATACCATGAAGGCGTATAGGGAGTGTGGGGGTAACGCTCCACACTTTTTTGATCCGGTCGTGAGTGGGGGTGATGTGATCAGCATCATGCCCCTGACCGCCTTTACACCCCCCCCCCCCCCGGTTTCCCCCAGGTACCCACGTCATTCGATGCTGGGTGGGGGCGAGGGCCGCTTCCAACATTAGAAAAGTTCCCGGATTTGAACCGGCGGGGGATCAAACCCGGGACCTTGTGCATGGTAGTCATATGTGTTACCGACTGGGCCACCGCGGCCATATATACTGTAGTGTCAAAATATCTGTGCACTCAAGAGACAAGGGAGGGTGTTTTCCCCTGTGATAGTACTTATAAATACAGCAACGAATTACTGTTTCTTTCCATTTTCCTAAGCATAAAAAGGTACCAAACAGGAAGATACATATATACAAAATTCACTCCCCTCCAGACACAAGATTATTAGAAAGTTGTTTATCTGGAACATTCATTTCCAGGTGTTCTAGCAGGTGGCCTTCCCCTGTTATTTGTTGTTTCACCTGACAGGGGATTGAGATTTCATCTGGAACATAGTTGGACTCCTTATCTCATGTTCTTTTTCCTTTCTTTCTTCATTCCTCTTTCTTCATTCCTCTTCCTTCTTCTCTCCTCCTTCACTCTTGTCCTTTCCACTCTTTCTAACACCTTCTTCCATTCCTTGTTTATCTTCAGTCCCCCATTCCAGTTCATTGTGTCTTCTTCACCTTTCTTCTCTATTTCTTTGGCCTCCTTCCATTTTCTCACTAGTACTCTCTTCTCCCTTCCTATCTGATCTTCCTGTTTTGTTCCTTATGTCATGTCCTGTTTCTCTCGTGTGCTTAAATATCACATTTTTCTCTCTCTCTTAAGTCATGCTTCATCAATATGTTCTTTCAGTCACTTTTTTTTCTGCTATGTACACACTCTGACATTCTTTACACTTCACTTCGTAGATAATCCCTTCCTCTTCTCTGTTTTCCTTTTTCTTGTTTGCATTATTCACTATTTTTAAGATGCTTCATCCTCCCTTCCAAGGAAATAGAGAAGAAAGGGGAAGAAGATACAATGAACTGGAATGGGGGACTGAAGATAAACAAGGAATTGAAGAAGGTGTTAGAAAGAGTGGAAGCGACAAGAGTGAAGGAGGAGATAAGAAGGAAGAGGAATGAAGAAAGAAAGGAAAAAGAACATGAGATAAGGAGTCCAACTATGTTCCAGATGAAATCTCAATCCACTGTCAGGTGAAACAACAAATGACAGGGGAAGGCCACCTGCTAGAACACCTGGAAATGAATGTTCCAGATAAACAACTTTCTAATAATCTTGTGTCTGGAGGAGAGTGAGTTTTGTGTATATGTATCTTCCTGTTTTGTACCTTATTTAATTTGTATTTGGTACAGAGTGTGAAGAAGACTTTGCTAGGAGGTTGAAACGTAATGTTTAGTTTATGTTTTAAAAGAAAATAAATTTTGCTTTGGTCAGCATATTTAGTTTTTCATAAAAACAGTACTTGGAGTAGATTGCATTTGACAAATCAGTGTTGCCAACACAGATTGATATGTTCAAACAGTTTTTTTAAAATACGTTTTACCTGTTTTCATGGACTTATCCTTTGCAGTTGTCCGTGTTACCACATAATAAACATTAAATATTAATTTGTGTACTTTGTCTGTTATGTATTTTTTTAATTTTTTTTCAACATTGTATTGTGATGATTCTCAAGAGCTATGAATGCTTTGTGCTAGTTGATTAACCAACTACTTTAAACATCAAAAGATGGAGTAAGATGAAAGTACCATGGAGGGAATGCTAATTTTTTTTTTTTTTTAAAAAAAATTGATTCTCATGCTGTTTTCTTTGCAGAAAGGAAAATGTTGCCGTCCACCAAAGATCGAAAGGCAAATTTCCACAGCTTCATGGGTTGTTATTCAGATATCTGCAAACTTCATAACTTGTATCCATTGCCAAATGTCAAGGCTCATCTGTCAAAGAAGGTCTTGGACTTCAATGCTGATTCTCTAAAACTGCTTGACTGGGGTCCAGTTATCAAAGCTCTAAGCCAAGATCAAGCTCTTCATTTCATAGCCATCAGGAGTAAATGCCCCTTAAAGAAAGGTAATTGAACTTGCCATGCTTGGTGTTATCTGTTTATGGCAGATATTTTTTTATATTGAATTAGAAAAGACGTTTAATAATTCTGAGGTTGGAGAATAATTTGTTGAATCTTTCGTTGTGCTCAATGTAGGTAAGCCTATTTAGAGGGAGGAGGTCCAGGGTGTCTGTAACCCCAAATGAGTTGCAAAGTACTAAAAATAATAAACAAAATTCATATTTATCTATTGTTGCATCCTATTAACTTTACTTACTTGTGCCAAAGTTACATGAAGACAAGAATTTGATTAGGATGAATCAGGTTTCTATTGACAGTGCATGTGCAAATTAATTAATAATAATAATATAAGGGTCATTCCACGTCAAATCATCCAGGCCATGTCACCCACCATCTCCGATTTTGATGGAATTCGGTATACTTATAGAACTTTTGATGCTAATTACAAAAATGACAACTTTTTTGAGATTGGTCAAGGGGTTCAGAAATTACGCGATTTTAAAAATCTCCCTGTACGCCACATGCGGCTCCACTTTGACTGACATGCATTAGGTTATAAATTATAGTATCTTCTCTCAGGTTTGTGGTAGAAACTTCATGTTTGATTTCTTTTGCTCAGGATAGTGTAAGCTTTCATTTAAATAAGGTTTCTGATCAGTGTATCAATAATCATGTATTTTATGTATAGTTTTATGTATTTTTTTAGAAAAATAAATGACTAACTTCAAGAGCGAATTTCGTGCAATGCCCCCCCCCCTTCAATTTCACCTAAATTTTATATACAGGTAGCTGAGAGTGGGTACTAATGCTTAATGGAAAAATTGGGATGGGCAGTTCAGAGACAGGGTGACAAAAAAATCATTTGCATTAAAAGTTAATCTTATTAAAAATACTTATGTATTTAGCACAAAGTCTGAAGTACAATATGTTTTGAGGTATAACATTCAAAATTTCTGTTCACTATGTGTGATGGTAAGCATAGGCGTAACCTGGTGGGGGCAAAGCGAATCATTTTCCTTATCCAAAATGTATAGATTAATTAAAACCTACAAGTTAAATATATTTTGTGAACCTCCTGGCACTTGAGGAACAAACAAAGAAAAGAGTAATTATTGTGATTTTTCAAATGTATTTAGCAAATAATCTTTGACACTATTTCTATGGGACTGAAAACTTTGATTCTCTCAACCAAAGATAGTTCCCAAGTTCCCAAGTTACGCCCATGAAGATAGTACCGAAAACTCAATTGTATTCTATGCATTGCCAAAATTTCATGCACTATAAATTGTGCCGTTCACATTTTCTGTTCCCAACTGTAAAAAAAATATATCTGTACCTTCTCTGGATGCTACGTAAAAGGATTTTCTTGGAATTGCTGGCCTGTCAAGGAAGCTATGCTTTGTTGCATGCTAACTTCATCCACGCTTTACTTCAATTCATATCTACTTGTATGTGAAAACTTCAGTGTTTTAGGTGGACTGTCGAGCTAGGAAACAGTCATCGTTGAAGGAGTGGATCTTTGGATTTTGTTGAACTTGGAATGGAGGAGAAAGAAATAGGTGCAAGTGGAATCAATGACACCATATTCAAAATACCGTGGTCAGCATTCAAATGATTTCTTAATTAAAATCGTTCAAGCAAAGTTGATTCTGTGTTTCATCATTTATTTGCAGTAGTAATGTAGGTTTATGATGACATACGGATTATGTACTAGAAACACAATTTGTAATTTTTACACAAATCAATGATCATTAACTGTAAGTTTCTTTCACAGTAACTGTAAAGTAACTCAGTTACTTTCAAAGTACCAGTAACTGTAACAGAGTTACTTTTTAAATGAGTAACTTACCGAACACTGTAAATAACCTGTAGCCTAAGTTCAAAACAGTGCATACTTAATCTTCCTGGTGCTGTTGTATAGTACTTTGCAATCGCTGACACGTTGTACTGCGGGTTGTTATCATTTCACCTTACGTGATTAATAAGAAATTTATGCCTCGAATACTATTTCTATGGAATTGGTACTTCATTGCTGAACTTGTTACTTGATACTGTTGATGTCTATACAAGTCTAATAAGTGTTCCAACCACCCCACCACAAGGAGATTTTCTGTGGTATGTGGCAAGAAAAGCTCCATTTGGAAAACCTTCAATCAGCACAAATGTGTATTATTAATTCTTACTTCATATTACATATCTCCGTGAAGAGTATTAAAAAAAATCCATATTGAGATAAAATGCACAAAAAGAAGAATGTTCTTGAAGAAAATTTGCTAAGCTTGCGAATGCTAATGACTATGATTATAATATTTTTAAAAAATTGAAGACAGTTGAAACTAACTTAGATAGAGTGGAACTTCGATTTTACGTTGTTCAGGGGACCAAGCTGAAAAAACTTAGAATGCGAGAAAATGTAAAACGAGGAAAATTTGCTATGTTGGGACCACCAATATTGAATGTAAAATGCAGGGAAATGTAAAATCGAGGAACTTGAAATCGGGGTTCCACTGCAATTATTATTTGTAGGTTTTAATTAATCTATAAATTTTGGATAGGGAAAATTATTCCCTTTGCCCCCACCAGGTTACGCCTATGCTTACCTTCACACATAGTGAACAGAAATTTTGAATGTTATACCTCAAAACATATTGTACTTCAGACTTTGTGCTAAATACATAAGTATTTTTAATAAGATTAACTTTTAATGCAAATGATTCTTTTATCACCCTGTCTCTGAACCGCCCATCCCAATTTTTCCATCAAGCATTAGTACCCACTCTCAGCTACCTGTATATAAAATTTAGGTGAAATTGAAGGGGGGGGCATTGCATGAAATTCGCTCTTGAAGTTAGTCATTTATTTTTCTAAAAAAATACATGAAACTATACATAAAATACATGGTTATTGATACACTGATCAGAAACCTTATTTAAATGAAAGCTTACACTATCCTGAGCAAAAGAAATCAAACTTGAAGTTTCTACGGCAAACCTGAGAGAAGATACTATAATTTGCAGCCTAATGCGTGTCATTCAAAGTGGAGCCGCATGTGGCGTACAGGGAGATTTTTAAAATCACGTAATTTCTGAACCCCTTGACCAATCTCAAAAAAGTTGTCATTTTTGTAATCAGCATGAAAAGTTCTATAAGTATACTGAATTTCATCAAAATCGGAGATGGTGGGTGACATTTTCACAAAATTCTGGATGATTTGACATGGAATGACCCATAAATAATATTCATAAAATAATAATTAGTGTTAATATTTTTTACCAGCTGGGACCAATAACCTTTTTGTTATTCTGTAAATCTTCCAGTTTTCTATTTATTTTGCCATTAATTTCCTTGATAGAACATCTTTTTTTTTCTTAAATAAGAAACCAGATATTATTATTAATAGCCTTGTTTAACTTAATGATAATATTATTATTTTTCGACTTAACTAACATATTTTTTTGCCCTAAAAATGTTAATAAAGGGCATGGAAATGACTGAACAAACATTAAGTAGATTTTCTTTCTCTTATCTTCAAAGAAATGTGTATGTAGTAATTATGTAGAAAAGTTGGTATTGTATATAAATTAAATAATGTGGAAAGTAATAAAGAGGCAACTATTTTCTGGAAATGGTGTGCATCATCAGCTGAAAGAAAATACTAGACAAATGTTCCTTAGTGTTATCATCCTTCTATGTGCTTCCTGCTCTTTGAATTTAGCAGTAAATGAAGATAACAGTTTCTCCGTTTTTGCAGTATTGGAAGACATTAACACAGAAGAAAAAACACATAAAGTCAATAAAAAGCCTGTTCTGCTCACACGTTTCATTTTCTATCAGCTGGTAGAGGCTCTGAGAGATTGCCTAGTTAAAACAAAATCACTTTCTTGCATCGAGTTGGATGGATTGCCAATGTCAGAAGAATATTTGAATATCTTTGTGAAGGTCAGTGTTTTTTTGTTATCGTGTAAGCACAGAAATATAAAATGCATGCGAATGGGGAAACTGGTGACTTTATAATTATTTGAATGGTGTGGTGAACTGGATGAATTGTTGAATCACTTGCAAACCTTACATGCAATAGTTTTATTACTCTTCTACTCTCGACATATGTACCCATAGATACTGATGAAATAAGCATTAAACATTACAAAATAATACAACAAATGCTACTTTTAAAGTGGTTTTTATTCTTGTAGCAACTAACAATATATGTAAAAACACACACCACCGTACATGACTAGTCACTAAAAATTCTCTAAATGTTAGTGACAGTGGTTCTTCATTAGCATGCAATGTTAATTTGACATTATCCAGTGTCTAGTGCTTTTTACTAAACTTATTCTAACACTGTGTTGTAAAGGGCACCTCTTCTCTCGTCTTCAGGTGAACATATTTGTTTTTGATGGTGATCATTGTGAGACGCACTCACGAGATCTAATTTTGTGATGCATTTCATGTTTACCTGGAAAAGAGGTAAACTTCTCCTTACACGTCATACCTCTGTGGAATCTGCGAGATTTGATGTATTTCATGGGCAAGATGCCTTAGATGAGAGACACCTGCAGTATACCATGCATTTTATAAAGATAAATTCACATACCACAAATCTATTGCACATTCCAAAGAATGGAGTTTAAATACTGTGAACAAAATAATGCAATGGTAAAAATATTGTGGATCTGCAGTTGATCTCAAGATGCTGCTGCTCCCACAGCTGTAGAGCAACCACAAGGAAAGTAACCTTCGACGAAAAGTCTCTGTGCAGCTTTTCCTTCCTCCATTCAGCTTGGGCCATAAGAAAGCATGCTCCATTCTGCCCCTCCCCTCTATGCGGGAGTAAGGTGCACAGGAGTTGCGGGTCTGCGCAGGTTTTATTGCTTGTGGTTCCACTATGATGATTTCAGAGGCAGAAGTAATGAGGGCTTCTGAAGACTTTGTGAACAATATCATCGCTCCTGCACAAAGTAATGACACTTGGGCCCTGGAAGCATCGACTGTTAGTTGACCCAGTGGAAACATTCACTGAAGCCATGAATGAATTGGGAAACCCCTTCTCCCACTTAACTAAGTATTCTATTGTGCTAAATACAAGGGGTCAGTGTCGATGCTACATAAAGGGCAACTAGGGCAGTGCCCCACAACAATTTTAACATAAAAAGTTCATCTGAAGAGACGATCGGTATATACGCGTAAATATTTTTTTTCCCCTCAACCCCTACGTTGCTGCAACCAGACTTACAGGGTATGCACCCTGTGCGAGGTTAATATATTTCTCCGTCCTGTTGGAGAGAGTTCAATCTCGGCTCTGCCCCGGAGACGTGACGTCACTGACTGATCCAAACATTTACAGCATCGGCAAGGGACGGTCCCCTCACAATGGAAAAGCGCAAAATTCGTAGCCGTCTCTGGGCAGGGAACGAGGTGCCCTGCCCATTCATGTTTGCCTCTTTCACCGTTCAGTGTTTCCAACTCTTGGCAGGCAGTTCTTCCAGCCTGCAGCAATAAGATAGAAAAAAATCCCTCGAATGGTTTTCTTCACGCTTGTTCCGGCGACCTGAAAAGTTGACAACACTTTTTATTGCACAAACTAGTCCCTCGTATTTTTAAAAAGATCCTTCTTTCTTCCCATTGTAATACGGATTTGGATTTGAGTTAGTGTGTGAGTTTGCGTTGCGTTCCGTCTGTGCGTATTGGTCGCTTATGAAATAATTAGTTTTTCGCGAATTTATAGTTACTGTACGTGTTTATTTATTTGTGTAATTGTGTCTGTGTTCCAGCAATTTGACATGCAGAATATCTTCGTAAGTATAAACGAACTTTTTGGGGGTACATGGCCAATGTAAAATGTTGTAACTGAACTTAACGCTGCATCATCTTCCTAGTTAGTCATTGATATTAGTGGTTATTTGGTGAATATGGCATTGAATCATGTAGAAACTTTAATATCTACGCCTTTCAATTCATTGACAATCGAAGAGAAACTGCAGTGTAACATTTTCCTAATCATTCCAGTATCTACCCAAAGTTTAGTTACTGCAAGCGTATAGGGTTCCGACGTCAATATTCGATTTTTTTTTTATTCATGTAATTTGTTCCATACGTTGCTGATTTTTCGTATTCCTACGTAGTGAGTATTTAATGCTCTTTGGAGAGATATCTTGATCAGAATGTTAATTTTATTCCAAATTGTTCGAACAATTTACTTACTCCATATCAAGGAACTCCCCTCAAAAACCTTAAAGAGGAATATAGAGGTAAACTGCCCCCCCCCTCCCCACCCAAAAGAAAAATGTGCCCTGCCTGACTGAAAAGGCACGCGCCGCCCCTGCAAGGGGTATTGCTAGTAAATAAAAGGCATTGGTATGGAACAATCCCAGATTTTCTTTCAGACCTATCTTTTGGACAGAAGTTTCCGACTGGAAGATGTTATTTCCAAAAACAAAGTGCATCTTTTTACTAATGGGGAGAATGCATGCACATCAAAATCAAAAAACAAAGTGCTATCTAGGTCTACGTCTTCTCTCCTAGAGTTAATCCAGAGTTTCATGATTCGCTATGTTCATTGCACCTTGCACTTTGGTGCAACAGAAGATGATCGTTACTCGAGGATTA
This sequence comes from Lepisma saccharinum, assembly GCF_977018435.1. Classification (NCBI taxonomy): domain Eukaryota; kingdom Metazoa; phylum Arthropoda; class Insecta; order Zygentoma; family Lepismatidae; genus Lepisma; species Lepisma saccharinum. Next base: position 160,709,281 of record NC_139229.1, on the reverse strand, counting down.
CCCTGACCCACAGATCCTTTTACTCGCAAGTTAGTACATCGTTGGTGCAAATGGGCATCAGTGGCTGTCAGTATCACAGCTTACTGGTAATATCTGCAGATAAATCAGATTAAATAGTACACTGGACATTTCAAGTGTCAAATGTAAAATCTTTCCTGCACTGTATTATACAACTATGAAGGATGTGGGTGTGGGAACTGATCAAATGACAAATTCAAAACAAAATATTTTGTAAATAATTTTCACTATTATAAAAATAAGAGAATAGTATTCTCTGAATTACAATCAATCCTTTTTTTAGAAACCAAATTGAATTGTTTGTCAGTTGTATATATATATCATAAACATTTTATTTAAGGTAAATTTATAAATACTAAAAAAAATAGTAGTTTAAGTTTAAATAGTTCATCTAAAATTTAAATATCAAGTCTAACAAACATTACTTAACTTTACAATATATAAAATATTATTTTTGGATTCGAGAATTACGTGGGGTATCCAGAAAGTAACTTATGTTTTGGAATAAATAAAACCCAAGTGAAGGGAAACATTTCTTATTATATAAATTTGAAAATCAAGCTCTTACACTATTTTTCAACATTGTCTCTGTACAAATTGAGACACCTTATCATAACCATGCACCAGCTTATTAATTCCATCGTCATAGAATTTGCCGCCTGGGACTTCAACCACTCATTCACGCCCGCTTGTAGTTCCACGTCGTCATTGAAATGCTGCATTGCGAGCCAGGTCTTCATGTGTAGAAACATATGATAGTCGCAAGATCCAGTATGTATGGTGGATGATCAAACACCTCCCATCCAAGAGCTCTCCGGTGCGGGTGGGCGTTGTCATGAAAAAAACAACAACTTGGAACTCAACTTTCCCCGATGCTTGTTTTGATTCACTCTTAACTTTTTTATGTTTCACAATATCTCTCAGAGGTTATTGTTGAATCACATTCGAGGAAATCCAGCAGAAGCACACCCTCTCTGTCCCAAAAAACGGTCGCCATGATCTTTCTTGCTGACAACATTTGCAAACATTTCCTTGGTTTTCTGGGAGAACATGTGTGTCCCCACTCCATAGACTTTTTTTTGTCTCACAATTCACGTGTTTTACCTAAGTCTCGTCCCCAGTTACAACACGATCGAGAAGTGAGTTGAGAAATTTCAACGATGCTGCCATGCACTGTTTTTTTGTGGTCTTCTGACAAGAATTTCGGTACCCATCTTGTACAAAACTTATGGTAGCCTAGCTTTTGCATCATAATCTCATGCAACAAACTTTGTGAAATTTGAGGAAACTCGGGCAAGAGCTCCGTAATTGTGAAGCGGCAGTTTTCATGAATCTTTGCATTGGCCACCAGTTCCGTTCATCAGTCACAATGCTCGGTCGGCCACTTTGCTCTACATCATGCACATTAGTGCAGCCATTTTAAAACATATTGCACCACTGCCTTCACTCATTACGTCGTTTCCGTACACCTCACAAAGTTGCCGATGAAGTTCAATTGGTTTGTGGTTTTTCACCAACAAAAATCTAATCACTGACCGCACTTCACAATTCGCGGGATTTTCAATTGCAGCACACATTTTAAACATTCACATTGAACACAGCAGAAGCAACACAAACCACACGCTACCACAGCTGGATGCATACTGAGTGAGGGGATGCTCTGACACCAAGATGGCGGCATTATCCCTGCCTCTCGCCCCACTCCACCAAAACGTAAGTTATTTTCTAGATAGTCCACGTATTAATGCTTTCAGTTTGCAATTATTGTCATTAATGTTACACAAAGTGAGTTTCTACAAAACATTTACTGATTTATTATGAAAGTTTACACTATTTAGAGTATTTTTTTAGAAATTGGATCTTGATAGGTGTCCCCATTACTGAGATATATCAAATTTAAAAATGTCCAGTATGGCAGACTATTTTCAAGATGGCTGCCATCAGCATGCAGATAAGGAGTGTGTTCTAAACTGAAAATTACTTAAATGGTATAACAATTAATCATACCAAGTTTCTTGCTTTCATCAAAAAGTGTAACAATTTTTCTGTTTCCCACCAAATTACTAAGATTCAAATGTGATAACTTTTCTCTTTAATGAGAAGATGGTGAAACATTAAAAAAAGTATTTAATGTTTATTTTAAAGTGTGGCACTTTTACTACTAATCAAGGAAGTAATGTCTCCATCCCAAAAAATCACAATTTCAGTAAGGTACTTCATTAATTCCAAATATTCATGCTATTGGGATGAAAGTATTGGTAAATCTGTAATTGAAGAGAAGTATAGCTACTTACTTTCAGCAAAATTACTCTTCAAAGTAATTCCTTTTTTTAAACTCCACTTTAAACTTAGATATGCTAATTGGGATGGAACCTGCAGTTTAAAATAATGAAATCTGAACCACTGCAATGAACGTACTTCAGTTGCTAGAATTGTAAGTGCTTTACTAAGTATATTTCTTGCATCTCATTCTCTGCTAATCTTCCTTATACAATTTTATTTATACTCTATAGGGGATATCAATGTGCGAATCACTTCAACATATTTCCCTTGATAAATGTCAGATAGGAGATCAAGGATGTGAAACTATTTGTGTCAATATAAAAAACCTTCCAAATCTTACATCCATAAATCTGTCTAGCTGTAATATAACTTACAAGGGATGTGAGATGATTGCAGGCTTAATAAAGGTTAGTAAATTTATTTATAATATGTACAGTGGAAACAACATTTTATGTTCCAATGTTTTTAGACCTTCCCACATTATACATTGACTTGTTCATGGTCCCAATAAAGCCGTGTGTTACACAGTTTTCCTCAGTTTTTACACTGCCTGTAGTTTAGTTTTTCATTGTGGTCCCTGGAAATGTAAAATTTGTGTCCCACTGATTTTTTAAAAATTGTAAATTTGTTCTCTGTAAGCAGGTAAATTCATTTTCACAGCCTGTGGGTAAATGATGGGCTACTAACAGAATATGTGGGAAAGAATTGTGACATGTTTGATGTGATCAATATGATGTATGTACGTTATCCAGCAAAATCAGTGTTCCACTGTATTATCATTTTTAAAAATGTATTGAAGGTATCTATATTCAGATTTAATACTCGAAAAAATAGTAATATATGTGATCCAAGGCAGTCATAAAAATGTTTAAAGTATATGGGGGTTTTAAAGTGGAAGTTTAGGCAATGTCTGGAAATGCAAATGGCATGATAAAAAGGAAAATTAATATACTTGGAAGCTTTTTAATTTTTATTTTGCATTATTATGCTGTTTGTTTTTCTTACGTCGGAGAAAAATGGATTCTGAAAATTCTCAATAATGTCCACTAATTTCATTGAGGTTTGTTAGTTGGAAATAGGAAGAAATATTTGCTTCACTTAGGTTTTTCCAGACATCCTCAGATCTGAATACTGCAACAAAAACTGGTTAAACAGTCTGTTTTCTCGTGGCACCTGTGGATATGAGGATATCTGTTATGAGAGTTTCGTACTAAATTTTGAATTACCTACTCTGATACAAGATTTGTTGTTTCAGCATCAGAAATTGAACAGGTTTACAGCAACGTGGATGGGTTCGTTGAGGTACAGACATCCAGATCTGGATTCAATGCCTGGCTTGAAGAGGATTTCTCTGAACAATAACAATGAATTGGGGGACGAAGGTGCATCTGAGTTATGTGAAGCGCTTATCGATGATCTCTGGATTAAAGGTGAGTGCAGTGTTCTTTTCTTTGAAAAGTATAACCCAAGTCTATGCTCATAGGTTAATTGGTAGTGAAATTTGTCTTCCTATCATGGATTGAACCTAGTAATCCTTTATTTTATTGTCTTAATCTTTAGGGCATCAGAGGTCCTATTTTCCTTTCAATATAACTGTAACATTCAAAGTTTAATAGTTCGGATTTCTTATAAGTACCTGAAATAAGGTGTACACTAACCATGTATATGACTAGATCATAGATATACAGAACCTTGTCAGTATATAAAGCAGTGCAAGCTCATGTGGTTAAGTATGCAAGTAATGTGAAATGAACTCAATGCACATTTCTGGCGAGTGTTTATTTGCATGAATTTGTGTGATTCAATTTTTAAATCCCCAAAGATGAGCTGTGAGTTAAGAAAATGTGAAATCATATTCTTCATGTTCATCAGGAATAAATGAATAAAGTAACTATCTTATCCCACGTTCTACATAGAGCATTCTCCTACACGTTAACAAACCAGAGAAATAATGAAAGGAACAATACATAATAACATATTAAAAGTCTAATGTTTTGTGGGTTTCCCACCTGTAGTAATGATGGAAATGGAAAAACGACTAAACACAGGTGAGATTGTTGAAAAAGGCCGATGCAAATGATCATATTACAGTGTGCATAATGTTGCATTTTGTTTCTCTCTTGTTAGTTTTCAAAATCCCACCATCCCGTCCACTATGGTGCAAGTAGTAATGCAAGATCATGGCGAACCATCCTTTCTCTCTTAATATAAATTCAAAGTTTTGCAATTGCATTGATTTCTTGTGTGTGCTACCATCTTGATGAACATTTTCATTCTTTAACCTCCCCCCCTTTTTTTTTACCTTTTAGCATTAGATCTTCAGAACTGTGGGCTCAGCAATGTTGGCGCTAGACATATTCTGAAAATTCTCTCTCTCAACACATACCTGGCCATTGTGGACGTCCGTAACAACCCTTTAGTGAAGCAAGATGTCTGCAGCCAGATTATGCAGCAGTTAAGTGACAACAACAGATATAGAAGAAATGAGGTATTCAAATCAGATATTTCACATGTAATTAGTTCCAATAACCAGTGTTTAGTTGCTGTGGATATATGAATAATTCATTCCTCCGAATGTTACTATTTTTTTTTATCACTTTTCGGTTTTTGAACATTTGTAGAATTTATAATTTTGCTTTCCTGCTTTCCCAGAAAAAATTAGGCAGAAAATGACGGGATATTTACTAGCTTAATTTATCTAGCTTGTCCCCTCTCACCCTAGAGTTTCATCATGGCTCCCCAGATTAGTTGTAACTAAGATGCTCAATGGTGAATTGATAAAATTGTGAACTGTTTACCTGTGGTATAAATAAATATATGCAGCCCATTTCCTATGGAAAAGCAGGTGTGAGATTTTTTGAAACAGTGTAAACAGTGACGTGCCCTGGGGAATAGTGAGTCTAGCAATGATAGATCAATCGATCTCACATCTCTATTTATTTTCAAATCACAATATTTATTGTCTTCTCAAAGCCAAAGTTCATATGCAACACTTTTTTTCACGTGCTTCTGAACCCCAGTACGATCAGCAGGTAGACTGGAAGGAGTTACTCTACTAGGCTTTTCGACCACCTGACCACTTTCAAGTAGAGGCTGCCGCAGAAAGGGAAGGGGAAGATTTCTGTGTCTACTTTTCCCTCCCCCTCACCTTCAACCCACCGGCCAATGCAATGGTTGAAAGCTTGTGGTTTCAGGTACCCCAGTCTTATCGGATTAAAAATTATGGATGCTTGTAGACCTGCATAAAAAAGTTACATAAAAACTTAGCTTATTCAATGCTGAGTTAAGCCATGGTTACCAAAAATATTTTTGACTATGCCTTCAATCGTCATGAAAACAAAAAAAAGTGCCAGTTTTTTTGTTTTCCAAGTGGCTGTTTTCAATGATGAAATTGAAATACAATGCAGGTAGAGAAGTTTTAAATACAATTCTTAATTCAGATTTTTTTAATTGGCCATGAAAACATTCTTATTAATTTTGTGGAACAGCTTTTCTTAGTTTTGGATAGTCCTATAAATATGATCTTGGTCTTGTTTTAAAGCTCTTTGCAACTGCTTTAAAAACCCATTATCATTGTCAATTCACATTTTGAAACCAATCTTATATAGATTTTTATTCAACGGAGTAAGCATGTGTGTTGAACGTGGCAACACCATACACAGTGACAGCCCGCAGTTTCCATGATCCATGGACATCGCTATAGTGACAGCACGTGTGGTGTTGCCATTTTCAACACATATCTTTACTCCATTGAAAAAAGCTATATAAAATTTAATTACTGTAAATTATGCATAAAACCTACTAATTTTACATTGTATCTAAAGATATCTGTTTGGCGGTTACTCTGAGATAGGTAATTTAATTAACTCTGATAAACTTACTTTTCATTTTTCCACATGAATTTCTTTCGCGATCGATTTCGCCACCCATCTGGTGGCTTCGTCAGGCATGTACTGTCTTGTACTGACAGTACATGCAGAAAAATGAAAAGTAAGCTTATTTAAATATGCATAAACAGTATGCAGTAAAAGTGAATTTTTAATTGATCACTATTTTAACATTTCGATTTTCTCTTGTTATTCTTCAAATATTTTGAAGCGATACTCAGGTAGAATTATGTATTTTCATTGACATTGTACACTTACATGTTAATATTTATAAATATTCTTAACACAATTTTCAATTTCTACAGTGTTCAACCATCAGTGTCGGTGGGAATCAATATCAGTTCAAAGTGCGACGCCAAGGGTCCCCGGTTCGAATCCCACTCGGGCTTGGTTGTTTGTGAATGTTCATTCATCAATTTCATCATTTCATCACTCATCCCCATCTTCACAATTTCATCACTCATCCCCATCTTCACAAATTAGCCAAGAGGCACAAAACGCAAAGTAAAACAAAGTAAATCAATCAACCAATCAGTCCTAATTCATATGCTTATTAAACTGAAAACAGATGAGTTATATATATTAGGGCTGAGCCAATACCACTTTGAACTGATACCAATACTTAATGAAATTATTTTTTAGTTCCATTGGCTAAACATTCCAACTCCATCTCACCTTCCTACCCGAAGCTCCACAGCAAGGGTGATGTCTCAAACCAGCCAACGTACTGGGACTCTTCACAGGCAGAGGTCAGCTATCAATGCATCTGAAGCAGCATCGAAGCATGCATCTTCAAATTTGAGGTAAATCCCTTTGTATTCATAACTTTGATATACAGTGGAACCCTGATTTCAAGTTCTCGGATATTACATTTTCCAGCATTATGCATTCAATCTTGATGGTCCCAACATAGCAAATTGTTATAAAATTTTCCTCGATTTTACATTTTCCTGCTTTTTAAGTTTATTCAGCTTGGTCCCCTTGAAAAATGTAAAATCGAGGTTCCACTGTATTTACTCAAGAATGAATAAGATTTTGCCAATGAGCAGCCTAAGACATGTGGACATTCATTTAATTAAGAATAAAGGAAAATATGTTTGAAAATGTTACTGAGAAAAAAAGTACATTTGTTTCTCGGGTGTTTTACTTGCTACAACATGGAATGATGAATTGCTACATAGGGACAGTACCAAACATAGAGTCTATTAGTTTAAAAAATTTAAACACATTTATAGAAGCACAGTATAAATTAAAAAAGATTAGAACGTCCTACTTAAATTGACCAAAATTTCAAGATACTGAGGTAATAATGCTAGAGTTCAATCAAATATTTCATGCAACTTTGAACCGATTCCAATACTTGAAAATTTTAACAAAATTTGTACAAAATAATGATGATTAGTCTAAATATATAAGAATTCCATTGCAATTATATATATGTCAATGTACTAGAGTTTTACTTTAACATATTCAAGAATTACGTGAAAATATTAAAAAAGCTGTCATTTACACACAGAATCCATTTTTCTCAGATAATTACACTGCAAAAATGTTGTGATATCTTTGTGGGCCCTACAAAATATCAAACTCTGAAAAAGTATGGTGTGTGTGTGTGTGTGCTGTCTGTCTGTCTGTCTCTATCTCTCTATATATATCTCTTTCTCTCTCTCTCTCTCTCTCTCTCTCTGTGTTTGTGGGGGGGGGGGGGGCGTGTGTGTTTGAAGGAGAGAGAGAAAAATGGGTTAGATGAGAGTGAGTGCATGTGTACATGTGCACATATACTGTGTTTATGACAGAATAACTACAATGACTTTTATTGTAGAAAAATAAAATATACTTCATACTTTTGGAAACAGACTAAGATATCAAATTGATAAAGTTGTTAGCAATTTCACTAATATATCTATTATATGCTATCATCAGATGGTGCTAAGACTAATTGTTATAGAGTGACCATAAACAAAATAACCTTTGGCCTCCCCAATAGCACAGTGGTAGCTTCGTCACTTTGTAATCAAGCGGTCCCGGTTTCGGTACCTGGTGGAGGCACATAGTGGCTCGGATCCCACTTTAAACTGTAGGTCCAGTTACGATTAGCCTTTCTGTGCACAAAGTGGACTTAAAACAATTCAATTCAAATGAACCTTTGGCCAAAATCCTTCGTGCACCAACTCGAGCCATAATAAAGCATGCTCCAATCTGCCCCTCGCCTCCATGTGGGAATACAATGCACAGGAGTCTCGGGTCTGTGCAGGTTCTTTTGCATGTGGTTCCACTATACTGTATTCGGTTTGCAATGTGTAGACTGATCATATCTGTCGATCCATGTATAATGATTGATTAGTCATATTAGTTCTTTGTTTGTTGTTATATGTTAGCTGTAAAAGTATTTAGCTGTAAAAGTATTTAGCTGTAAAAGTATTAATAGAAATGAACGACTATCACTTGAATGGCTTATATTTACCTACATTACATTAGGTATATTAGAATCATATACAGGGTGTCATTTTAATGACACCCACGGACCACAAAAACGTATAGAGAACATCAAAACAAACAACTTTTCTCAGTAACATTTTTATCGGTTCGGCACTAGTGTCATTAAAAAAAAAAGCCCGTTTTTCCACCTGAATGCTGGCAACACAACACAACATTTGATCGCATCTGTGATGTCATTTCCTGCTGCAAAACAGTGCACACCAGTGTTGCAAGTAATACATAAATTTTGGGAAAAATGACAGACTACCAACTACATTATGAACTGTAAAATGAAGATAGGAATGCATCCAGTAGACCGAACATCTAGGGTAACACAGCCTACCAGCCAGAAGACCAGCAGTCATCCCAGGAAAAGAGAGAAGTGAACCAATGATACGAAAAATGGTAGGAAGCCAAAGTAATTCAAAATGAAGTAGCAATATCGAATTTTGTCTCTCAGCCTACATGTCAAATATAATCATCATCAATATATTTTATTGGAATTACAGTTTAAATCTGGCTGTTTACACCCAGCTGCATGTCAAATATTTGCAAATCTCGTTGCAAGATTGATATCTACAGGTTTGTATATCCATTTGTCCTGATACATGCATTGTGGTATCGTGGTGCTGATAACGGAAGTATCCGAGGTTCACGTTGTTACATTATGGCTGAAACACACAGAACCACAGTAACAACCTAATAATGAATCAGCAACGAATATACTGCCATATTCATAGTTGCAAACTATTACATGTGCATCCGGTGCAGTAGCGTATGCAGGATTTCATCGGGGGGGGGGGGGGGGGGTTATTCCTAAAACTTCCTCCAAATTCACATTATCATTGTTTTATTATTCTTTAATTAATTAATAATACTCATAATTGATTAATTGATATTTTAAATTCATTTAATTACTACTAATAACACTAGTAATGCAGCTGCTGTTATTACTATTACCACTACTACTGTCAAGTAGTAGAAATCTTCATAAATATATTTATGAAAGCAATAGAACAAAATTACTTTCTAGTCATTTGATTTTTAACAAATTCTAGGAGAATTTTTTGTTTCTTTGTTACGAAATAATTGTCTAGTCAACGGCTATTTTTATATGATAGGTGAGACATTTTAAGTGTGAAGAAAATCCATAAAAACAAGCAAATATATTAAAATAAATTGAAATAATCAAAGGATGGAACTCATCCAAGTAGTCGCGGTTACCTATAGTTCAAATCACAAACCCTGACACCTTCTGTAAACAAAACCACCTGCATGCAGAAAGCATTGCAAACTCATAGAAGTAAAATAATCCACACGAAAATCCAGCGTTGTTACAGGATTCATTACGTAAGGTAAAACAATGGCAAATTTGTAGTATGGGATACGCTGCCGCAAATGACGTCTCACTTTAAACCCAATGCTCTTTCTTTTTTTACTTATTGCTTCACCTTTATGGTTAACTCTTTGCACCAGTAATCATTTCCCATAAATTTGGCTTCTTTCTTTGAATATATTTTACTTGCATTTTTTAGACAAAATGATATAACATGGTAATGTATATTTCTAAGGTTTGATATAGATAGGAGTGTATTTGAAATTTGTTTGTAGATTTTATGTAAATTGTATCTTATGTAAATAAAATATATAATGGGCATAAACAGCCATATGCATTGCTGTAAGTCCAATAAATATATTGATGATGATCAAAACAAGACAAAAAGTTCGTAAATTTATTGCGGTTGGAAACTTTGACAAGCATCCTAATAACGATTTTTGTTCCGCCAAATATAGTGCACTTCGTAAAATAACTTGGTGACATGGCAAGGCAAGATAAGTGTGAACATTTTGTAGTAATATGCATTGTAACTTTCAATGAGCTTAGAGATTTGTGTACATAATGATATTTTATAACATTGGTTATTTTCTAAAAATAATCATGTGAACAGCAAGGAAGTAGTGCAACTTAGTAATATAGCCTGACTTAGCCTTAGAAAAATAACATGCCGAGTTCTATGCGTGAGGAAAAGTCTCCGTTTACTCCGAGCTTGTTTCCAAACACCAGCAAGGACAGCCTTTGAAAAGGGGTGAGAAACAGATTCTACTCAATATTTATGTAACGTTCTGTCAGTAGTATCCTGAGAAACCAGTAAAGGAAGTGGTTAAGTTGGTATCCCAGTGCAGTGGTGTGTCAGTGTCTGCAGTTTTAAGGGTTATGAAAGAGAGAATGACCGGGAGAGTAACAATGTATGCGGCTGCATATTCGTCTGATGTTTTGAGAACGGGTTCTCACATTCAGAAGCTCTTATATAAAATGAATAGGTGCGGCGAACTATGAGTGTAACAGCAGATGATTGCGGTCATGGATCAGCTGACGCGGAGTGATACGTCGAATCGGTGAGACCGTTTGTTTACAGAAGGTCTCAGGGATGGTGATTTAGACCTTAGTGGGTAGGGCGTTAGACAACCACGTGGGAGATTCAGGTTTGATTCCCAGAATTGGTTGGAATCTTTCAGCTCTTGTCTTTGCATAAAGTGGCTCCAGAGCTAACCCAGTCTCATATCAATATGCATATGAACGAAACCCTGGGGGGATAAAGGCTGCTGGAGCATGGTGCTGATCATATCACCTCCAAAATGGCCGAGATCGAGAATGTGTCTTTCCACCCCTACATGTGCTTACATGGCACAGTACTATATGCACAGGGAAACTTACATTACCTTTACATATGGAACTCACGCAGAATGATAATGAGGCACGATGTAGAATACATATTGCTAAATTTCACTAAGTCTATTCTTGGATTCAAAGTAAGTTTAAAGACATTCCAACACGTTTATCACTTCTAAGCCAAGTGTCAAGTCAACTTTGCAGCAGGTTTTCGCATATGTAGATCCAAACGTGCATGCAGAATATAGTTCCACTGAGACGGGTTCTATTCCAACACAACTGCATACTTGCAAGAAAACAGTTATTTAATTTGTAAAATACAAACAAAATAATACATCCATTAGCAGGTATGTACTTGATCGGTTGCAATCACTGTGCAGACGAACTAGGATCCACAGATTTGCCAACTGGTGTTTGTATTGTGCTGAAGATAAAGAGCGAGTTGAGCAAGACTGAATACGTTGCTGAGCACGTGGAATCTGTAATACCAGTGTTACACATCCCACTATTTTAACCCTATGTTTATTGTGATTGATTAATAATGATGCTATACAGCGGCGAGAATGGCTGAATCGAGGTCTCCTGTTCAGCACGTGGTTTTACCCGAGTGTTATTTTGGGCTTCATCCGAAGGATAAAGCTCTTCAAATCAAGCAAGTTGCTTTAAATGCATAATCCTCCTTACGACAATATGATCAAAGTAAAACAGGGCATGAGGTGATTTGCCGTCAATGTGCGCACGAACTGTATCATGGGTGCTGAATGATTTGCGGTTTAAGTTTAGGAAGAGGATTGTTTGTTGTTTGATGACAAAAGAATCTTCGCGGTATTAAAATATATCGCCATGATAAGAAACATGTTTATTATTTGGATGAGACGTGCTTTAACTCGGTGGGTGTAGGGTGCGGGGGGCGTACATTGAACCAAACCTTGAAGGACACCACCGCCAGGGCTGAAGAAACCGACGAGAAAAGAAGAGGGGAAGGGGGATGCTTATTGTTGCACCCACTGGCGGCAATGCCGTCTTTGTTGAAGGTGCATATTGACTGTTCCGTGCAAAGAAAGGGTGATTATCAGCAAGAAATGGACAGACCAAGATTTGAATCCTGGTTTAGTGAAGTGATTCATAAATTGAAACCAGAGTAATAGCAGCAGACAATGCACCTGATTGTCACCAATAACAAATCGTGCTTTTTTTTGCTGGTATAACTTCAAGTGTGTGTGTCCTACAGTAACGGATGTATTGTGAACGAAGCAACAAAGTTTTTCATAAATGTATTTTTTTCTAAACCAAAAACAATAATTTGTCAATACATTCAAGAGGGGCCTATCGTTGTTTACTTTTATCTTTGTTTATTTTTGTTTTTGCATGCTCGAAATATACATACATGCTCTCATGTTTAGAAGTTATTTCGCATTTATATTAAGTGATGTCACACTTATTAAATAATCTATGCGCAGAAAGCACTTTTAAATTTTATGGGTCAGGAGACAAAAAGAAGCAAAAATACATTCTGCTTGACATGCATGCAGGTTTTGATGTGTTGTGCGGTTGGCAATACTGTGGATTTTCTCAGTGTCTATGATGTAAGCAGCTCAGCAGTTGAGGCAAGACTTGCACGGAAGATTCTGAGCTCAGTTCTGGTGCGGATTGATACATAAAACCTGCTGCGAACTTAGCTTGACGCTTCGCTTAGGTGATTCACAAAGCACTTCTTCAACATTATTTAGTGATGTGGATGTAGATTCAGCATCACTTTTAGTTCACAAGGGGATGTGAAATCAGTTCTGGGAAGAACGTTTTCAACAATGTTACCGGCCTCCCCGATGGCACGGTGATAGCGTCGTCTCCTTGTAACTAAGGGGTCCCGGGTTCGATACCCGGTGGAGGCACATAGTGGTTCGGATTCCACTTTAAAACTGTAGGTCCAGTCCCGATTAGCCTTACAGTGCATAAAGTGGACTTAAAACACCAAATCAATCAATCAAGCAACAATGTTACCACACTTCGACGAAGCGAGGACTTTTCACAATTCTCGAGAGAGTCATTGCATGATTGCAAAATTGAATTTTGAGGTTGCTTAGATTGTTTAGACACACTGGTGTATGCAGAGGGGTGTTCTGAAGGGGATACAGCTCTTTCCAAAATTTTGAGAAAATCAACATTTTCAAATAAAAGCAATGAAGAACTTGGGGGGGGGGAACCAGAGTGGCAAATGGAAAGCCTCCTTAAAATAATACAGTTTCCAGTTTGAGAGAGGAAAATTCTAAAAATATGAAATATCGTATTGCATATGCAACTCACCCCCAGAAAGCACTCCCACCATCGTTACAATTCCAGTCCCTCCCGAAAAAAAAGTCCTGCATATGCCAGTGTTTAGACATATCGACGGATTCCAAATGACACTAAAAATTTATGAGAAACGCGCCAATACCGCTCTCAAAATCTACCATGCACATGCACAATAATTCACATCTGGATTATTTTGTTGTTCTTACCAACAAAACATTTTACAATAGTTAAGCTTATTGTCGTTCGAATTCAAAAATAGCTGCTTAAAACGAACCAAGAATTTTCTTTAGTTCACAGAAAAAAGATACGTTTAGTGAACTTGGTTGCAGCTGAGATACAAGAAAACTTTTTTTCTATTTAAAATCATAGTTGCCCTCATATTTTATTTTCAATAATTCGTGTTTATTTTCAAGACGTTCACTATTAAAGACGTGTGTGTTTGGAATGCTGTGCTTTTCTCTGTGCTGCATGGGAATATTAATTCAAATTATTATTGTTAGTAGTAGTAGTAATATTGTGGCAGATCTTTGACTGTGATAAATTGACCATTTTATTTTTAATTTTTTTCACAGCATTTTTCATGGGGGGGGGGTTAAACCCGATAAACCCCCTCCCTTGCATACGCCACTGATCCAATGCATAGATAAACACAGTAAACCATTTTTGTCCCTTGCGGCATAATGTCCTGAATATACATTACATTATGTGTTACTTAACCGTTGGAATTTTGAGTTCTTTCATTTCTATTTTGTCAACTGTTCAGTGTGTCACAGACAACGAGTATCAGAAGGATGAAGAGGATAAGACTAAATTGTAAATACCAACTTGGGAACGAGATTTGCAAATATTTGATATGTAAGCTGAGAGAAAATTTGATATTACACTTCCATTTCAATTCCTTTCTTTTTTACCATTTTTCGTATCGTTTGTTCACTTCCTGTTGAGTTAGAGAACGTCTTTTGTCGCTTTGTTTTACAGTACATAATGTGGCTGATTGTAACTGTCATTTTTCACAGAATGTGTGTGTTCGTGGCAACTCTGGAAAGCATCGCTTTGCAACAGGAAATGACGTCTAAAATGTTGTGTGTGGTTGTCAGCATTCAGGCGGCAAAAAGCCTTCTTTGAACGACTGTAGCCCTGAAACGATGCACCAATGAGAAAAATGTTACTGAGAAACGTTGTTTGTTTTGATGTCCTCTATACATTTCTGTGTTCCGTCGGCACCATTAAAATGACACCCTGTATATACAGTGTCTCCAAAAATAGTGTTTACACTCTTTGAACGTCAATAACAGGAACACTAATAACAGCCAGCACAAACTTTTTTTGGCGTCACATACCTTAAAGTTATAGATGTTCAAAAGACCACCATTGGCAGTAAAGTAATACATTATGTGTAATCTGAACAGATCGATAAACAGCAGGTACGGTTTCTGTGGGAAGGGAAGCGTAGATTGTCTCAGTTGCGTGTTCCACGTTACTCAGTGTCTCTGGCATTGTGGCATACACAGCATTATCACAAGTTCCCCACAGGTAGTAATTTAACTGTGTTAAATCAGATCTGGATGGATATTCGACTCTTCTTACGTTTCTCGAAAGAAAAATTTCTCACCTCTGCCATTTTGTGTACACTAATACTAAAAACAAAGGAAACACATGCTCAACATAGACATGGCAGCTTCAAATGCAAGAAGTCAAGTCATCTTTAATAGTTTCTCTGTTATTAAAGTTCAGAGAGTGTGAGCATTATTTTGGGACACTGTATTATATGTAAGAACTAAACCCATATTATTTTTTATCTCCTACAGGAGCAAAGTGACAATTACAAATGGCATTCCATGGAGAGTTTCAAAGAGGCTGGAAACACGGAGGTATAGACATATTTTTGCAATTTTATTTATTTATTTTTCAAAGTATAACCTGTGTTAAAACTCTTTGATACACTGGTCATCACATAAATGAAAAGAAAGAAAGGCACGTGCTCCTTTTGTTTTGGGATGTGTTCATTGACTCTTATGTATGGTTTGACCTGACTCTATCATGAGAAGAATTTAATGTTTCTTAAATATTGAAGTATTAATATATCTTTGTTTTAGTCGTATTGTTCGTTCATGAACTGGGATCGAACCAAGAGACTATCACGTATCCACAGATACACTTATACTCGCTTATCCAACTGCGCCCCGTTAGGGGATGCCAGAGGTACCTAATTTTACATAAGTCACTGAACACAGTCAATATTCATTTTAACACCTTCAAGACTGAGGTTGGCACTGGGTGAATAAGGAT
This sequence comes from Lepisma saccharinum, assembly GCF_977018435.1. Lineage (NCBI taxonomy): Eukaryota > Metazoa > Arthropoda > Insecta > Zygentoma > Lepismatidae > Lepisma > Lepisma saccharinum. The sequence continues at coordinate 160,693,363 of NC_139229.1, read as the reverse complement.
AAATGGTCTTACTCCTGTCTCGATTCAGAACACAAATGGTAGTAGCTTTGTCTCCAAGATGTTCCTCCTCTCGCCATTCAAGCAAAAAGCCCCCTTTTACCCATGCTCTCCAGACTTTTATTATCCTTCCCCCATGCAATGACCTTTCATGTTTCATTTACCTTTGCTCAAGAGCGCTCAATCATTTCCACTGACAGGAATGTCTTACTCCTCATTCTTTGGCCATTTCTGTTCTGAGTCCTGAATGACAATATGTTACATAGTACAAAGTATTTGAATGTGTTTTTTTATTGCATGTCAAAATAACATCATCAAAAGCAAGTTTTTTTTTTCACTTAGGCATTTTGACTGAAAATTCAACATCTTTAACATAAAAATTATAATCTAACAATATTATCTTTGTTGCAATTGTAGCTCATTCATGAAGTTAGAATAAAAATGTCCAACTCCAATACATTTGTTGTTAATATTTTTTTTCCAGAGATTATCCACATGAAGCTACACCAGGAGTTCCCAATGCATCTCCATTGAAAGGAGAGGTTCCACCTTTGGCGAAGAATTCATCTCCTAATTTAAGTAACTTTTGTCAGCTGAAGTAAGTACATATTGTCAGATTTTCATTATAGTGCATCATTATCTAACATAAACACATTTGAGATAAAACATAGTAGGCAACAGTTGTCACGACATGGTACTGATCACTATTATTTCCCTACTTGCTCCCTTTATATCATTAGAAAATGTAGTAACCAAAGGCATTTATGTCAGGGTGACAATAACTGCTGAAAATTTCTGAGCTCAGAGAATCATGAAATTTTCTGTCACTTTGTATAATGTAGTGTACATTATATCTAGAGGAATTAACTTGATGGGTGATGCCAAAAATAATATACGTATTTCCTTACCTGCAAAGGTTTTTGGTGGAAATTGTTGTGCTGTTGCTTTGTAGGCTTCTGGGATGTATTGAGTTTGCAGCTCACCAGATAATGCTGTCGTTGCTTGTTTGTATGTGGCATCAGATGCTACTCTTGGGTTTTAATTACTGCACTAGCATATGGTGTGCCTGTCTGCCCTGTTTAGTTCATGTGGGAAGTGCATAATGGCATATTTTACCTATCTTTGTGCCTTCAGAGAGTGAGCTGCTTGCCTGGTGTATACTTCTTGGATTGTGTGGTTATTGTACTTGATATGCTTGGCATGATGGTGAGATTTTTTTTAAAGATCTCTTAAGTGCTGCTGGATTTATTTGTCAACGAATCTGATGGATCTGGCAATGTTATTACCTATATACATTGCACTCACCACTCTGTGTTGTACACCTCTGCGCTGTGTTGTGTGTGGGGGGGGGGGGTATTGTTTATGTTTGCTGGCTATTTTAGAGGTAGGCTTGTGAGCTACGTTGATGTTGAATGGTCAGAGAACTTTGTTAGGTGGTTTGATCTTGTTCAATGATAGGGGAAGGCAAGCCACTTCTTTTTTATAATGCTTTTCTGAAAAATTATCCCACACATTTGCATTTTGTTTGGGTGGATGAATGGAGAGAGCATGAGTGTATTGGTTGCCTGCATCTGGTTTTGTGTATACTGTGGTTATGAATTTGTTTCTTCTCTATCTGATAGCGATATCGAAAAAATTGACGTTGCCTTACTTTCCCCTTTCTATTGTGAATTTGAGTGGTGTGGATTTTGCCAAGTTTCTTCATCAAGAAGTATAGCTCCTTCTGGTTTTTCTTTATCACAATAGTGATACAGAATTGCAGTGGCAGATGATAGGGGTTTTTTCCCCCCGTGACTAGGCCCTCAGTTTGCATATGGAAATCATCCTCAAATTGAAAATAATTGTATTTGAGGCAGATGTTCAGCAACTTTGTGATTTCTGTCAGTTCCAACACTGAGATTTTAATGATTGAAACATCTTACTCCTGAACTTAGTGCTAAGTTCATGGGAATAGAGTTGTATATGCTCACATGTCAGTGCTAAAGTTTGGCAATGTCAGCTTGAACCATGGAAGTTACCAGTTGCTAAACCCTTAGGTTAGTTGGTGCTTGAACTCTGATAATTTGCTTTTTAACCAATTTGTTAGGTGGACTCTTTAGTGGTTGAACTTGGCCATTACAAGATGCATGGGAATTCGTGGTTTGTGCATTTTGGGGATATCATAGGCAATAGTGGGTGATGGTGGTTGGGGTTGAGGAGGACAGGCACACTCATCTGGATCCCCTTACTGCAGCCGCTATCACCCAAGAGTAGTAAATGACACTGCATATAACAGGTAATAAGAGGGCACTGAAATTTAATAGAACTTCAAACAATTTTTGTGGATAAATGAGTACTTTATTCTAGTATACTACTGGGTTTTTCATTCCATTATAAATTAGCCATACTTATTCAATGGCTAATCAGAATCATGAAAAATCAGTTACTTGTAGTGTGTATGTGAGAAAATATTAATAAGTTAGTGAAATAAATGTTATTATCTCTTTGTAGTTTATTTCCCCATTATATATTATGATTTTAATTTTTTTTCAATTATGCTGTTACATTCTTTTAAGGTTGTACTTAATGAATTGTTTTTATATGTATACATGAAATTTCAAATGATAATAAGTTTTCCAAAACCATTCAGCTGCAATAAGATACAATCATACTTTATACTTTAATGAAGTATGTTAAAATAAATGTATTGAATCAGTAACAGAATAGTAGGGATGGGACCAAGGAGGATTGATTTAAATTAGGTGACCTTTTTTTAAGAAAGAAAAAAAAATTATAGAATAATGTGCATAAGTATTTTGTAGATATCACAATCACTTTTGGTGATAGTACATTAATCTCGTAATCATTTAATGGTGTTTATTAGGCCCTAAGAAAGGAAAATAAAGGTAGTAAAATACATGTACTGATGGTGTGAAGCTCATACGAAGGAAATGTAAGCACACGTTTCTCTTGATTTAAAATTCAAGAATTTTTATAGGCAAAAATAGCAAACATTTTGTGTAGAAAACTATACAAAGTACTAATCATGTTAAACCATAAATAGTGTCATTATCATTAAACTGTAAATAAACATGGCAGCTGATACTACCATTTTAAAACTACCATTAAAAAAGAATCGGCTACGAAGACTATAAAAATATTTAAGTTAATATTTTAAGTTACTCTTATAGAGCAGATCCAGAATGTTTATTATCACTGGAAGAAAAGTTACTGAAAATTATTATAGTTTCATTAACACACTCAACAAACATTTCCATAGTAGGTACGAGGGTCACTATTTATATTTTGAGCCTAACAATGAAAAAACAGGAATTTGGCATTGAAAACTGCTTTATTGTTTTTCGAAGTATTCTCCTTTATGGTCAATACACTTTTGCATTCATTCGAACCATTTGTCAAAGCAGTTTTTCCAATCTTCTTGAGACACCTCCATAATATGGTTTTTGAATGCATCAACGGCGTCTTCCACCGACGAAAATCGTTGTCCACGCAATTTATTCTTGACATTCGGGAACAAGAAGAAGTCATTGGGTGCCAAATCAGGACTGTACGGCGGATGACCCATCAATTCGATTTTTTGACTGTTCATAAAGTCGGTTGTTAGACGATATGTGTGACAGCTGGCATTGTCTTGATGAAGAATGATCCGACGGCGTTTGTTTGTTTTCCGTATTTGACCAAAGACCTCTGGCAAAGAAATTGTTGTGTACCATTCAGAGTTGACCGTTCTACGTTCCTCTAAAGGCACAGTTGCCACATGACCAGTTTTCCAGAAAAAACAGGCGACCATTTGTTTCGATGTGCTTCGAGCACGAACAACTTTTGTTGGATTGGGTTCATCTTGAAACACCCATACAGTTGACTACTGTTTACGTTCCGGCTCATATGCATATATCCATGATTCGTCACCTGTTACAATCTTATATATGTCTTTTGAAGCACCACGATTGTATTTATTGAGCATTTGTTTGCACCAATTGACGCGAGCGTCTTTTTGAGTTTTTGTCAAATTGTGTGGGATCCAACGAGAACATACCTTTCTCACAGCTAAATGATCATGTAATATTTTATATATGCTGGTGGAACTAATGCCTATGGTTGCCTCAATCTCACAGTATGTCACATGACGATCTTGCAAAACCTTGTATTAGGTTTTGCACAGCATCAATGTTTTCTTGAACAACAACTGATTTTGGACGACCTTCGCGAATCTCGTCGTTGAGCGAATGGCGGCCACGATTAAATTCGTTATACCATTCGTTATGGTTATACCAGCGTTTCACAGTGGCAAAGGATGGAGCTTCATCGCCAAATGTGGAAGTAAGTTGATCGATGCACTCTTGTCTTGATAATCCATGTCGAAAATCGTAAAAAATCATCGCACGAAAATGTTCAAGAGTTAATTCCATTTTATTGTTGTCGCGCAATCTCCAAGGCAACATAAACAACACAAATGAAGCTATTGACAAAACATTTGAAGTACGTTATGGTCAATAATGCCAGATGATTCCGTGCAAACGTCAAATCGCACCTAACTTCAATCAGTGTTGCCAAGGCTCAAAATATAAATAGTGACCCTCGTACAGTATCAGAAACAGAAAAATGTTTATTTACATATAAGTTTTTAATTGCTTTAATCAAATTATTCAAATATTTTACAGGTCTGCTTATTAGAAAAAGCCTTTCTTTAAAAAACATTATATCTATATGTATGGTACCTAAAAACATACAAGCAATTTTAAGCAGTTTTTTTTAATCAACAAAAATATTTTTTTTAAATAAAAGTCGTGATTTTTATCCACCCTGGATGGGACAGATTGATCGGTACTATTTCGGTAGCGGCCAAAATAGGTACAAGATATCAGTATATTGGTTTATCGATGAAATTACTGATTATTTTACCGATCCGATATATCTATACATATCTTATAATTTAGTACAAAATTCTACCATTTTTTAATAATTTTTATGGCTAATCTCCATACCCTGCTTTTTAAAAAAGTAAATGTCTAAATATGCAACTTCATTTGCACTGCAGTCACTTCGAACCACACATTTAATTAGGAGGTCAGTATTCCATTCAGGTTCTTCAAGGACCATTTTGAATTTTATATCGGATCGGTAGAATATCGGTTATCGGTGTTGGCCAAAATTTCATATCCATATCAACCCATCCCTACAGAATAAGATATTAATAACTGTGGGTTGTATATTAATCCAAACATTTTGTGGCTGCAGAGAACCATTTGTACCTGGATAATTTTCTTGTTGGGGCTACGTTTTTCTCCTGAGTGTACCTAATTCATTTTTCACATTACCCTAATGTGTTACCTTATCATTTGAAATAAAATGTTCAGTTTTTATTGAAGTTCAATTTTAAATGCACTACTTGTACAGAACCAGCAAGTTAATTATAAAACTCCTAACCTTGGTGTTTCTAATTTGAGCAGGGATGCTATGAAGGATCTGTCACAAAAATTCACTGATGAAGTGGAAAGAAGAAAGAGAGCAGAGATAAGGTTAATGGAGATTCGGAAGCAGAATGGCCAACTGGTGGAGAGATTAAGGAAAAAGAAAAAGAAGTTTATTCTGCCAAGAAACTCTGTATTGTTAGAAGAGAACACCTTGGATGCTGTGGAGAAAACATTGAACGACTTCTCCATATTCCTGGAATCCTTAAAGGGTAAAAGGTAACTGACAATTACTGTTATGTACAAAATATACTTTGATCTTAGGGATATTTCATACTCAAATGACAAGCAGCATGTTGCGTAGCATCCAAGCGACGTCACTTCAAAATGTACCTCAAGAAATAAATACAATCTTTCACACTAGAGTGGCATGATAAACTGCACATGCCACATTCACTTCAGATTGGAGTTTTTCTTCTGTATCTGTCATGTGTGTATAGTTTGTGTTGAGGTGTCACTTACCTTCAGTGATTGCTACATGCAGTTTTTTATGCCTTGAGCTCTCTTCACCTCAAAATGGATACTTGTTTAAACATACAGTCACACTGATCTGGAAAAGCTGGAAAAAAACATGGAAATTAATCTATGAGTGAAAAAGTTATGGAAAAGTTGGGGAATTTTGAAAACCTGACGTTCAGAGAAAATAAAATGTTTTTTGTACTTACCAAAAATTGAAAAAGAAAATAATTCCACTTTATTTTTTAACCAGCCTCCTGATGGGATAGAATCATGTAAGAAAGTGGTTTTAGTAATTTATTTTTGTCCATTTATTTTGACCACTGTTGAATTCTCTGTATTCTCCTGAATAAGTGCAGTTTAATGCTAAAGGCAACACCGAATGGTTTGCAAATTTATTTTTAAATTCCCTGAACAGTCAGGGTTTTATTTTGTCAAAATAAGTGGGCATGGACTTGTCTCCACTTATGAAAGTATATGCATTGCAAGGAAGTATTTTCTCAAATCAAGGAAACCATTAATAATAATAATAACAATAATAAAAATACAAAATTAATTTTCAAAATTTAGTTTTTAACAGGAGTTGTTCCAATTCTCTGAATGCTAGTGGCAATCGTTCTACATTAGCATGCAATGTTAATTGTACATTATCCATTGTCTAGTGCTTTAAACTATACTTATTCAACACTACGTTTCAAGAGAGCACCTCTTCTCTTCAGGTGAAATTTCCTTTGTCGGTGGTGGGATTCGAACCTATGAGACCTGTGATTTTATAACAAATCTGGTGCTTTAACAAATTACTCCAAATATTTTATTTTATGTGGGACTTCACAGTGTCTGATTTTTCATTTTTTCACAGCATGAATGTTCTTTGTAGCTAATTTACAATTTTCTTGGTTTTAGAAGGATTACTGTAAGTTGAATGTATGGGGGATTGTTTTAAATGAGACTGTTTCGAAGTTACAGCCACCTGAAGTTGAATTTTAGTGAAAAAAGAAAAAGAGACTTAAAAATGCATTTTTTTAAATAATTTAATAGTTGTGCAACAACAAGTAAGTAATCTTGGAACAGATTGAACAAATTGTATAACCCACAATACAAATTTTTCCTTCCAAGTTCATGGGTCTGATGATGCAAATGAGAAGTTTGTGAAGCATTACCTGTTACAAAATTATCAACATCCTATTTTAAATCTATTGTGAAGATTTTCCAGCACAAGGCATAAAACATGTTTATTGTGCAGAGTTTCCACTGACCTGGAAAAGACACAGGATTTTGAAAATACATCCACAAACCTGAGGAAGTCAGGTGTTTTGAACTTGCCAGTATTTTGAAATTAAAATTAATGGCACTTCTCTTGTTGAATCAGCTTTTTGATGGGATGTATTCTTCATATATACACAGTGTTCTTTCAGTTTATTTTTGTTTGTTTTTTAACAATGTGGAATAAACTTGATTCTTGTTAATATCAGTTGAACACTCAAAACTTATTTATAAGCATGTTAAAACACTGCAGAATGGTCCGGGAATTTATTTTAAAATTGCCTGGGAAACCTGGAAAAGTAAGGGGATTTGTTTTGCCAAAAAGAGTGAGAATCCTGTTGTGTCAAATATAAATAATGCCTACATTTACATTTTATTGTATTTCTTGTACATAGCATACTTGTTATCTCACCTGTTGAAGACTGAAACTGTTGAAATTTTGTGTTAAGCCAAATACCAAGAAAATTTAACATAAACATCACTTTGTACATGCATGTTTATATTTCAGTCATTTCAAAATTACCATATGTCTTCAAATAGTAGCAGTAAGAACCTCTGAATAAATTCAACATATCTGGTTTTAAGTTGAAATATTGGTTAAAATATGTGGTTTACAACAAGTTTTGATGATCATCTACGTTGTGAAACGATAACTTTATTCAAAAATATTATATCCACATACTTGCCTTGTGCTCTCTTAAATTTTTACTATGTTTTTATGTATCAAAGCTGATGCATTTTTGGTTCCTTAAAATATACATTGTATGGATCGGACAGATTAATTGATGCTCTATCGGTACCAGCCGATATAGGCATATTGGTTTATCGGTAAAATTACTGATTATTTTACCGATCCGATATATCTGTAAATATCTTATAATTTAGTGCAAAATTCTGCCATTTGTTAAATAATTTTTGTGGATAATCTCCATGCCCTACTTTTTAAAAGAGTAAATATTTAAGTATGCAACTTCTTTTGCATTGCAGTCACTTGGAAACACTGTTTTATTTAGGAGATCAATGAACCATTCAGGTTCTTCAAGGATCATTTGGAATTTTATATCGAATCGATAGAATATTTGTACTTTATCGGTACCCCTAATACATTTTTAACCTACAGTAACTGAATAATAATATCTTAAAGATAATGTGTTTTTATACTTGTATTTACTTTCAGCTTTAGACGACTTGATAGAGGTTTCACTGAAACATCACCACCTACTTCAAAGATTGGTATTGAACGTTGTAATGGATGGCACCAGCTTCTGAGTGAAACAAGTGATAAAATCCCAATCCCAACGAAAGCAGTCTCAGAATACATTAAGCACTCTTGTAATGGTGAAAATATGTTCAAAAGTGTTGGCAGTCTATATGGAGGAGATGATCAGACAAAATCAACATACGATGATGATGTGAGAAGCAGGACTTGTACTGCATGGGAAGGGAAAAGTGTTGTAACGCAAACATATGAAGCAAAAAGTGATGTTTTAACCCAAACTGATTTCGCAGGGACCCAGGACAATGAAAGCCAGACTGTTGATGGTAGGGCCGAGGAAAAATATGGGAAGGAAGTATCGGTGACTAACATACAAGCAGAGCATAAATTTATAAACTTGCTTGAGCAGGTAGTTAACGATGGCTTTTTAAACATTGGAATGGCTGTTGCACACAAAAAGGAGAAAAAGAACAACAAAGTCATTGAAGACAAGGCAAGTACTTCAGCTGAATCCTTGCTTCCATCTGTGGAATCGGCAACTTCAGTTTCTAGCAGCTCAACTGACATTGAGGAAGGGGGATGCAAAATCCATGACATTTTGTGTAAGATTGTGCAGCTGGAGAGGAACACTGAAGGAAAAGGAGATAGTGGATTGGTTGAAAAGAGTGAGTCTGTAGAAGTAATGACCAAAAAAAAGATAAAAGAGAAACATGCACGCATCTTACAACCAAGAAGTTTCAGCGTTGGTCCTATTCCTCTAACAGTTCCAACACATACAATACAATTAAAGAAACCACCTTTGGGCAAAAGTGGTGTTTCACTTTCATCCCGTCCTGTGATCTCAAAAAGTGGTGATAATCTGAAGAGAGATCGCAAGCTAACAGATCAAGAGGCAAAACAGATATTGAAGACATTGTTGCAGGATGCATCTCTTCCTAAAGAGATGAAAGGCAGAAATGAGTCTGAAGAAAGTTCCCCTTTGTGGTCTATATTCTCAGACCATTCTTCGCCAGCACCTACGTATACAACGGAAGAAGAAACATTTTAATTGCCTTTTGGTATGCTTTAGTGGATTGGAACAATCTGAATTCTTGTAACTGTTGATCTTCAAGAATTTTTGATGGCTTCCCTTGCAAATAAAATTGGTCTTTTACTTTATTGCAGTGTGAATGAACTTTCTAAAACAATTTTGATATACACAATATATATGTTTTGTACATTGTTACATCTTTATTAAATAATGTAATTGTTTTTGCAGTGTTTATTTTTTATGCTTATAATACATTCAGTGTGGCCTCCCCGATGGTGCAGTGGTAGCGTCGTCGCCTTGTAATCAAGGTGTTCCGGGTTTGATTCCCATTGGAGGCACATGGTGGTTCGGATCCCACTTTAAACTGTAGGTCCAGTCCACGGTCCGCTTTATTAAAAGCCGGAATCCTTAAATTTGGCAATGCTGTCTCACCGGCCTAAAATAGCATGGGCGCGAATAGCAGAATTGATGTTGACTCTTAAAGAAATAAGGGAATCTGTGTAAAATGTTTTTCTTTTCTAAATCTGGACAGAAGATTGACATTACGATGTAAGTGGAAAACATACATTAACAATAGAAATATCCCATTAAATAACTGGAAATAAGCAGAAAATACAAGGCCAACTTTGCATTTCATACTCAGTATGGAACTTTACAATAATGTGTAGTTTGCCCTTATTTTAGTCGCTAGTATTTCGGAATGACATTCGAATCTAACAACTTAATATTTAAATGATGGAAGATCTAATACACTGACCTAAAAGTTCTAAAAGTAAGACGTACAAAGTAGTTGTGGATGTGATAAACCAGCATGAACGAGTGTTACATTCAGAGTAAATAAATCTTATGCACATATTTCTCTGCAGCATCTTCAATTTAGCAGTCTATGACATAATTGCCAAGATTTTGTTCAATAGACAGTACATTGTATCCGATGTGCATGCGTACAAATATTTGTTTTGTTTGCATATAGCCGATGTATGTACAAGGCTAAAATAATGCTGAATGCTGGTGACTATCTATACTCTCTGCGAGAAAGTGGATAATTTTGCATGGCTTAGAAATTAGAAGGTGTTACATTTCCATTATATTTCTCTTGCGGAGATATGCTACAGTGAAGGAATTAGTGATTTTGTGTTCTACAGTTTATGTTCGGTTAGGCAGTTTTATGCTCTTAGAGGTTTGTTTGAGTTTGTATTATTTCCCGAATTCTTGTTTGAGTGTTGTAGTTTAACCCTTGTACTTAATACAAGTAAAAGCTTAGCGTGCGGTGCCTCATGCACACAACTTTTCTCAGCGTCAGTGTGAAATTTGCTCTTTGCGTAAATATGTTTTAAGCCTCTATGTCATGGTTATAGCTCTTCTATGTTGCTAATTTATTTTGCACATGTTAATTAAGAATATTAATGACATCAATATTGGACATTTATTATATTTGATGATTCGTCACATGTGAAAAATACGGAATGCTCCGTGAAATGCTGGTATGCGGCACAAAAAATGTAATGTTTGTTTCTAACAACTTAATAACATACTGCTTTACTTATGAATACACTAGCTAATACAATTTGAGCGAATGAAGTGATTACGGGATGAATAAGCTACATAAAATTATTACTTTTTTACGTCTGTAAGTTCATTCTCTAATGTTTCTTCCGAGTAGCATCAGCCGGCTGATGTCACGGTTTACAGGGTTGCCAAATTAAAGGCTCCGGCCTCCAATAAAGCTGGCTGTGTAGAGTTCCAATTAGCCTTACTGTGCATAAAGTGGACTTAAAACACCAAATCAATCCAATCCAATACATTCAGTGGAACCATAATTTTATGTTTTTTCAAGGGATCAAGATGAGGAAACTTAAAATGTAAAATCTGGGAAAATTTCACAACACACTATTGGGCGATGAACATTGAATGCACAGGGTGTTCCAGAAGTCACTGATAGATAGATTTCAGACTAATAACCCAAACTATTGAAAATAGCAACTTAAGTTTTATTTTATTGTATTGCAATTGGCAAAGTTGTATTGTCTCAGATCGTCACATGAACATGGACAATTGACGTTTTGGACTTCGTTCCAATGACACAAACTTCGACTTCTTCCTCACTGTTTCCATAAACTCGTTATGCCAAGCCTTAGTGTTTTTTGCAAATGGATGGTGTCACTGATACCTTGTTCTGAAGTTTATTTGTTTGGCTAACAGATCGAAGCAGCAAGCAATAAACAACACTTGCCACTTGGTAATAAACCTTCAGAAATAAATGCAACTTTTCACATTGGAGCAATGTAACACTCTACACTGGTTTCTTGTGATAGTGCATGTGCAGAGAATGCTTTCAGACTTGCATGACAGCCATGAAGTGGCCATTCAAGGGTATCTGCAGAATTTTGCCAGGTGGGGTGGGGCAAGCAAGGCATTTCCTCCTCCCGAACACTGCCTCTAACGAAAGGAAAATAGGAACAACATACTCGCATATGTAAGTACAGTTTTTAACATTAATTTTTTAATGTCTTTTTTATACTCAGTTTGAAGTTTAATGTTCCCGCGATTCCATCTATCAGTCGTACTTTTAATTGCCAGTCATTTATAATACTTAACGCAAATTACAGTGACTGAAATAATGCCAGATAATGTCATGTATTTTGAAAATTTGAGACAGATAAATGCTAGTTTTTGCTTGAATTTATTGGTATTAGTAGCCAAGAGAAGGTGAAAAATAGTTCCTCCAATATGGTCTTCAACTTATCTAAGGAGAAATTCTGAATTATCTTGAATAATCGTTACTTGCCTTATTTATATAGAAGAATATTTTGCTAGTGTACACAGTGGTCCCTCCAGTACTGTGATGTGTCTCCCTTTCTTTAGTAGTCACGTCTCACAAATGATTGGTTCACATCATGTACTAGCAAGATAAACTTGTTCAACTTTTATTTACATATATAAACAATGTATTATGTTATGTAAAATACTTAATGGGAAATATTTTTTGTTGTTGTAGCCCCTATGCAAGTAGTTTAACACAGGCATTATTCTTTTTTTTATATGACTTAGTTTAAAAATGGCAGCCATTTTCGTTTCATGGCCTCTAGCACTTTTGCCCTTTGCATGCAGTTGCGATAAATTTGATAACCAAGCTAAGGAAAATGATAGAAAGCTGAGGTAATAATCATTGTTTTCAGTACATTTTATGTTGTGTACCTTTCTTTACCATCTCTAATGTAAGTGATTGGAATTTATATGGTCAAAACTGATATCAACAATTTTCTGCCGGAAGCCATGAAACAAAAAAATAATGGTGCCATTTTAAAACAGTCATGTAAAAAGGAAATAATGCCTGTTTTGAACTACCCTTGTATAGGGATTACAACAGCAAAAAATGATAAACCAACCAGTGCTGGACCATTTATTCTAGATTGACCCTTCTATTTTATACGAGGGTTGTTCCGAAAGTTCATGGACTGAGATCACTATTTGGAGTCCGAGTCAGTACAAGATTTGGTGTGAGTTTCCTTTTCGAAATAGTGCCCTTCACACTCTATACACTGATTCCAGTGATGCACTAGCTTCTCAAACACATGTTGCAGACCATTTACTGAGAGTCTGTGTAAGGTAGTGGATGTAACAGCTTTCACTTTCTGATCCGTGCTAAACTTCTTTCCACGTAACTCTTTATTAAGTGTTGGAAACTCCCAGAAATCACAGGGTGTGAGGTCTGGGCTGTATGGAGGATGATCTAGAGACTCCCCACCAATTTTCTCCAAAGCTGCCATAGTTTGCCGTGTTACATTTGGCTTAGCGTTATCCTGCAGGAGAATCCATTCTTCATGAAGCAGTTCACATCTTTTTCGGGTGTTCCTTAATGATTTTGTGACATCTGTCTACACCAAAATTCAGTTTTTTTAGCTGCCACTTCACGAATCAATAAACTTTTATCTTCTTTCAACAATGTATCTGCTTTCACAATGTTCTCATCGTTCACTGATGTTGATGGATGCCCACTTCTCGCCTTATCCTGCACATTGCGTTTACCTCCCTTAAAATGCTTCCACCACTTGAATACGGCCAATCTGCCCATTGCTTCGTCACCGTAAGCTTCTTTGATCATCTCAAACATTTCCTGGCCACTTTTGCATAACTTCACACAAAATTCAATAGCAATCCTTTGTGTGATAATTATCGGTATCATTCTCATCGCCATTGTAATACTCTCTGCACTTCGACTTTTATAGCGAGCAAACAAACAGCAGCTGCATGTTGGTTCACTCGTACATTAACAAAGCACACCACAGGCTATCTTCACGTGCAACAATCACAAAATCGGTGCAGTGTTGCCAATATACGAACTTTCGGAATCTCCCTTGTACAATAAATCTTAACGAAATTATTATGCACACAGCAGTTAAATAACACATTGGAAGATTTCTTGTTCTTCATTTTATCTAATTTCTGTGGCCTTGTGGAAAACTTCACATTTGATTATTATATTAGCATGTTCGTAACATTAAAGAGAGTATTATAGGTATTCCCTTAAAGCAGTAGCATGCACTAAGGAGAGGCAGGGTAAGTGCTGCTTGATTAGGGCTCTGGCCAGCTGAAAAATGGTCAAGAAATCACCTTTGCCTTCCTGACTTTTGGTGTCTGCAAGAGTTGCAAACTCTAATCTACAGTGCATTGATCTTACTCATGCACAGAATGGACGATGGAAGTCTTTCAAAAATATTTTAATCCGTTAGGCCAACATTTAACATTGTGTCTTAGAAATGTCAGGAGATTTTGCTATTCTTTTTTGGGTAAGAAATAGAGCTATGTATGTATTCATGGAAAGAAGTGGAGGAATCACTGAAGAGAATGAGGAGGGGTAGAGCACCTGGAGTAGATGAAGTGCCAGTGGAAATTATACTAGGAGCTGGAGTGATTGGTGTGCAGTGGCTATACAGTGTGTTGAAGACAGTGGGGCAAGATAGAGAAGTGCCAAGAGATTGGACAACGGGACTAATAGTTCCCATATTCAAGAAGGGTGACAGATATAAATGTAAAAACTACAGAGGAGTAACACTAATGTGTCACTCAGCAAATGTGTATGAGAAAAGAATAAGGGAAGTAAGTAACAGAGCTGAACATGAGAGAGGAACAGTATGGATTTAGAAGAGGCAGATCAACAGTAGATCTGATATTCACCATAAGGCAAATGCAGGAAAGGCACTACGAGTATGGAAATGATTTGATTATGGTATTCCTAGATATAGAAAGGCATATGATAGCATGGACAGAACAAAGATTTGGAAGGCTCTAAGAGAGAAAGGAGTCGAGGAAGAGATACTGTGTACAGTGCAGAGCACATACAAGGCCAACCAGAGCTGTGTGAAGACACCAGTTGGAAGAACGGAGTGGTTCAGTATAAGTAATGGACTAAATCAGGGAAGTTCTCTTTCCCCATTGCTCTTCATAATTACAATGGATGCAATTAATGAAGAGGTGGGGAAGAAGATAGGCGAGGAAGAGATGAAGGCCCTGTTGTTCGCTGATGACTTAGTAATATGGGGGAACAGGGAAGAAGAAGAAGTACGGAGACAGCTTGATAGTTGGAATGAGGAAATCAGAAGAGCAGAAATGAAATTCAATGCAGAAAAGAGTGAGGTGCTAATAAGAACAAGAATAAAGATGGACACTGAAGAGTTGAGGGTAGTGGAGAGCTTCAAATATCTAGGAATCATAATTGAGAAAAGTGGAAGAATAGATGAGGAGGTAAACAGAAGAGGACAAATGGGTGGTGGACTATATCAAAGTGTTGGAAGATTAATATGGTACAGGGATGTACCTATGAAATGCAAGAAGATAATATACGGACAACACATGCTATGTGCCAATAATTACATATGGAGCAGAGACTTGAACAATGACAGAGAGAGACAAAAGAAGATGCAGGCAGTGAAATGAAATTTTTAAGGAGTATATTCGGGACTAGAAGGGATAGAATAAGGAATGAGGAGATCCGACAGACAGTGGGTGTGGTGAAGCTTCAGGACAGGATAGATCAGGCACAGATGAGATGGTTCGGACACATGAAGAGGATGGATGCAGAAAGACTACCAGTAAGAGCTTATAAT
The DNA here is from genome assembly GCF_977018435.1 of Lepisma saccharinum. NCBI lineage: Eukaryota > Metazoa > Arthropoda > Insecta > Zygentoma > Lepismatidae > Lepisma > Lepisma saccharinum. Next base: position 160,677,823 of record NC_139229.1, on the reverse strand, counting down.
GCACAAGGAGTGGGAATAAGGTCAAGGGGGAGACCAAGATGTCAGTGGAAAGAGCAGATAGTGGAGAGTGTTAGGAGAAGAGGACAAGATTGGAATACTGTGGAAAGAGAGGAGTGGTGGAAGACCAGGACAAATTGAGATTCTTGACTTCTAATCCGATCCAGCCAGAGGCAGGAAACTGCATAGGATGATGATGATGTATTCATGAATAATGGTTGTTTAGTTACAGTGAACAGGGGCATAGAGTACGCAACACTCATGGACGTGCGGAAGGGGGGGCATGCCCCTCCCCTGGAAAATGCAAGTCAACCAAAAATTGTATATTTCACACATATAATTTAATTTCAGCCACAATAATATGAGGGAAGAGTGAAAAGTTTTGAGCCTCACATGGAAGGAGTGATGCTAGGTAGTTAAAATTTTGGAGGATGTAAGGTGTGAGTTTTAGGACACTCTGTGCGAACTTTTATGAAATTCACATGTTTTCTTCTATTTTTTTTGTCAGGTTGAAAATGAATGAAGTGTCAGAGAAGAGAGTGGCCTACAGGGCCATGATTCGGTACCTCACTGCACAGGCTGCTTTGGTCGAGTGTGGCTTCACTGCACTTCCCCATCCACCTTATTTCCCCGACCTGCCCCATCAGATTTTCATCTTTTCCCTGCTGTGAAGAATTCACTTCGAGGACATCACTTCCTCATGGACAAAGTCAGTCATTCAGAGGTGTGAGACTCAGGACAAATCATTCTACCAGATGACTTTAAACAAATTGCAGCACAGAATGCATAAGTGCATCGATCTGGGGGCGATTATAGAGATTATGTGATTATGTAGAGAAATCATAATGTGAAACTGTAACTCAAACACCCCTTCCCTGCGAGGCTCAAAACTTTTCACTCCCCTCATACATGCTAATTATTGCATGAACATGATAACTTCAAATTGAATCAATGTTTTTTTTAGGGGAGAACACTATTATGGGAGAAAATGTGCCTTGTTTGCCCCCCCCCCCCCCCCAACCCCCTGGAAAAAAATACCTTGCTTGCCCCTTCCCGGGAAAAAATCTTGCGGACGTCCATGGCAACACTGTAGTAGGGTAAGGAAGATCAAGGGTAAAACCATGTCCTTCCATACGTTTTTCTTTCTGTTAACTTCAAATATTATACTTCAATCTTGCAACAAATACAATTGATAAAATATATGAAGCATCACTATTTGAAGCAGAAAAAGAAAATTAAATTCGTACAATGAAAACAAGACACTTGTATTCGTCGCCAAGTGAAGTTCAGGGAGACAACATTAACTTTCCATGTACACTAGTTATAAAGTACAATTTCTATGAAAAACTTAAACATATTCTGATATAAAGTTTCGTAAGTGATAGAACAACAATCCATAAATACATTACATATTTTGGTAATTAAATTATTGATAGTTTCCATGCAGAAAGTGGAAAAACTTAAGTGAGGGGGTGTTTGTTTGAGCCTTTGCAAGTGGTTACTTGACATAAATTATCATACCCAAGGTGATGGTGCCCTCCACTCCAAATACTATATTTAAATTCACTGGTACCTACAATTTACAAAGGAAATAATTGCCATTTGTATCAAATTGATAGAAATAAAAAACAACACACAACTTGCATTTATAGTTTTTATACACAGCTCTTTTGAAAACAAATGTGTGTATGTAACTACTTTGTTACTACAGGGTGTGTATAATTGTTATACACAGCCTAGGGAAGAATAAATTTTACAAAAGTGTATTTACACAGGCTGTGTGCATGGTGATTATATATACCATCCAAATAGCTCCTGCCTCCAACAATAAAATTAAAAAATCAACCTGCCAGTTAAAAGTGTTAATCTTAGAGAGATCGATTATTACATCATCCAACAGAAATAACCACTATATAATCATAATGGCATATAATAATAATACTTTATATTGCAGGTTCGAAGTTCACATGTGTTGTAATATAATAGTGGATGCAATTAGTATTATTACTTATTTGTGTGAATGAAATGGAATCGTATTCAGTCGCATGTTTAACTCCCGGCAGAAAGTTAGGTGGGGTTAGCTGCTGAAAAAGTATTTTGGATGTTATAGTGGGCAGGCCCATGTCTAGAAATATAGTTCAGAGGGGTCCATACCAAGTGTCTCAGAGGAGATGATGATAATAATAATAATGTTTAAATTCAAGTAATTATAATTATATTAAATTTAAAAAAATAATATTAGTTAAAATATGTAAGTTAGTGAATATTTTATTATCATCATTACACTAATAAGTAAATAGACAGTTTAATAATAGAGATATAACAGCATGTATTCATTATCTAGTTTACATATAGTTAAGATTGCCAGAATTTATGTAAAGACAAGTTCCCTGGCAAGAAAATTAGTCAAATAGATAAACAATTTAATATTTATTGAATAACAAAAAGGATGTTAGATTCAATTGACGAAAAATAAAGTTCCTGATTAATATTTTATGCATATTTTCCTAAGTAGTAGTACATACAAGGGTCGTTCAAGGTTGACCGGGACTTTTATTTTTGCAGAGGAAATAGGTAACAGAAGAAACACCAAACTATGTCAGTTTTTCAAAGCATTCTCCGTGCACGCTGAGGCACCGTTGCCATCGTTCTGGCAGCTCCCGAATTCCTTTGGCATAGAAAGAACTTGGTTGTTGTCGTAGCCACTGGAGGACATCGCTCCGCAGTGCTTCATCTGTCGTGAATTTCTTTCCTCCCAGATGGTCTTTAAGGGGTGCAAACAAATGATAATCACTGGGGCTAAATCCAGACTGTAGGGGGATGGGGCAGAACTTCCCAGCGCATGTTGGCCAGAGTTGTTGTTGTCACATTGGCCGTGTGAGGGCGGGCATTGTCATGGAGAAGAATGACATTTCCAGACAACATCCCAGGTCTTTTCTTGCGAATGGACTTTCGTACAGCACCACTCAACAATGTGGAGTAATACTGGGCATTAATCGTGCTCCCTTTGTCCAGAAAATCCACATGGATAACGCCCTTCATGTCCCAGAAGACACTTGCCATGATCTTTCCAGCGGACGGCAGCGTTTTGCTTTTCTTGGGGGGCGGGGAACCTTTATGCCGCCACTCCATGCTGCATCTTTTGGTCTCTGGGGTTGAATTGTGCAACCATGTTTCATCACACGTGATGATGGATTGCAACAATTCATCACCTTCTGCTCGAAACCGATTCAGAAGCTGTTCACAGACCGTCCTGCGTGTCCACTTCTGATCGAATGTCAGCTGGAGGGGAACCCACCTTGCACAGATTTTGCGGAAGCGTAAGTGGTCGTGAATGATTGTCTCAACACTCCCGACACTGATATTCACCTCGGCAGCAATATCCCGCACTGTTACTTGCCGGTTCTCAAGAATCATTTGCTCAACACGTGCAATATTCACCGTTGTGACTGCAGTCTGGCGAATGTGTCCATGCGCTTCATTTGTCACCAGCTCCCGTCCTTCGCAAAACTGCTCAAACCATTCCTACACTCTTGTCCGCCGACATCGTTTGTTCACCATACTGTGCTTGCAATCGTCTGAAAATCTCAGCTGGTTTCACTTTCTCCTTCATGAGAAATTTGATTACACACCGCTGCTCCACAGCCACATACACACTGCTTGGCGCCATGTTCGCTGCAACTGCTGCGCATGCGCGAAATACGTCATGCCGGGCGCTAGTTACACTACGTCACCCGCACGTTTCATCATGATCCGGCTATTCATCGATTTTTTACGTACAAAAATCCCGGTCAACCTTGAACGACCCTTGTAATTCTTCTTTGGTACTGTACAAATCCCTATGATATATGATCTTTGCCTTCCAATAAGTTCCAAGGAAATAAATAACCGTCGATTATCCAACAAATTCTAAACAAGTATATTTTCATTATGTAATTTGTGTACTGGGAAAGTCTGGGGTGGGGGGCATTAACGGAAGGGTTGTGATGGGACTATTTCTGCCTCAAGTGACTGTTTTTTTCTTGTATTATAAACTGCCATTTCCATGGTGCAGGAAACGTCGAGAAATAGCGACAAACATGATCATTTGTAATTTTCAAATTGTTCAGGTTCGCGAATCCGTTCGAACTACCCTGCCGGTGCTCTTTAATATATTCATTTTTAGCTTGACAAGAATGTTATCTTCAGAAACTTATGACTTGCTGCATTATCTAAAACGCTTACATTATTTTTTTTTATTATTATATTTTCTTTGGAGAATTTCAACGAAAATATTGTTTGATAAGCCAAACTATCGCGCTTGAATGGTAAAGCTTAGGGCAACTAAAGGTAAGAATTGACAATATAGAGAAAGTCTGTAATTTTGTTAATTTTCGGTATACTAAACTTAACAAATTTTGGCCTCTTAATCACGAATCTGTTGTAAAAAAACGGGGGCCACGTCTGAAAATTGTACATTGTGATGAAACATTGTTCGTTAGCCCCAAAAACCATCCGCGGGTAGCCCCACAAACCATTCACACAAGGGGTGCGTTCCGAAAGTCTTAACGAAACGAACGCATTCAAGGAAAATAACTGGACTCGTGAATCTGGTGAAACCAGTTATTTTACAGACTTTTGGGACACCTTAGGCGAAGCGCAGGCGCAGCATTTTGTTTAGAGAAAGTTTCCGCATGGCGTCAGCGGAAGGAATGTCCTTATGGCAAAAATAAACTCTCCTGTGGACACTGTTACTCATTTTAATCACATTCTAAGAACGGTCAAGACATACTCATCTTGTGCATGTTGCTCAGTGATGTGCGTCTACGCGTAAACAACGATAGTGAAAATAAAGCTATCTGAGAAAGAACTATCTACTGATATTTGTACATGGCATAGAAGTAAATCGTATACATTCTGCATATTATGAGCACAAAAATATGTTTTAATGATTGATTGATTGATTTGTTGTTTTAAGTCCACTTTATGCACAGTAAGGCTAATCGGGACTGGACCTACAGTTTAAAATGGGATCTGAAACACTTGTGCCTCCACCGGGTATCGAACCCGGAACCCCTTGATTAAAAGGCGACGACACTACCACTGCGCCATCGGGGAGGCCCGAATATGTTTTAAGTTCTATTATTATGACGCAAGTGGTGTTCCCAGGGTCTTTTTACGGTCCCCATTTTGTCATCTTTTCCTTCCTTTGACTTTTTTCTTAGATATACTGGGCCAAAAGGGGGTTATGTCTACCATCCACCCCCCCCCCCTTCGCCCCGGGCACGCCATTGAATGACACTTTATTACTTAAATATTAATGTACATACTCGTTCTGCTGAAATGATTCTGATTCCTCCGCGTAATTTTTATCTCCAAACTGATATATCTTTCCTTTGTGACGGATAAAATTAAGGAAATAGGTTGGTATCACTTTCTGTTGTTTCAGAGATTTTCAAAGTGATCTTGTGTGGATGCTTGCATTTGCAGTTGTGGAAAGCGCGTGGGATAGTGTGAGTGTTTGTTGCTTCGTGTTTTGTGCTGTGAATTTATCGGAATGAACGCGTATTTAGGAACGGTTGATGTGAAGTGCGGGTGTATTATTGAGCAATTGAAAATTGCTTCGTTTAGCTCGAGAGAGATAAGTGTTAAGTGTTAAAATGAAAATCGTGGGGGGGGGGTCGACCAACACCAAGAGTTTGAAATTTATTGTGGTGAGTACATCGTCTATGCATGTGTTTCTTTGCTTTGAAATGATTTTTTTATTGTTTGTGTTTAACTTTTTATTTAGTGTTTAAGTTACTCCAATGCGGTTTTTAGGGTGCCCAAAAATACTAAATTACATCATGCAGCGTAAAATAAACAAATCATTCCCATTTTTTTTAATCTAAATCGGTTTGGTCACCGTTTGACCATATTAAATAATAATGAACAAATAAAGGTACTAATAAGTAAGTAAGAAATTCCGTCTCCCTTTAGTCGTATGCGGAAAGTTCGCCTATGCAAAAAGTTTAATATCATATGAATAACGTTACCTGGATTTTTTTAAAAAAGTAAATGTGACGTTTGCGGATCATATGGTTTATTTTTAGTACAATCACTTTATTACGATATTTTGACAAATCCAGCGACTGGGTAAATGAGGCTATAAACCTTGAATCTTCCCCTCGGCATGTCGTTGTACTACATGTTTTGTTGTACTGAAACATTGCTTGCCTCCTTCGTAAGACTACGCTTCGCTACTGCTATTTATCTTCCTCCATAGTTGATAATAGAAGAGAAGAGAAATTTTGTTTTAAATAGGATTCTTTTCATTTCGTTAGGAACCAGTATAGTTGAAAATTTCACTTTCCTTTCATGAAACCCTTGAAAATTAATTTTAATGTACTTTAGATTGTCTACGTAGTCTATGTAAACTACAACCCAATGTAATCTACGCGTAGATTACGTGTAGACAACGCATGTAGACGTAAACTTATAGTCTACGGCATATCAATCAATGATATTGCTTCATATCGGTCTCTGTTAAAATTATAATACATTTTCCGAACTAGTGCAGTTTGAATCCATCAGCACGCGCCTTGTCTGAAAGCAGCGCCTCCTGGCCCGTGTGTTTGGTGAATCTCGTTCTTGCACGAAACTCACGGAATGCGACTTTTGGGACAGCATAATGAAACTCACGAAATGCACGGAAGCACTTATGGGACAGCCAGTTACCATAACTCGTTTAACGCGTTAAATTCGTGCAACTTTCGGAACGGGCCCAAGGTTAGGTTAGGTTCCATTAGCACCCTAAATCTTCTATGCCTAAATTCATCGAAAAAATAGGGTTCGTACTAAAATTGAACATCATAAATTATTTTCTCGTAAAACAACGGCGTGGTTGGAAACAATGATAGGAGATTGCATTTTCGTTCGTAAAACTACGCATATACAACTATATATATAAAAAAATTCAATTGGTTCTGTTTCAAATTTGCAGACGTGTCCCCCGTTTTTTTTCAACAGATTCGTGATTAGGAGGCCAAAATTAGTTAGTATACCGAAAATTGGAGACTTTCTCTATATTGTCAATTCGCTCCCAACTAACTTAAATGACGAACGAAATTATCTAAGAACATAATTATGCTGGCGCCGTTGTAGCAATGCTTTAATCTGAATTATTTGAAAAGAATATTTCACTTTCCAACGTAAAAAAGCACAATGAAAAAACCAAGGTAGTGTCTGCTGCCACGTTCTTTTTCTGCTGGAACCTCAAAAAAGATGCGTGTGGCAGTCGACTCGGTCTTTGTTTTATCGTGATTTAATCATGCTATGTATGCAATTACGTCTGTAATACATACTGTGAAGTTGTAGCGATTACTTTCACAAAAATGTTTTAAGATTAGGTCCCTCAGCATTCTTCTAATAATAAACCTAAATGCTCTCGTAGTTAGGTTAAGTTTTGTTAGCATTAAAATAATATCGATAAATGCTTTCTAAAGAAAAAGGTTCTAAATTACCTGTACATTCATTCCCACTAATCATAAACTTGCATTTCTCTCGTCTTAATCTGTTCTTAAGATTTGTAACATCCTCTTAGCAGACGAATTACGTGGCAGCAGCAAATTTGACGCTTATTCTTACTGCTGACACGTGCGTGGCAGCAGACTCGGCCATGAACCAAATTAATTTTTTTACCACTTGCTTCCCCCCCCCCCTAACCCTCACTTCCGTCCGATCCGAACAGAAAATCTGAGAGGAGAGAGGTTGGATTGTATTTGTGTTCACTAACACTTTCCGTCCTACCGTTCCGTATTCCGTGTGTCGATGATAGGCAAAGTTTGATGTACTTTTTTTTGTAATTTAGTTGGATCTCATTTTCATAAGGTAATATTGTTGAACTAGTGCATAATTTAACTATTGTAAATGTTACTGCAAATTATTATTTTGACGGAATGATATCGAAAACACAAGACATGTAATTTCTATACTTGTAATTGGAAACTGATTTTGACACAAGGAAGGTGACGTATCGGTGTAACGTAACTTAAGCAGAATGCAAATTAATAATTATTATTATTATCTTAGAGCTAACAATTTACAACTGTAATGATGTTGATAAGTTCAAGTTCTTAGTAGGAAATTTTCATTTATAATCGTTCTATTTTTTGCAGAAAGTTTGGTACTTTACTATTATACGAACTACCTCATTTCAGACCGTCTGTTTTCTGGGAATGGAAAAGAAACACTTATGGACATATAGGAACACTGGGTTAGGTTAGGTTAGATTATAATTTAACGTAGACAAATGAGGTAGTCCGTATAATACTAAAGTACCGAAAGTTTTGTATTTTTTTGCACGGTTTCAACTTACGTGTCTTATTTCGTTTTCAGAATTTATTTATCATTGTAATTGTAAAAAGTTGCCTTTTAAATATTTTTTATAACGATTTGTATTATTATACGTATATGTAGAACAATCGCAAGTGCCCCTCCCGTTTGCAAGGATAGTCCGAGAAAATGTAAAAGTAAGAGTAGTCTTAAATATTCGTACACCCTTACAAATTGTCCATTATGAAATTTAAAATCTTAGGTACTACACTTCAGTGTACGTTATATATTTGTGTATTGTCAAAGCATTCAGGTCAATTCATCTGCATAGTGAGGAACAACAAAGGGGGGGGGGGGTCATGAATCCTTACCGAAGAAGCTTTTTGGATTAGAAAATAAAAAGGTCTGGCCGCGGGAAGTTTTTTTTTAATAGGAAGGAAAAGAAAGAATGGAGAAATGGGAAAGAACAAAAGTGTGGAGGCCCTTCCCCATACTTTCTCTCTTTATTTTATCTCTATTTCTCTTGAAGAGAGAGAGAAAGGACAAGAGAAATACAGGGAAGAAGAAGTACACAGGAGAGGAAGATATAGAGAGAAGTACACAAACATTTTTTTGTCATAGTTCTCCTCTTCGCTCGTTGAGCAGACAGGTCATTTACTCGATAGTGCGTGCTCATTGATCAAAATATAATTATCGTCGATGTAAACGTATTGTAGTACAAAACTAACATTATAAGTATTGCTTCTCAAAACAATAAGAGAGTGCTTATGAATGAGAACAAAAACTTTTTTCACAAAACTTAATTCAAAATTTTCTTTTTCACACTTTCATTTTAATATAGTTACAAAAAGTGGAAAATTGTATTACCTTCTGTTATGTGTACTTCCTCTGTAATTACACTATATCGCAAGCCGTCAATCACAAATCCATAAAGATATATTCTGTGGCTTAAGCAAGGTTGAAGTTCGCTCAGTGAGCAAGTGAGCACCACTCGCAAATGCCCGTCAAGTAGCTGAGCGATCATGTTGCTCCCCGAGTGCTCAGATACTCGGCGCACCCCAGGCGTGCCCTGAAATGAAGATCTGAGGAATGAAGCATGTGTTCTACTTGAGCGTCAATTGAAAAAGTGCTTCTATTTGCACTTGTAAAATTGTACTTGGCAGTACAGAAAATCTGAGATTTGTTTTTAATAAATTTAAATTTAACTTAAAAATATATTAATTTTTCTCATTCAGCCATTTCAGTTGTCACGGACGTTACAGTTTTACTAATTTAAAGCTCTTAACATTAAAATTAAATGTATTTTGTGAACTTTTTTAAACATGAAACACAGTAAATGGTGATGACCTCCCTACAGAAAAAACTATGGTGAGTAAAATGTATTACTATTCCGGAAACTGAAAAAAATGTTCAGTCACGGAGGTCACAGAATTTGTGAACTCACATTACAGGCTGTGAACTAAAATTTAAAAATCCAGGTTACTGCCTGAGACAAAATTCATTTTATACTCATTGTGTTGATCTGCAAGCTTTACAGGTTCTAGTTCTGGTCTATTAATTCACAAAAACGAAAAGGAATTGATTTTATAATTGCTTTATTCATGTCACGGATGTTACATCTGACATAATATATGACAGACAGTTAAGATTTGTACTGTTCTATCTTTCTTAAATTAATAAGATTACATGGTATAATTAACACAATTATGCAGTGACACATAATTAAGTCTCTAATTAGAAATCAGAGCAAATAATTTTATTTATTGGAAGAAACCATGGATTGAAGAAAAGTCTTGTGTGGTCATTATCCAATTTGTAATTATTATAACACAAATAGGATTTTAAAGACTTTTCTTAAAAATAAAAATCCTACAAGCAGATTTTGCTTTTGAAATCATAGATAACTCTACTTCCATTTTCCGTTATAGTTGGATTAGATAGAATGCGGACCACCTGCTTAATGTTTGTTTATTTTTCATCCTCTTTATTACGTACGAATAAATTGCCAGTTTTTCCATACTGCTTCAAGAAGATCACACGTAAATCACCACTGTTTCGCAAAACACTTGTCTGACACACTGCAACATAGTTATGGCTAACCTGAGTCTTTCCATGACCAGTGATGCAGACTTCAACATATACTCAGGTACAATATTCACATAGGTCTAATTCTTCGGTTTTCGAGTTATGTCCAAGTTCATTTATGTTGTTTTCAACAGATGCATCATCATCACAGTCATCAGAATATGATTCAGATCAATTTTCTTGATTTGATGTATTTCTTGTATTCCTGGTGCCGTTCGCACGTACTCCCATCGTTTGTTCAAAAATACTGAAGTTTCTTCTGTCTCTTGGTTACAAAAAGAACCTCAGTTGACTTACATTGAGCTTCAGTGACTTTGAAGAATTCTTCAGCATTTTGAACAGTACAAAGTAGTGATTTTACTGCTATTGAAGAATATGAGCCCAAAGCTGAAGGGTTTGGAGGTGTATTGGTCTTCATCGCTTCGGCTTTTTTCCTCCTCCACTACTGTACCCTCAATCTAGTCTTTTCTCTCCTCAAATTCAAAAGGTTTTTGTCTTTTGCACACTTTTCCTTTTCTTCTTGCCTTTTTAACCTATTTCTTTCTCTATCCTTTTCCAAATATGCAGCCCATATCTCTCGATTTTCAGATTTCATTTTAGCTCTCATTTTTGCCATTCTAGGAGCAGACTTTGCAGGTGGCATTATCTGCAACAAGAGAAAACATAAACTTGGACCAAATTATAGGTTATTTTATGTTTCTGTTAGCTACCACTGATTTTAAGGACATTTCATTATAACATAAAAAATAAATTCTAGATGGAACGAAGAAAAATAATTTCATTTTACTCTATGACTTAATAAAAATCAAGTTCTACACATTAATAATATATTTTAAATATCTCTGAATTATACCAGTAATAGGTTATGTAACATGGACTATAGTTCATAAAGTTAGACAACCCAAACCTAAAAGTATCAGTGGTGATAGAAATGTAACGTCCGTGACATCTATTTTATTCTTATTTAAACTCAGATAATATCTTTAAGATGGTAGGATGCAAGTATTTTACTAGAATGTCAACATTATCTACTTTTGACAAAAACAAATTTAGTTCAATTCTGTATTTTTAAAAAGTATCTTCTTTTTGTCACGGATGTTACACCATGTACATCTAATTACTGTTTTACATTTAATTCATAAATTTATTCACCTTGGTCTCTGTAATTCAGTGTGTAGACTCTCAAAACATAAACTCAGCAGTAAACTTCCTGAGAATGGAGTTAACAGTTGAACTGCATGTCTATAAGGGAGCTGCCAACTTAGTGAATGCTACTGGCCATGTATTGCCAACTAAAAGCAGCTATTTCTTGTAACAATAAAACATATCAAATATATTATTTTTCAAAATATCTCGGCAGAATGCTTAAATGAGAAGTTTTATCTACTCATTGCATGCAAATAGAACATATTTTTGATTATTAATTTTTTTTGGTATAATTCCCTCTTTACCCGGAATGGCTGCATTATTGTGAAAGAAGTGCTTGGATATATGATCCCTGTATACATGGGGAGGGGATTCTTAGGGACAATACAAAAACTCTAAAATAGACAGGCTAATAAACACTATGAAATAAAAATGTATCAAATGATCATTAAGTTATTTGTTTTCTTTGCCATTTGCATACATAAAGGTGTGTATTGGCATTCCAGTGAATCACTATACAGTGTACGTGAACATGAGTTCAGCCAATACGCAGTCAGTGTGGGAAACACAATGTCCAATATTCCGCTTTTTATATATAATGCATGCACGTGATATTTGAGTACAATGAAATATATATAGTAAAGAAATCTACACAGGATTATATCATATCAGTGCAGCTAGAAGAGAAACTCGCACCTGAAAGAAGTTTGAAGTTATTTATTGTAAGGGAACTGCAAGGTCATCACTCATCATCATCATTCTCGTTTCTGTTTTCTGGCATGTTTCCCAGGAGATTTGAATAGGGGGTCACCAATTTCTGTGGTAGATACTTTACCCTGTTTTATAATACGCAACGCAGTATGCTCACATACACCACACGCTTTAGCCATAACTTCTCGACTATGAGAAAACACTTGTTTCAGCACGCACTTCTTCCGGTGCCAATTCACTGTAAAAGTAATATTTCTGTCTTGTGAACGCATTATTTTACCCTTGGTGCCTGTACTGCTGTTACTAGGTTTTGACAGCGAGATTATTAATTTGATTTGATTTATTTTACTTCGTTTTTCTATCACTTTTAGCTAATTGTGAAGATGGGAATGAGTGATGACATGATGAGATTGATGGATGGACATTCACAAACATCCATGTCCAGGCCGTGATTCGAACCTGGTACCCCTGGTATGTTAGCGCAATGTGCTGACCACTCCACCAAGAGGCCGGCGCGACATGATTAAATAACACTCGCGGAACACACACTATTGCACAACTATCGAACATAAGGGCTGTATTGCAATATTGCAATATATACGCTAGGGGTCCTGGCCTGGAATCCTAGCCTGGGCATGGGAGTTGATAAGTGTCCCTTCATCATACCATTACCCATCGTCATCTTTGCGATTAGCCAAAAGTAGCAGATAAGCGAAGTAAGATAAATCAAATCATTTAATCAATCAATAAGGGCTGTATTGAATATACCGCCCTTATTATGAAAACGCTGAACTGAAAGTGACTCAGACTCGCAATGTTCGTGAAGGGCCATTCTGTATATTCAGCAGAATTTGACACCCATAGCTTTACCAATACACAACAACTCACTGAGTCAACAAGGTGGCAACGGAGGAAAAAAAAGGAACAGACGGAAGGAAAACTGTCATTGTGTGTGTTTAGAGACGTGTTGTTTCCCTTGTTTCTTTGAGAACTCTGGCTGTAGGAGACGGAAATTCATGGGACTTGGGCAGTCAGGTTCATAATGTCATGTCCCATGTAATGATGAACCTTAAAGTGGCGAGTTTTATAAAAATCTTCTTGCATGCAAAAAAAAATTACAGAACACAGCGTGTGACTTGCGAGCCGCAGTTTCCTAACTCTACAACGTTGCACTCCTGCTATTGGATGGTCACCAAGGTCACGCTGTCCGTAGCTCTGCCCGATATCGCTTCTAAAACCGTGCGTCGTATAGTGAAACCTGCCGTAAGCTGACCCTTTATTAAACTGAAATATTTCCCATTCTCGTGACACTAGAGCAAAAAAAGTGTTGAATTCCCTGGATTAAGTGGAAACTCTCTAATGCAGAGATGGATTTTTTTTAGAAAAAGCCTTTATTCATAAAATTTACCACATTCAGGAATGCATTCTTCAGAAAAAAATGTTTATATGTTCTCAGTGGTGCACTATAGTTTCCACTGGAATTTGGTAGTGACCATGTAGTCAGGTGGACCGGGAGCTTGTGCAAAGGTTTTTGACAACTCCTGTTTCAACATTCATGGCTTCCACTCACTAGCATTTGCTTTGACTCCTCTAAAGTAGCATTTGTATCTGAAAACTCACTCAAATTGTGTTTTCATGTTAACAACATGCACATTTAGATCAGATACTGCAGCTTTGGCTCAAAAGTTGGGGAGTAAGGAAGATTTTTTTAAAAAGAATTGGCAAGATTATGCCAAATAGGCACTAACTCTCACAGTAACATTACAGACACTATATAAGTGCATTATCAGGCTCATAAAATATGTACTAGATGTGTTTGGTGTTTTCATTATTGAAGTAAGACATGATGACTCTCTTCTTTCCATTATTATGCAATTGACACGTTACGGGACTAAGCTCAACTTTGTACTCTGATTTGATTTCTAATGATTTTATAAATGTAATACACCCCTCACAAAAAGTTTGGAATATTCTTACATGAGGCACAACAAGTTTAGAATATTATTATATTAGGCAATAATTGATAGGCACTGTGGCATATGTTGGCGAAAAGACGAGAACGTCCGCCAGACAGATACCATGTGTAGTTACATTCCATGGCCATGTCTATCACCTATTGTCTAATATAACAATATTCCACACTTTTTGTAAGTAGTGTATAATGATTAGTTTTTCTGGTTTCCGACTTAAATGGCCTTCATTTTCTAGTTTCTATTAATTCAAGAATAACAGAAAAGTGCATTTGTAATTCTAATTCTGTTCCAGGATTCAGTTCCAAGATGGTTGCTGACCAAGTTGCTGATGTTGAAATGAAAAATGCAGACAGCCCTGTGGGTGATGGTGACACAGGTGAAACAAAAAAGGATGTTGACTTACTTACTATTGAAGGTATTTTTGCTTATAGTACATTCTAGTGCATATTTATGCATAATTTCTAATACTTACATTGTTATCAAAAGTTTTATGTTTTGACTGTCAACAAAGTTTTTATCAATTATCCTTATTATTGCAGTATCTTATATTAATGTTAGACTATGTATCTGTATGCAAAAATTGAATCCTCATTGTTGACCAGTGTTATCTTCACTGATTAAGTTCATATAAAACATAATAAAATTGATAAGAGCCTGATGCAAACAAAACAATATGGATAAATAAAGAAACGCCTTGCATGTTTCAGTTTAGTGGTAAGTTGGATATTTTAGGATGTCGATATTTACATGACAGCTTCTAAAGAAAATAATTTTTGCATGACAGGCCATTGTCATTGTGAGTAGAACCTTCTGACTTGTTTTTATCAGTTTTCTTGAGCAAATACAATAAAAATTATTAATTATTTGCTTACAATGTGAACTTAAAGATATGTGCTTTATATTACTACATCAAACCATTTTTGTTATTCTTAGGATATTTTTGAATCATTAATTGTGTGCATTGTTTGTTGAACACTGCTGGCATAACAACAAAAATTTTGTTTAAACAAGAATTGTATTTCTTTCTGTTGCTATTTTCTTTTGAAATGTCAGCTCTTTCATCAGGTTAAATGTTGCTGATATTCAACGCTGACATAAAATATTTTTGTAAAAAGATGGGCCCAAGTTCCTTTTGTTTTATTTCGATTTCATCATGCTACAAATGCAATTTTAACATGGTTCGATTTCGATTTACTTCTGTTAACACATACTGCGGAGTTTTAGCAATTAAGGTTTTGTTCAATATATGCTTTCGTAGTTACGTTAGGCAGGCCACGTTTGGTTCTCTTAGTATTCAAATAAAGTCCCTAAATGCATTCTACTAAGGTTCCGATTTACTTGTACATTCAATCCCACTAGTCTATGATACAGTCACTTGTCAACGGAAAATACATTGTCCATGGGAAGCGTGCATGCTTGCGTAAGGTAATCATTAAGTTGGTTTTTCAAGATAAATAACTTCATGATATGTGGTTAATTGATGAAAAGGCTATAATTTTTTGTAATGAAGTTTGATTTCGAAATCCACACAGTGCTCATTACTTTAAGGAAGGTTCAAATTTTGTGTGACGATTACCAAAATTCTACGATAATTAGTCTTCCTACTAAGAAAATTTGAAAAGAATCATGAAACAATCAGAACCATTACCAAAAGGTTTAATACATGGTGTCCCATAAAAATGTTTACATACGAGGGAGAGTCCGAAAATAAGTTTCCACTGGCGACTGTGGACAGAGATGGGAAGGAAAAGCAAGAAACGTAAATGAGAAAAGGAATAGCATACTTACTTTATTTTTCCACAAAGGACATTCAGACATTTGTCATACCGCTTGATAAGCTTCAAAAAACCCTCATGGAAAAAAATGAGTGTCCTGTATACGGAAGAAGTGTTGCACGAAATGTATCACCTCAGCATTGCTTCAAAAGTGCCTTCCTCCGAGAGCCTTCTTGAAAGCCAGAAACAGATGGAAGTCACTCGGTGAGAGATCGGGACTGTGCGGCGGATGGGTAAGGTGCTCCCAACCAAGGGTTGCAAGATGGTGTTGCGTAACTCTTGCTGAGTGCGGTTTCGCATTGTCATCCAACAACAGCACACCAGATGTGAGAAGGCCAGGCCGCCAATAGCCTGCTTGAATTTGGACAGGGTGTGACAGTAACGTGCAGCGTTGATGGTTCCTTGTTCCAAAAAGTCCAGCAACCAACGGATGTTTCCACTCCATTGATGCGACCTTTCGATTCGGGTGTGCTATGGTGGACCCATGTTTCATCTCCCGTCACAATCCGAAAGAGAAACTCATTTCCTTCCCGGTGATAACTCATGAGATGCTCCATATCTGCCGGGCCACGACTGAGAGGCACCTCCCTTCTGTTGGATCGTGGTCGTACTTCACCCACTGGTGTATGGGTGTCTGTTGTGTTCCAACACGGCCTGGTTTCCCCCATTGATGTACGATTTCCCTGGAAAAATGGGGGGGGGGGCTTTTTTTTTTGGGCTTTTCCTCGTACTTTGAGTCAAGACAATGCTTATTAAGATACATTGTAGTTATGTTCTAATTTAAAGATGAAAAATGCATTTTTTTAATAAAGATGTCAGTAATGTCCAGACTGAAGGCCATTCTGGTTCAAGCATTCGATCAATGAAATTAGAAATTTCAAATGATTTTGCTTGTTATTTGGGAACATTCTTTTTCCATGTCTGCGTTCAATTCAGTGATTTGCACAGGTTTTACACCACACATCATCTTGGATGTGTTCCAATAAAAACTGTAATGGTGTTTGATCTGGTGAATGAAGGACATATTTAGTGCCACCTCTTCACCCATTCCATCTAGTCAGTAGATTTTAATCAAGATAGGTTGTCACATCAGCATCTTTTCTCCAACCTCTGTTCAACTCCTTATCTCTCAGATTACGTTACATGACATGATTGATTCATGGGACACTTCAAGATAAATGAATGCTCTATTCTTGTCTTATGAGCTTCTTGTTGAACATTTTTTGAGGTTAATGAAGTTTCTCCTCCATAAGGTGAAGTGCCCCGTTCACGGTGCCATGAAGGCACATTTACAGAGTGGGAGGTTGGGGGTCATAGGGCCCCACACATTCTTGATCTCTGCCGTTTTGAAGGGGATGTGATCAGCACCATGCTCGGGCTGCCTTCAACACCCCCCCCCCCCCCCTTTCCATTGATTTGAGGCTGGCTAAGCCCCAAACCTGCTTTATGCAGGGACAAAACTGTAAAGATTCCGACCTTAGATCACCCACCCGAGGAATCGAACGCAGGTCTCCCACATGGCAGTCAGCCGCCTTACCGAGTAGACCACCGAAGCTATATACCCTGCATATGCTTTCATGAAAAATGTTAAAAGCTATAAAATTGATGACATGGAGATAAAAATACAAAGTAATGTTTCATTTTTATTTTGGTACATGTACTCACCTTTGCAATATTTAATAGCACAGGAATATATTTATAATTTTTATGCTTTTCAGCCAATTATTTTTTCATGCTGACGTTTTTGTATTGCTATAATTTTCCATCAAGAGAGATTATATATAAAAGTAAATGGTACTGTATAATAAATGTTAGATATGTGATAAATATGTACCAATATGAGTAACGAACAATTTATCTGTTGTGTTTTGTAGACATACGTGAACATGCACGTCAGATTGAGAAGGCAGTGCACAACAAAGAGCCAAGGTTTATTCTGAGAGTGCTGAGAGCTTTACCCACTACAAAGAGGAAGCTGAATCCTATTGTTTTGAGGAGAATAATCAATGGTTTCTACACCCACTCTGCAAAGGACAAGGATGCCTTGCTGGCATTTGTTGAAGAGGTATGTACCTGCAAGATTGAATAGTCTTTAAAATTATTCACGACTTTCATCAAATAGCAAAACTATGTGGTGAGATTTGATTTTAGAGTGCCATTTTACATTGGTATCCCTAGGCTTCTATTGGATAGTTGATGCAATATATTTATCTGTATAAATAGAAAATGAAAATTTCAATTTAAAAACACACTGAATTTCATGTTCAAATTTGGTAAATAAATGGCATTTCCATGTTAGCATTGTGAATAAAATATCAAATTTGATTTAGAAACTTTACACTTATTACATAATATAAAAAGGCTAATTACTTTTTAGTTTAAACAAGTTATTTTCCATTCTGCACAAATTTGATGCTTAGGAGCTTTTAATCAATATTGCAGAATTTGGCACACAGAATGTTACAGATTCAAATTTTGGGAGTGAATGTTGATTTGAAATCCTAACAATTTCATGCCTAAGAGCTCATTTTGCACATGATTTTACATCATCTGTATACAAAATATGACAGGAAAATTCATGCCTTTATATTTTGAAACCATTATTACGACCTGTAATTTCATTGTATCATGTTTCTTTCATTAATGAAATATACATGTTCTTATTAATGGCATTTCAAATTCTTTCTTCATCTGTGGTACTTGTCATGACATCATTTTGACATTCTCTACACAAACTTTGCCACTAAAATACAATTTATGACTAAATGAATTTGTGTAGTAATTGCTGCAACATGGACATTTTCATTACTGAACGTGGTACAATCTGTTAACATTAGCATAAATCAATTATAGTATTAGATAAAAGCTATTTGCACCATATCATGGTTTTATAAAATGTGTATATAGAAAACTAAATATATGCTTACAGGCCGAAACTAAGTGTTAGGTAATAGTGTTAGGTAATAATTAAAATATAATTATTGATAATTCATTTGAACCAGTTTCCAAATTCAAGTACTTAGGAGTAATATTTACTAACAAATGAAAATGATATTAAAGAGGAAATAAAAAGCATAGTTAATTCAGGAAATGAATGTTACTTTTCTTTTCATAAACTTTTGTTGTCTCGTTTAATATCTAAGAAACTAAAAGTTAAAATATACGAAACAGTAATTTTGCCTGTAATATTATATGGATGCGAAACTTGGTCCCTTACATTGAGAGTGTTGGAAAATAAGATCCTTAGGAAAATATTTGGACCTAAAAGGGATGAAGAGACAGGTGAGTGGAGAAGGTTACATAATTTAGAAGTACATAATTTGTATTCATGTCCAGATATTATTAAAATAATTAAATCAAGAAGACTTAGGTGGGCAGGCCATGTGGCACGAATGGGAGAGGAAAGAAGAGTTTACAAGATTCTTGTTGGTTAACCTGATGGTAAGAGACCAGCAGGTAGACCAAGACGAAGATGGAGGGTTAATGTTGAGATGGACCTACAGGAAATTGGTAGGGATGGAAAAGATTATAGAGATCTTGCTGAGGATAGGGACAGATGGAAGGCCTGTGTTGCTGCAGCCATGAACCTTCGGGTTTATTAAGGCTAGAAAGTTAGTTAGTTAGTATATGTACCTATTGGATATTTGTGTTAACATTGATTTTTGTCCACCTTCCAGCCTATGGAGACTGATAGCCATGTCACTGTCCCTACCCAACGAATGAGGAGTTCCAAGACATCAGGCTCTCCTCTGCTTCCTGAAGTGGATGCCTACATACATCTGCTTGTACTCCTGAGACTGCTTGACACTCATAAGAATCAGGAGGCTGTGCAATGTTCAGGTAAATGCTGTATTACTTGTGCTATGTTTATAGTTCGGGAGGTATTATGCGTAGCATGAAAGAAGGGTAGAATTGCAATTCCTGGGCATTATACTTCAATGAACCTTCGAGCTGCTGACCTACTCCAAACAGTCATTGTCCCTTCAAATTTAGATAGAGTAAATTCTCTTCTAATTTTCTTCCTGGCCATTGTTACCACCTCATGAGAGACATAAACTGGCAGACCATGTATTCCTGCACAAGTAACTGCCTTCTGCAGGAATTTCCTTTCAAGTGCCATCTCGCACAACAAGAAGCACTCAACTTTGAAGACAAGGTTGTGCCTCATACAGCGTTCCCTGCTCTACAGTCAGAGTGCTGCACATCGGCCAGAATCGCTTACTAGGCCCACCTGGATGGCTATCGGGCGAGTAAAACTATAGACCTGGGGTTTGACCCATCAAGCATCAAAAGCCCATGCAAGACGAAGTTCGCTTATCTTCAGCGAACGCTCATTCTGGTTTTGCACAGTCTCCAGATACATGAGTCACATAGTCACCGTTGCCAACTTTTAGATTCTAAACTGGTCAAGGAGCACTTACAATGTTCATCACTTTTATCAATTTGAAATTGCAGATATTTATTCCTTGGTAGAAAACATTTGTATCACTCACATCCAGTGGCGGCGATTGAGTTCCAAAACTAGGGGGCTAAGGTGCAAAAGTGGGGGTGCAAGGACAGTTTAATTTCCCTTGGTAAATGAGGTTAGTGTGGTGCAAAAGGTGGGCCCCGTGCCTCATCGCTGCCACTGCTGACACCTGTACAGGAGTAATTGTTTTTCCTCATTTCTACTATGCTACACATTCTTCACAAGGATTATGTTTATTTTTGTGTACTTAATGTAATTACAACTACATTAATTATTTACATGTATTAACAAGTTTGTGAAGCCTATGTTTACTGCCTAATTACATGCAAGCAAGTACATTGAGTTTACAATTAGTGCATAGTTGCGTGCAGTTGCCACCTTGTTTAAATTTTTCTTATCTAATGTAGAGTCACAAGCAAATTGATTGATATGTCTCTCCTTTCACATTTTGAACCTAGAAGGCAAGCTCACCCACACTAGCACATTTTGTCTATTAGTTACATGATATTTGTCTAAGAGATCTGGGTGAATATGGCAGGATGATATAGTTATCTAATAACAAAGATGACAATATAAGACATAAAAAGATAGTGGAAACAAGTATACCAAGGAGATTAAAGCTGTAGCACTGATTTGTATGTATGTAATAGTACAAACAAATGCTGAAATGTAAGTGACACTTTTCGATTTGACTGTACACGACTAATTGTCATTTGTCATAAACTGTGATGTTGCTGGATTTATCTTTTGTTATTTGTAGCAATATTTTTCTTTCTTATACATGCATGCCTCTTACATACTCTTATCATTATAGGTCAGCTGATGCAAAAGATTATTTCACAAAATAGACGAACAATTGATTTAGTTGCTGCAAAATGTTATTTCTACCACTCACGGAGTTTTGAGCTTACAAACCAGTTGGACAAAATCAGAGGGTAAGAGTTTATGCTCCTAGATAAGACATGTTCAAAATCTTAGTACATACTATAAAAAAATAAAAAAAATGAACTTTGGTTTAATGTAATTTATATATATTTCATTCTGAGATATTAAAACATGTGTGCACAATGTATAGCTTACTGTATCAAGTGTTGACTGGATTAGGCTTAGTGGCAATATTGTTGATTTGCCAATTCATTATTTCCATAAATAACTTGCGAGTACACAATTCTGTCTTTTCATTACTACTTTTGTGGATATACATGCACAGTTCATGTTCTCTGGCTTGGTAAAGTAAATTCCTAGATATGTTGTTCCTTTTTCCATATCAGTCTCTTTCTAGTATGTACACTCACATATGTATGGACAAAAAAATGTTCTTAATGCTTCTCCAAATAGATTCTGCAGTTCATGTAGAAAATAAAGAGGAAATGTTTTTCAATAAGATATGTAGTCATGATTGGGAAAAGAGAGACGCGGTAGTATATAAATACGGAGAAACTAGTACTCACTTTTATCCGCGAAGCTGTTTTTTCTTCTTTTTCGATTAATTTCAGTGGCCACTGCCACCATCCTCGTTGGAACTTGCTGCGCTGTTGCTTGGCGTAGGTTTCTTCCATTTTTTATTCCTCTTTGTTACACATTTATATTACTTTAGGAAATAAATTAACATATGGTGGTGGTGTACAAAATTCCTTTTATTTTTCTAGGTTTCTACATAGTCGCCTTCGAACAGCCACTCTTCGTAATGATTATGAAGGCCAAGCTGTGTTAATCAACTGTCTTCTGAGAAATTACTTGCACTACAATTTGTATGATCAGGTATGCAGAACATTATAATTTTGCTAGTACAAATAGAAAGCAGTTGACTAGAGGCTAATCCTGTCTCTGCTGTAATTAGTATACAGTTATGTTTATATTGTACCTACAAAAACAGCTTCATGGAGTAATAACACTTCACAAGATTAAAAATTGCCTCTACATGTGAAAATATGTTTATATTCTTTATTATATGTTTGCATAACAATCAGTTCGCATTTCATAACACTGTTAAGCCTTGTTTCCATGTTAATTAAACATTAAAATACTGACCAAGGCAGAATTTATAGTATAAAAAATATATACACTAAAAAGGTAACGTTCCCACCCTCTAACAGGGTCTTCACAATATTCTATTGTGAATATTTGTCTGAAGAAGAGTGGGCCTCCTCGATGGCGCAGTGTAATCAAGGGTTCCCGGGTTCGATACCCAGTGGAGGCACATAGTGGTTCAGATCCCACTTTAAACTGTAGGCCCAGTCCCGATTAGCTTACAGTGCATAAAGTGGACTTAAAACACCAAATCAATCAATCAATGATTGTCTGAAGAAGACCCTGTTAGAGGGTGGAAACGTTACCTTTTTAGTGTATATATTTTTTATACTATAAATTCTGCCTTGATCAGTATTTTAATGTTTTATTAGCATTTCATACTTATCAGTCACATGTCAGAATGGTTAGCACAACATGCTACAAAACAATACATTGCAGGTTCAAATCCTGGTTAAAGAATTGACTTTTCATTGTATTTTTCCACCACTCATCATCATTGTTAACTTGGACAAGTTGAAAAAACGACATTAAACAAAAGTTAAAAGTATTTCATACTTGATGGGAAGTACGTAAATAAGTATTGACAACTTCTCTTGCAGATCAATGAAAGTAATATGCTACTAGCAATGTTTTATGAAAGTAAATTCATTGTTATTTCTTATCAGCATGTTGATGCATCTTAACTTTTAAAAGCTTGATTTTTATAAAAAGTTTTAAAGTTTTTAACTGGAAAATATCCAATATAATTCCAATATGACTTTCCATGTGCTTTGTACAAGTTATTTAGTTTTGAATCTGTTTACTGTGACAAAATATGGAATAAATTCTCTATCTGGTTGACTTGCAACAATAACCCTTGAATTTATTTGTTTAGTATTTGCTCCCAGTTGCTTGGTAACCAGAGACATTGCAGTAATACAAATCGATAGTGCATGTAATTGATAGTTAATCTGGAAAATCTGAAAATTTCAGTGAACATTATAAACCAGTGTAGTTTGTAATACTGTGTAAAGAATTTTTTTCATTGTGTGAATATTAGCTATCTTTCTATCATACATTGACATTCACACTAATGCAATAATTATAACTTATGGTTGTGCGAATTACTCACAATTACAGAATAATATGTATTCTTAAATAATATTTTAAAATATTATTGTACTTACAATTGGTGAGTATATATTATTTTGGAACAACGTTTTGGGGAAACCACTGTTCCCTTCATCAGGTTCTATTTTGACTATCGAACACACTCCATAGCCACGTCAAGTTGATTCAAAAGCCAGGAAATAGGTATGACTCTGGTAAAGGAGGAAATTAGAAATCTTGCCAAAACCTGTTAAAACTTCCATTCCCACAATACTATTTAAAACGACAAAAGTTAAAAAATCAATCTAAAAGAAGTATTTCAACTTAAAAAGTTAAAAAGGCGCATGCCATTTCACTTCCCTGTGGCGACTTCAGAATGCCTTCTTGCCGAATGCTCCCCTCTTACGTACTTCCCCTACATTTCCCCCCTTCCTGCTTATGTCACTTCATATTCAAAGTTCCATGTTTCCTGAGCCTTGTGAATTATGTCCGGGGTAACTTGAAAACCTATTCTTTTGAACTCATGCTTTTCTCATCTTTTAAACATTCCAATCCAAATCTCATCCACATTTCTATCTTCCCTTTTCAATATTCTTGCAAATGTAGGAAGCCTCATATACATTCCTACTAATTTGTTTATTTTAATTTCGAACGACCTCCCGTTTCTTAATTTCATGTCCCTCTTCAATAATATGCTTTGACAGCCCTGTTCTAGGGACTCCTTTTTGCATTCGGCGAGAAGGCATTCTGAAGTCGCCATGGGGCACCTTTTTAACTTTTTAAGTTGAAATATTTCTTTTAGATTGATTTTTTAACTTTTGTGGTTTTAAATAGTAGTGTGGGAATGGAAGTTTTAACAGGTTTTGGCAAGATTTCTATAAATTCCTCCTTTACCAGAGTCATACCTATTTCCTTTTTCCTGGATTTTGAATCGACTTGACGTGGCTATGATTTTCGATAGTCAAAATAAAACCTGATGAAGGGAACAGTGGTTTCCCCGAAACGTTGTTCGGAAATAACGTGATGAGTAATCGTAAGTACAATAAGTTTTAGTATTTTTAAATATTATTTAAGAATACGTATTAATGCAATATTTGCTAGATAAAAAAAAGGTTGCTAAAACTAATCAAAAATTTGTTCTTTTACCATAGGCTGACAAGTTAGTATCAAAATCAGTGTTTCCAGAGACAGCCAGTAACAATGAGTGGGCTAGATTCCTGTACTATCTTGGGAGAATCAAAGCAATTCAGCTGGAATATTCAGCAGCCCATAAGCATCTTGTTCAAGCTATGCGAAAAGCACCCCAGTATACTGCAGTAGGCTTCAAGCAAACAGTAAGTATAGTTGATACTGTCTATTTATTACAGAATTAAGCTCTGACACATATGAAAGATAATTGTCAGTAAGTAGAAGATATGATTGTGTGCAATTAATATGATATTAAAATCTGTATTGCATTGTATGTTACACATGTTGAATAATTTGGATAATATCAAATTGAACTTACTTAATGATATTATAATTGGAATGGGTTGATATGAAATTTTCGCTGATGCACTACGGATATACCAATACTGATAACAATATTGTACTGATCCGATATAAAATTCCAAATGGTCCTTGTAGAACCTGAATGTTTCATTGACTTCCTTAGAAATGTATGTTACATAGTAGAAAGAAAAGTAGGGAATGGAGGTTATATGTTTATGTTCATGAAAATTATGACAATGTGTCTGAATATTGCACTAAATTATAAGATAGTTATAGATATATCTGATTGCTAATATTATTGGAAATTTTACCAATACACTGATATGCCTGCATCAGCTGATACCCAGAGTGTACCGATTAATCTGTCCTATCCCTATGATATAATGTTTTGAGCACATGGTTTTTCAGGTGTTGAAATGCAGTAACAAATTAGTTTTTAGACTCTTTATGATCTATTTTGCCTCAATTATATGTATTTGAGTCCATCATTTTCTCATATAATGTGAATACCATAAGTGATATGTTAATGCATGTACTGATATTGCATTGTGGTGAAAAGACAGATTAAAACATGTTTTTATTAAGTCAGAAGTTATGTGTGTGTGTGTTTTCTTTTTGGAAGGTACTCAGATATCTATGCAGCACACCTTGGAAAAGTGCATGAAAAGCACTAACTTACAAAGTATTTTGTATATTTTCTTATTCTTATGTGTCATTACAATGTATGTAATAAGTGATTTTTACTACAGGTGCAGAAGTTAGCTGTAACAGTTGAATTGCTACTGGGTGATATTCCAGAACGGCAGGTGTTCCGCCATGCAACAATGAGAAGAGCTTTAGCTCCGTATTTTCAACTTACGCAAGGTAATAACAATTACATGATATAGGTATGAAGAAAAGTAGGTTAGAGTGCAGATCAGATAAACATATGAATTCCAATCAACTTTTATATGTAGGTCCTAACTACATTTTAGACACTTTGGTATTAAGCACATTTAAAAATTAACACAAAAACAAAGTATTCCTGCAAATGCAACAAACTTATTGATGTAGGCATTTAACCCATTTGTTTATAAATTTTCTTCATTGACAGTTCTCTTTATAATAGAGTTGTTGAGTTGGTGTTTAAAGTCCACTTTATGCACATTAATGTTAATCAGGACTGGACCTACAGTTTAAAGTGGATCCGAACCACTTGTGCCTCCGCCGGGTGTCGAACCCGGGACCCCTTGATTACCAGGCGACGACGCTACCACTGGGCCATCGGGGTGCCCTCTTTATAATAGAAATAAGATAACTTTTACTTTTGCTTTAATTCAGAGAAATGTACATTCTTACAGTACGTGATTGACACTTATTACCTATCTCTACATAACCGCCAAACATCAAATTGATGATTGTCTGATGTACACTTCAAAACATTCAGACAGATGAAGAGGAACTCAAGATTGCCATATCCTCTGACTTCTTTATCCCTTTTTGCAACAAATGACACTTGTTTTTTCTTCTTCTCAGAAACTAGTCAAAATTTATCCAGTTCTTTACAGTTGCAGGAGTGGTGTGCTTTCAGAAGGTATACTTTTGGTGAGCCTCCTTGATGCCAGAGTGGTAATTATATTGTCTTGTAATCAAGGGGTCCTTGGCTAGATCCCTACTAGATCCAGTCCCAATTAAGTCGACAAAACAAATTTTCCCTTACCTCTGGTGTCCCAGAAATAAACATGCACCTCTAGAAAGCTTCAGAAGTGTTTGAATGAACCAGGGAGGATACAGTGAGCAACATCAGTTGGAAATATTAATAGAGGCAAAAATAGTGACCCACATACCGTATTTACGCGTGTATAGTGGGCGTGCATTTATAATTCGCACCCTGGTTTTTGATGGGTAAAAGTGACAAAAAATTATATCTCATATATAATGCGCAGAACAATCCAGTTTCAAGAAATGGCTTTCTTAGTTGTAGGTTGTGCTATGCTGATCAAGACTGAATGACATCATACCTATTCAATTGCTCATTCCTTCTTTTTTAAAATATATACTTTTTCTTTCCGTGACTAACGTAACATTTATACGAGGCACGTTCAGGACCTTCCAAATAGCAGTTAGCACCACAAGATTTCTTCCATTAAGAAATTTACACACTCCATGTATGTCATATTATTTGGCCAGTAATACATTTTAATTTTTATTATCTTTTTCCTTATGTTTTCTATCATCCAAAGTACCATAAAAATCTGAACGTTTCTTCAGGTTTTGATGAACTTATTTCAACCACATTTCACATTAGTGTTGTTATCTTGTATGGAATACTGTTTCCATATTCAGAAACTGCAGGATTTATATAACATGATAGGGTTCCGTAAACATGAAAAATCAATTCAAGTGTCCCAAAATCATGGAACAACCCTGTATGGTTTCATGTTGGCTGTCTGAATTATTTCGTGCATAATACGCACCACAGTTTTTGGGGACAAAAATTTTGGAAAAAAGTGTGCATTATACATGAGTAAATACGGTACTTACAACTTGAACATCTCAAATGACCTGATGGCCAAGCTGAATTAGGCAGGCATGAGATGTCACAAAAAGCATTTGGGTTACATTTTAATTTATTTTAAAATAATTCAAAATTATACAAAAGAATCCCCCTCATGAAAGGAA
This sequence comes from Lepisma saccharinum, assembly GCF_977018435.1. Lineage (NCBI taxonomy): Eukaryota > Metazoa > Arthropoda > Insecta > Zygentoma > Lepismatidae > Lepisma > Lepisma saccharinum. The sequence goes on along the minus strand of NC_139229.1, from coordinate 160,650,104 downwards.
GTAGAGATAAAATTTTGTATTTTTTTTATGTTAATGTATGAAGATTAATTTGTGTTTTGTAGCCAGTATTATTATTATTATTTTAAGTTTGAATATATTTTTGTCCTTAATTTGTCCTGGAAGTTATGTATCATTATAAATTTCAAAATTCTTGTTACTTCTTTTTTGTAAAAATTATTGTGGTAATCTTCACCAATTTTTAAAGAAAATCTTTAAGTAATATACTTTTCTTTTTCTTCCAGCTGTAAGGATGGGCAATTTGCAGCGGTTTTCTGAAGTACTTGAGAACTTTGGTCCTCAGTTCCAGACAGATTACACCTATACACTAATTCTACGTTTGAGACACAATGTAATCAAAACAGCAATCCGATCCATAAGCTTATCCTATTCTCGCATTTCACTAGTGGACATTGCGCAGAAATTGATGCTGGATTCCCCAGAGGATGCCGAATTTATTGTAGCTAAGGTTAGTATTGTTCCTTAATTACGTTTATTTTGTAATAGAAATCAGGTTTTGTTCTCTTTTTTTTATGTATAATATTATTGGGGACAAACATTTTGGGATTAATAGCTATATATGAAAATGCCATTAAAGTTTACAGTGGTGAAAACTATGTATTACACAAGATAAAAAATTCTTTCCATTCACTTGTGTGAAATGCAAGGGAGTCAAAACCATAAGAATCTCTTGCTTCATGAAGTCTGATAGTGTAGTGTTGTCTTAAAATCTTGATTTGAAATAGAGGTCTCCGAAAATATCATAATACTAAGGAAGACACCTGGGTTATTCTCATAAGAGTACAGTGACTGAAGGGAAAATTGTGCCCTTTTAATAAGAAACAAAATTTCTGAGCAAATTAAATTAGGCTATTCAAGTATAAAAACTTCACTACATGTGTATTTAGATTATTTTATGTAGTTATTGGTGTTATTAAATACAGAAAAACTAGTACTTACTTTTTCTGCAGAACTGTTTTTCATAGTCCTATTAATCCAGTGGCTCCTGCCACCATCCTCATTGGAACTAGTTGCACTGTTGCTTGGCATGCTTCTATTGTTTTTTAGTTCTCTGGTGCGGTTGTCAACTGCCCGTCTGCATGCGTGTCTTCTGCTATTGCCCTGCGTTATCTGTTGTAGATGGGGAATCCAAGTGTTCTGTGCTTGTCCACTATCGATTGTTAGTGCATGATGGCATGCATTTCGTTGATTTTGGTGTCTATGAGTATGTGGGCTGTGCGCTTGACACACACCTCTTGGATTTTATGGCTATTGTATTTGATGTGGGGTTGGGCTTTTTTTGCATCAGGTAGGTGTTTAATTCTTACATTGGTAGATGTGATGGACCTGCCAATGTAATGTGCCTAGCAGTCACATTCTGCATCATATACACCTGGGTTATAAAGGGGGGAGAGAGGAAGTACCGTTTGTGTTTGTTCAGTTTGTCAGCTATTTTGGCATTAGGTTTGTGCACTACTTTGATGTTGTATGGGAGAAGGGTTTTGTATATGTGGTGAGATGGTAGGGGTTTGTGTGTCTTGGGGATGCCATAAGCCAGTGAATCCCAAAGTGTACGCCATGGACCCTGGGGTCCTGTGGCTGGCTTACAGGGGCACCGTGAAATGTTCCAAAATATATTCAATCAATGATATGATTGTTCCAAATATGTGCTTATTTAGTACTTTTTACTTGTAAAATGTTTCTGAATTTGAAATATGTGTTATTTTTAAACTTAGAGCAAGCAACCTAACGACAATAACTGAGCGTTGCAAGTGTTAAATAGGCCTACATTCTGACTTAGGTGCCGTGGATAAATCTTGAAACACTAAGAGTGCTGTGAATCGAAAAAGTTTGGGAACCCCTGCAATGACAGGTGAAGGGTGGGTGTTTAGAAGGAATTTGTAGTTTTGTTCTGAGTATAACACTGGATTTCACTGCATTTTTCACTACTCTATTGTACCTGTCTGTGGAGTCCTTTGCGATGATACTGTACGAGTCACTGTCTAGTATGCGTTTCCCTTTTTTCTTCTTCTTTTTCTTTCCCTTGTGCATAATTACAAACTGCTTGGTTTGTCGGATTTTAGACACCAGCAGTCATTAATGTTGAGCCATTTGCTAAAATTAGAGAAAACTGATTTTATTTTTTGGTTCACCGGGTTATGTTTTCTTGTTTCATTTTTAGCTCTCACTTTTTAAGGTAACTATGAAAAAACAGGTTTGCGGAAAAAGTGAGTACTAGTTTCTCTGTATTTACTACCTTATCTCTCATTTTCCCAATGTGAAGTGTTATTAAGTTTATTCTTGTGTAAAAAGTCAATTTTTCATCCAAAATATTGCAGCAAGATTAATCAAAGTTTAAGATTTAACTTGCAGGATAGTTCAGTAAACTAACTCGAAATTTTTATATTTTAAGAGTTTATTTCTCATTTTGCACTTGATGTAGCATCACTTTATGATAAAGTATGGCAAGAAAATGAACCTCATGCCTTTAAAAAGCATAAGAAATGAGCATTACAGTGTGTAAGCTCACATTTGATGTTTCTTTCGGAACCCTATATATTATTATCAGTGTGAATGTATATGCGCTAAGAAACTCTCAAAGAGGCACATATACTTGATGCTTTGATTTGTATGGACACATTAAATGTTGAAGAGAATATGGTGTGAGATGTGTAAGCAGAGAAAGATAGTACAAAGTGAAAAATAACGAGAGAGAAAGGGAGGGAGATTGGAGAGAGAGATAAACAATTAATAGTAATTTAATCTCTCTCTCTATCTCTCCCTCCCCATCTCTCAGGGAATGCAAACAAAATTGATAAGTAACCTAAATATTTTTTCATGGTAAGCATGCTAAATGTGGTTTTAGTATTGTACAGGTGATGTTTTGTATTTCCACATTGCAAATGTAATTTTTTCAGATTCATTTCGAAGGACAACTGGCTTCATTAACAAAGGTTATCGCATCTGGGACAGAGATGATGATCATTTACATCCGAGATTCCATAACCTTTGTTAATGAAGGCAATGGTCCCTCGAAATTATTCGTTAAACTAATTAAATTCGCTATGCGGAACATCAACTGTACAACAAATATTTTTTGTTTACATGCTTATGACTGTTTCTTTTTTTTTTTTTTTTGGGTGCATCAGATAAGAGAAATAAATGCATATACTTTGGTTGTAGGCAATTCGAGATGGAGTGATTGAAGCTACCTTGGATCATGAGCGCAGCTACATGCAGAGCAAGGAGACAACAGACATCTATTGCACCAGAGAGCCGCAGCTGGCTTTCCATCAACGAATCACTTTCTGCCTTGATATCCACAATCAAAGTGTGAAAGCTATGAGATATCCTCCTAAGTCGTACAACAAAGATCTGGAGTCTGCTGAGGTAAGTACCTCTTTATGGTAATATGCTTGATTTTATATTGATGTAAATACTGTAGAACATCAATTATACATTTCTCCAGGGAATGTGATAAAATTCGATAACATTTTGCTTAATTGGGATCAGAAAGGTAAAGTGTAAAATTGGGGTCCCCTATATTTAAACATGAATAGAATGGAAGGACATAAGGGCTTATAGATGAATTCACCAAGTAATGAAGAAAGAGAACCGTGAGGGGAGATGGTGAAATATTGCAGTTACAGATTTACATTTCAATAGGTGTGGATGAAGTCAGTGTGTTTCAAGTCCTCTTTACGCACAGATAGGATAATTGGGACTTGGCCTACTGTTCAAAGTGTGAACCCAACCCCTTTGCGCCTCCACCAGGTATTGAATCCAGGACCCTTGATTACAAGGCGTTATCAGCCAACCTCTGTGGGAGATAGGCATCCCTCATTCTTATCTTTGTGATTAGCCAAGAGTGGCAGGAAAGCAAAGTAAAAATAAATCAAATCAAAACAAGGTGGTGACGTTAGCACCATGCCATTCACCAGGCAGAAAGATGTAAATAAATGTGCATGTATGTATAGTACGAGGGCAAATCAAAAAATCTTTGCCCCTATTTTTTTTTCCAGCTGAAATACTAGTGTGTGTGAGAAACCAAGATATGCATTCAATGCAATAGGTTTTCTTGGAATGGCCCAGCATTAACTCTCAACTGCTCTGCAGCACTGAACTGCTGTCAGTTTGCAAAGATGGTTGTAGTACTCAACATGTCCACGTGGTGACTGTGAAAAAATAGTGGAAGGTACATAGAACAATTCCAATATTTTGATTTCCCTGCATGTTTATTATTTTGGCTGAAAATTAAATTGGGGGAAAGACTTTTCGATCTGTCCTCGTATATAAGAAAATATTATTGAAGACAAGATCCTAACTTATTCCTTGTTCCATGACGTTGTTCATTACAATCAGAAGCATGACTTTTCTGTCCATCCCTTTAACCATTCAATCTGAGGAAAGTGAAAAGGTAATTCCAAGTGTCAACAGAGATCAGTCACATCTTAGGATACTTCCATGGAAATTGATGCCATATTTTGGCACGTTTACCATTTTTCAAGCTGAAGAGACAACTAGCACACACACCCGCATGGAAGATTGTATGAAGGATCTTTCTGCTGTAATTGAGAAGAAAATGATGTCCCAATATTTTTACAAAGAAAAAAATTCATGCAATTTGCATCACAAAAAAAATTCAAAAAGGAAAACATGTAGTCTACCTGTAATCATTAAAATATGTAAAATACGTTGATGTTTTAACCCAAAATGCTAAGGGTCCTCAGAAAAGTGGAAAGTGATGCAGATATGTGGAAAGTGGTAACCTACATAATTGCAAGAACTATAATTGACAATGCAATGCATGTTATACTACTTAGACTGAACTCTACAAATTCCAATATTGTTATCCTTCTGGTACTTTTTTCTTTTCTAAGAATAAGGATCCAAACCCTTGTACTTATTGTGTACTATTTTAACGGAAATTTGTACATGTACATCCTTACACTATTTATGAATGTAGTCACCTTCTCTGTTGAGTCCCTTGTCTAGGTGGGAAATCCATTTGTCAAACCCCTGTTGATAGAAGATGGGATCTTGACCACGAAGCCATGTTTGCACCTCATGCTTGATGTCATCCAATTATTCGAAATTCATGCCATGACAATGATACTTCATTTTAATGAAAAACGGATGGAGCCAGATCCAGGATGTAGGGGTGTGGGTGTGCAAGAATTTCCAAACACCAATATTGATTGTAGAAGATACACTGTCACCTTAGTGGTATGCAGTCTGGCATTGCCATGCAACATGAACACCCCTTTGTCTGAAGAGTGCGGTCTCTTGCTTTGAACAGCTCTCTTCAGTTCCGTAAGTGTTGATTGATAAGTAGTAGCATGGGAGAACAAAACTCCACTAGAAGCACGCCATGCATATCCCCAAAACACAGTCACCATCAGTTTGCTAGTGTTGGGTGATGTCTTGACCTTTTTGACAGTGGAAGATCCTGGATGCTTCCACACCACGGATTATGCTTTTGCATCAGGACAATACTGGTACACTCATGTTTTATCTCCAGTAATTACACTGATTAACAAAAAAATAATTTTGGCGGATATCTTGGTATCCAACACGCGTTCTAAGACAATTGAAACATGCTGATTCAAAATATGCAAACCACTTGTCTGTAACACCCACCATTCTTGAGATATACGACATCAACCATTTATATATGTTTAACATTGTATCAAAGCAAACAACTCACAGACGTAGGTTTCACTAGAGGACTTTTTGCTACATAGAGTACTATTGAACATGGCTTTAGCTAAGAAAATAATGAAAATGCATCACATGACACATATACTATATAGTAACATCTAGTTGAAGGTATAATACACATATAAAATACATACATATAGAAAATACTTCCTTAATTTAAGGTCTTTGGTTTGAATTTCTTGGCTGTAGAGTTGCGTTTGTGCTGAGCATTTGGCATGTCGCGCTGAAGCCTCCAACAGTAGTCAGCCTACATTGCTGCACTCCATCGATACTGATAGCGCGATTCCATCACCGATATGTCCTGATGAAAATGTTCACCATGTTCGTCGCTGACTGAACCTAGGTTCTCGGAGAAGAAGTCAAGATGTGAGTCGAGGAGATGAATTTTGAGGGACATGTTGCAACCCAGCTGTCTTCTGTACGCACTAATGCACTTCTGCACAACATTCACATAGTCAGCAGATTTATAATTTCCAAGGAAATTGGCTACGACTGACTTGAATGCCACCCATGAATCTCTTTCAGTGCCACCCACTAAGTCTTGGAAGGGGCTGTCAGCAATGATCTTCCTTATTTGTGGAGCTATGAACACACCTTCTTTCACATTCGCATAACTCAACTCCGGAAACTTGTTGCACAGGTACCGAAAAGCCTCTGAGTCATTGTCTATTGCCTTCACGAAATTCTTCATGAGTCCCAGCTTCAAATGAACCGGTGCCATGATAACTTTTTCACTCTCAACCAACAGCACACGGACATTTTTACTTCATGGCTGCATTCTATCTCTGATCAGCCAATTCTTCTTTATGTAGTGGGGTGTAAGGGGTGCTCCTTCCACATAGTGCACCCAATAGTAAACCTCACTTCCACATAGTACACCCTGGACTGCAGACTAACGAGGCTCTGGTGACTGGCCCCATGGCCAGTATATCTTTGTTTGTGTTGTCCTGTGTTTTGTCCTTATTTGTGATGAGTGCTCCTTTACAGCCTCAGCTTTTAACGAAAGTCAGAAGATTTTAATATTTTATATTTCATGCTTTTAGTTATGCAACGTTAAAGTTGATATGTGTAACGATAAGAGGCTGGACCCCGAATAATGTGACGGGTGCAAAATAGTCTTAGTGCTGACGCACCCAAAATTTAAAATTTAAATTCAATCCTTTATGCAGTGGTGCTTCCTATCTCTGCTATCCCACTCGCAGATGAAGCAGCAGTACTTCTTCGCCTTCCTTATCCAACCGCGCAAGTTGCGTGCACATGTCAAACATATGAACTGTGGTGCCCACGACTTACCACTATCTACCTTCGAATCAAAGTATAGTTCATATGCTTTCTTAAGAAACTTTGTAAAAGTCTTCCGATGGGATTTCTGTTAGATAGCCGCACACGTAGCAAAATAGATCTGGTGAAATTATGCAACCTCTGGATGCCATAATCTACTGTCACTCAAAATAAAAAAGAAACAAATGAAAGTATAGTAATGCGATCTCGAAAATATTTCGACGTATTACATTAAGTATAACTGTGTTCACAAACGACGTAAAAAAATTTGGTGTTGCACGAAAAATAACTAAAAACGACAATTTTGTTTTTGAGGAACGGTATTGCATGAAAAATAAAATTTTGTCGATATCATCAAAACCTGACGTGATAGTGCAAAACGGTTTTCAGATTTGATATCAGAATGAAAAACTGCATTAGAAAATGTCAACATCATGTCAGATATCTACGGCTTGTTTATCAGTGTTATCTGTTGAAGAAAATTCTCACTATGCTTATTAAAGCAAAGGATATTTGTGAGGGATACGGTTTCTCTTGTGGTAATTTATCAGTTGTTGAGGGACCCACCTGAAACAACCTATTCTGTATTCTAAACATTTTTAAACAATATCCGGTTCAAATCCGGGAACTTTTCTAACGATGGAAGCGGCCCCAGTGCCCACCCAGCGTTGAATAACATGGGTACCTGGGGGAAACCCTGGGGGGTAAAGGCGGTCAGGGGCATGATGCTGATCACATCACCCCCACTTATGACCGGATCAAGAAAGGGTGTGGCGTTACCCCCACACCCCCTATACGCCTTCATGGTGTGGTGCTATGCACAGGGGAGCACTTTACCTTTACGTTTTTTTTTTAATCCAATACTATGTCATGTAAGAGATTAAACTGTTCTTCCAACTCGTTAAGTGACACTCGTCTATTAGCTCACAAAGCCTCCTCAATTGCAGAGAACACATTGTCCGCTCCTTTACTCATCTCATACTCACTTGACCACCACTAATTCCCTGACACAACTTACACAAATAGTGCACAGTCATCACGCTTGGACCACAAACAGAATGAAGTTCATGATGAATTTCTATTGGTGATGTCTCTTTTGCCCATTGACCGCACTCCCTCTTGTGTCAGCACAGACAGTGCAGTAGCCATTTTGAATATGAATTATTCAGGATGAATATTTAACTGAAAGCGGAAACTTGTGCTACATAGACGTCAAGGTATAAAGTTCCTCTCAACAACGAAGCAGCTCTCGATCTGGGATGTAACAAAAAATATGCATTGTGAGAACCTTATTTTTTTATTTCCCCTTGGATTACCATATTTCACCACATAATCGTTATACCCTATTTTTTCAGACGAAAAATTGGTTTATAACCTTTCATCGCATAATCGTCGCATCAGATAACAAAACCTCAGAATCTTCGGACACAAGAGATGAAATTTTGTAAGGCCGTACTTCGCAAGACTGTAGTATATTTTTTCAAGTGTAATATTTCAACTATACTGCACAAATCAATAACAATTAATGTGTTAACTTTTTCTCAGATCAGAAAAATATCTGCTAAACTACCACAAAGAAATGATGTGTGTCAATTTTGACTATCATATTTCTTTTTTTAAAAAAAAAGAATAGAAAAAGTTTCACATAATGTCGTAGCCCACTTTTTTACAAAAAAAAGCATATAATCTGCGATGATTATGCAGTTAGATACGGTAATTGACAATTTTTCACCAAGTCAGAAATTTTTGTGAGCTTTTCTAAGCTTACTCATAGCATGTTGTGTGAGGTAATATTTTTATTATTCATTCACACTGTTGAAATATTTTGAATTACAACTATACTTCACACTGAATATATATTGTATGCGAAGGATGAGCAGACTTTAACACAATTTTAAAATTTAATTGCAAGTTCTTAGCGCTAGATTGGTTTCCATAATGTTGTTATACTTACGTTGCAAGAATTAAACAACACAACTCAACTTCCTAAATATATTTAACTTTAAATCATTCGATACAAACTCATTTTGCAACTTTTGACACAAGACATTTTTTTTTAAATCAAGCCTCTTACATATAACAAAAACGAATCAAAATCTAACAACTTAAAACAAATATCGACATTGATACAGCGTTCTTAATTTCAATGATTCCCTGTTAATTTCATAAACTTGTGTAAAACAGAAATAAAGTTAATACTAGTTATTTGTGAATGTAGAAGACAGTCACAGAATCAATAAATAAAATGTGTTGCAAATGTGATTTTTTACAAATTATAAAGTTTATAATTTGAATTAAAGTGGAATTGTGTAAGGTTTTTCCCAAAGAGCTACCACTGCTGTATCTCAAGGTCAGAACATTAACTTCAAAGTGGTGTGGTTCGACAAATCTACTCACATTTAGAGCAATTTCACAATGATGAGATAAGGGCCAGGGCTTACCTACCGACTGCCTGCGTAACTCCCACCTGTTGAGGTGGGAGATATCCAACCAGTTTCAAGGTGATGTGTGGTCAGCACGACAAACCCCAAGTCGTTCTTGTAGGTTTCCATGACCAGGTTACACTACTCATTTGTGACTCCCCAATTTTCTCACGATGGTGGGTGGCCCCCAGTTCCATACACAAGCCGAAATTTCAAGAGAAAAGTTGTTACACTTCCTCCAGGAGACTTGAACCTGTGCACATTCCAGAGCTCAAAGCATGATGCCTTAGACCACACGGCCACGGTGTGGGACACAATCATGAGGTTGTCATCTTTTCAAGAGAAACTAATTTGTGAAATGATATAAGAAAAGCTTAATGTTGGATAAGAAAAATGTACAATAAATTATGCATGACCTATTGTATGTGAGAGTGGTTTACTGTTGTGCATCAAATTCTTGCACTGACATTTTTTTAAGTGGTAAATGCAGAGTGCGAATTAACGAAGTGTTGGGGGAGGAGAACAGTGATTTTCCCCTCACTAGTCCTAAGAAAGTAAAGGTAAAATTTCATCCCTTCCAGATATAACCTCCCCCCCCCCCATGCCATTAACAATTTAATGCAAATTTGAACTTGTTAACAGACTTTGTGGGGGGAAACATTTTTTCCTGCACTTCTTTTTTTCTTTTTCAGCCTTTATCTCCCAACTGTTCCAAATCAATGAAAATACATTAGTATACCTTGGTTTACATAATTTTACGTGTTCAACAACTTTTTCAAATGATGCTTGTTAATAATAGCAAGGATGGATATGTTGTTTTGTAAGTCGAGTATGTCATACCTTCATATGTACACAAATAAACAAAAAAGACAGAATTGAAATATTATGTGTACTTTTGAAGAAATGTCATGTTAATTGCTGCCACGTGGGGCTTGTAAACATAGCTACCAGCACCATGCACCTGAAAATTTTCACCTGGCAACCAAATTTTTAAATTCAGTTCTAAATTATTATTATTATTTTTAATATTTTGAGTTCGCTTACAGAACTTTTCATTACTTTTTTTGAATAACAAATACAGTTTTTTTTAATGTTTGCGTAAACATGTAGCACGTGTAACATTGTCAGAATAATAAACATGCCATTATAAATTTTTTGCACCGTTGGTAGCTGAATTTTAAAATCTGCAGCTGCAGCAATATGGTAGAGACTTATGCCTTCTTTAGGAAATCCACTCCAGTGCAAGAATTAATTACTTTATATCCAATCTTGTATTAATTAATAAATGTTTTAAGGTTATACAAGGTGTGTCCCACAATTTTCTGGACTAGAGGAAGAAAGAAGGAGCCCCACATGCAATGACAACCTTGTGTGTATATTATTCAAAATACATTCCCTGTGCTTCAATACACTGAATGCAAGGCTATACAGCTTGTGAAAACACTTCTGGAAGTCTTGGACGGGAATGGAATTGCGATACTCAGTCAAAGCTCTTCGAATGTCTGCAACAGCATCGAACTGGGTCCCTTTCAGCTGCAATTTCAATTTCAATCACAAGAATAGGAGGGATGATCAAGCAGAACAATCCTCATGGAGGCCAAAATCTGATAGACAACCACAAATCGGTAACTTGGTGCATTGTCAATAAAAAAGGATCATGTGCTCTGTTCTCAGTATTGTCGCCATGCTATACCTATCGAATTTGAGCCCACAGGTGCTTCAAGACCTCAAGGAAGGTAGAACTTCCCTGTGATCATCTGTCCATTGGGAACAAATTCTCTATGAATGAAGAATGTGATGAGCATCATCTTGATACCTACAGATGGGACTGCTGCAAGCAAACTTTCTTGGGTTTTGGGGTACCCTTGGCTCTTCCACACCAATATCTGTGGCTTTGTTAAAGGCTCGTATTGCAAAAACTACTTTTTGTCACCGGTCACAATAGTTTTCAGGAAATTGGAATCCCTGTCCGCAGCCCTAATCAGGTCTCAGCAATGTTGAACCCTTTGGTTTTTCAGGTCAAACCCTTTGTTTTTTCTGGTCATTTCTGACATGGTGACCTAAGGTGGTTACTTTTGTGTTACTGTAACTTTTAAGAGTTACAGCTCAACAGGCTGAATTAAATATTAGAAATCTCTTTTGTAGTAGCAAACTGATTTTATTAAATACACTATTCTGCAAATGAAAAGTTTTTTTCTGCAGTATGAACCTCAATAGGCAACTTTTACTAATTGTGATATGCTGATTTTGAAAATCATTAACTTATCAGCACTAACCATTCAGCTTGGATCTGTCGAAAATGGTTTATCAGATAAAAAGCATCGAATATTCTGTTTATGAACTTCCTTATGAACATAAACATTAGCCTTGTCACTGTGAAGGACTTTTCATTTAATGGAAGCATCACACTGTAATTGTTCGCGACAACCATTCATAATGCGCAGCTCTTCATGGATATATCCGATTAAAATCTTGTGCAATGGCATGCGAACTTCTCTCCCTAGGCATCACTTTGATCTCGATGGGTTACCGATGCGCTAAACAAATTTTAAGTTATTTTTCTAACACCTCGAAAAGGAGCAAATTGTTACAAGAATTCAGTCATAACTTTTTACTGGTTAAAGATACGTCGAAAAAACCTTCACCATTGCATTTCTCGTGAAATTCTAGCCTGATTTGATATATCATATCACCCCTTCCCATTTAAAATTCTGAAGTTGAATTCAAGATGGCGGACATCAAGATGGCCGCCGACCGCACGGGTGGCGTCAATGTGGTTCCCCCTTGGCCTGGCAACGATTGGTCATCACCATTTCCACGTTACGCGCTGCAGTGGCCTTGTACCGAGGGTGTTAAGTGACTTTTTGAGCCACCCTGTATTACGTCAGCATATTTCACAATATGTTATTCATTATTATATGAATTTATCGATAACAGGAACATTTAGAAATATTGTAGAAATTGCAAATGCTTGATAAATACAGTAAGTTGTAATAATATAGTAACAAATACATAAAACAAAATATAATTACATTTATTATGTAATATATGTGTCAAAATACGTGGGCTATCCAGAAAGTAACTTACTTTTTGGTAAAGTGGGTCGAGGGGCAGGGCGGGGCTAACACCACCATCTTGATGTCATAGCGTCCCCTCACTCAGTACGCATCCAGCTGTGGTAGCATGCAGTGGGTGTTGCTTCTGCTGTGTTCACTGTGAATGTTTAAAATGTGTGCTGCACTAAAAAAATCCTACGAGTTGTGAAGTGTGATCAGTGATTAGATTTTTGTTGGCGAAAAACCACAACACCAATTGAAATCCATTGGCAACTTTATGAGATGTACGGAAATGATGTAATGAGTGAAGGCGGAGTGAGGCAGTGGTGCAATATGTTTTAAAAATGGCCGCACTAATGTGCATTATGTAGAGCGAAGTGGCCGACCGAGCATTGTGACTGATGAACTGGTGGTGAAAATCAATGCAATGATTCGTGAAAACCGCCGCTTCACCATTACTGAACTCTCGCTTTAGTTTCCTCAAATTACACGAAGTTTGTTGCATGAGATGGTGATGCAAAAGCTAGGCTACCATAAGTTTTGTGCAAGATGAGTACCGAAATTCTGAGCTTCAACGATGATGCAGAACTGTAGGCAGTCATGAATGAGTGGTTCAAGTCTGAGGCGGCAAAATTCTATGATGATGGAATTAATAAGCTGGTGCACCATTATGATAAGTGTCTCAATTTGTACGGAGACTATGTTGAAAAATAGTGTAAGAGGTTGACTTTCAAATGTATACAGGGTGTTTCTAAAGGTCGTTTACAACGCATGGGAGGTGATTCCTCACACGAAAACAAGCAAAAAGTGAGAGTTCAATTTTTACGAATGAGGCTTCGTTTCCGAGATAGGAGCCTCGCAAAAGGTGACAAAGTGAACGTCACACCTAACTGGGACGAATACTATCACAGATAGAGAGGCGGTTCCAAGGGAATCATAAAGGAATCGTATGTGCTCAGTCTGGAAGTCACTATGAAAAGTTCACTGCACGCATGCGCAATGGAGTCCTCAAAGGAATTGGGGATTTCCAGCAAGAACAATGCATGGAAAGTGTATGTAACGCATCAAGAAGGACCGTGACAATGAGAAAAGCGTTAAAGACAACACATCCCGACCTCAAACATCAAAACATGAGCACGGAACACATAATCCGAAAAGTTGAGCATTGTTGCATACCCCAGTTACATGCGAGGAATGAAAGAATCATGTCATGTGGCATACGAGAGACACATCACTCCACCAGGAGGAGGGAAAGAAAAACACAATATCAGATGATTGCGACAACGTGTATTTTTAAACGCGACAACTACGTAATATCCCCCCACACACAACAAACAACAAATGCTACAATATCTTACGCACGGACAGTGCGTTTCACTGTACACCAACTGAAGATGTCACTTTCACCACACAAATGGGGTGGGGAGCAATACCAAGAGTGTTCGCGAGCGATCACTGTGACGTAAAAGAGACCAGTTTTGAATGCGCTGCGTAGGCAAGTCTGGCTCTCGTAGTCTACATTTGACCTTCATGGCTGCTGTACCCACGAGAGGAGCTCGAAAGGTTGGTTCTCTCCGGCAGTCGTCCCAATGTGTTGCAGGTGCTGTGATATGATCAGCAGTTTGCTCTAGGTTGTCATACGCATTGAAGAGTACTAGTATGTTGTATTTAAAGAAGTTGACGTGGTGGAGTGGGCAAGTCAAGTATTGCAACAATTGGTCTTTGGTGTTCGTACGGTGATACGGCCAATTTTTGCAGTGTGCCAGTGTTAAACAAAAACGATACTTTGCAGTTCCAGCTCGCTATTACACAGATGGCTGCGTATACGACCCAGCAGTTAGCAGACATGCATCTCATGTATGGGGAGGCACGTGCTAATAGCCGTGAGGGAAGGTGTCTTTATGGAGAACGCTTTCCACATAAACGTTTACCGTTTCACGCCTTCTTTCAGGTAGTGGACAGTCGACTGCGTGAAACAGGGTCAGTGTTACCACCGTGGCAAGACGTTGGAAGACCCCGAAGTGTACGCACACATCAGTTTGCAGAAGATGTGTTAACAGCGGTCGCAGAACATCCTGACACCAGTACGCGCGTGCTCGCTCGGGCACGAAACACGTGTCATGTGAATGTTTGGCGAGTGTTGTCAAAGGAAGGAATGCACCCTTTTAAACTGCAAAAAATACAAGAACTGTTACCTCGTGACTTTCGACCTCGTATGGAGTTTTGCCAATGGTTGTTGAATCAGCTGGATACAAACCATCACTTCTGGGCAAAGGTATTTTGGGCAGATGAAGCCATTTTCACCAGGATGGATGCCTTCAATAGTAGAAACAGTCATGTCTGGGACTTTGACAACCCACATGCACTTTTTGTGGCCCATCACCAGCACAGGTTTTCAGTGAATGTCTGGTGCGGGATAGTACATGATCATTTAATTGAACCATACATTCTCCCTGTTCGCCTGATTGATCGCACGTAGCATGCATTTCTTAGTGAGGTTCTGCCTGAACTGTTGGAGACCGTACCTTTGGCACTGCTGCAAGAAATGTGGTACTAACACAATGGGGCAACAGCTCATATCGATCGTAATGTACGACATTTCCTGCATGACGTGTTTCGTAATAGGTTCAATGGTAGGGATGAACCTGTGGCTTGGCCACAGAGGTTGCCAGATCTCAACCCTCTCGATTTGTTCTTCTGGGGAGATATGAAAACCCTCGTATGCTACACACCTATCACATCAGCTGAGGGCCTCATTGCTCGCATCAACGTCGCCGCCGCGACGGTAGCATATACACCTGGCTTGTTTGCTCGTACTCGACAATCCTTGATTCGTCGCTGTCATCTCTGCGTAGAAGTGAACGGCAGACATTTAGAAAACCGTCTGTGATTATCGTTCTCGGCAAATCCCATTGAGAACACTCTTGGTATTGCTCCCCACCCCCTTTGTATGGTGAAAGTGACATCTTCAGTTGGTGTACAGTGAAACGCTCACGCAAGACATTGTAGCATTTGTTGTTTGTTGTGTGTGTGTGGGGGGAGGGGATTTACGCAGTTGTCGCGTGTAAAAATACACGTTGTCGCAATCATCTGATATTGTGTTTTTCTTTCCCTCCTCCTGGTTGAGTAATGTGTCTCTCGTATGCCACATGACATGATTCGTTCATTCCTCGCGTGTAACTGGGGTATACAACCGTGCTCAACTTTTCGGATTATGTGTTCCGTGCTCATGTTTTGATGTTTGAGGTCGGGATGTGTTATCTTTAACGCTTTTCTCATTGTCACGGTCCTTCTTGATGCGTTACATACACTTTCCATGCATTGTTCTTGCTGGAAATCCCCAATTCCTTTGAGGACTCCATTGCGCATGCATGCAGTGAACTTTTCATAGTGACTTCCGTACTTAGCACATACGATTCCTTTATAGTTCCCTTGGAACCGCCTCTTTATCTGTGATAGTATTCGTCCCAGTTAGGTGTGACGTTCACTTTGTCACCTTTTGCGAGGCTCCTATCTCGGAAACGAAGCCTCATTCGTAAAAATTGAACTCACACTTTTTGCTTGTTTTCGTGTGAGGAATCACCTCCCAAGCGTTGTAAACGACCTTTAGAAACACCCTGTATAATAAAAAATGTTTCCCTTCACTTGGGTTTTATTTATTCCAAATCGTAAGTTACTTTCTGGATAGCCCATGTACATAAATTATATATCCTACGTTAAATGCAAGGCATAACAGTTGTAAAATGTATACGAGAATGCCATACACAAACAAACCAAATTTAGAAACAGATGTAGAAAGGACCCCCATGTTAATAGCTGACTTACCTGTGAGAATGGATATTACTTGTCTTGGGTTTCCTTATTTCTTGTAATATTTCCAATTTCTAGTAGGTTTTTGCGTATATGGCATGGGAAATACCTAAAAAAAGAAGGGGGGGGGGGGTCTTTCAGCCTGCATGTGCTAGCATATATGTTTGACAATCAAGGATGCACCATTGTTGACCGCAGTGCCGTGCATCTCGTGTATGTCACTAGTAATACGGTGCTTCAGTCTTCATTTTTGTCTCACTTCTGAAACAGGATATACTCATAGTCTTCCATCATGAGTTTTGAGGTGCTGGATAGGCAAACTCCTTTTTGTATTTATGAATTAATTGGAATCGTGTGGGGCCTCCCCGATAGTGAAGTGGTAGCATTATCACCTAACTTGTAATCAAAAGGTCCCAGGTTCAATACCCGGTGTATGCACATAGTGGTTTGGATGCCACTTTAAACTGTAGATCCAGTTCCAATTAGTCTTTCCCTGCATAAAGTTGACTTGAAACACCAAATCAATCCATGAATAGCACATCCATCATGGGATACAACCCTGGAATCTTTATTTGTCTTGGTACAATACAATCAAATTGAAAATCCTATTCTGTTCTGACATCAACTGCAACAAGCTGGTACTTACAAACACTGAATGTCTTTGATGCATCTTACTACAGTAAGCAAAAGTCTGAATGTGGAAGAGGTAGAAAAATATGGGATATAACCAGTACACGTCTTGAGATTTGGGTCTAATAAATTTTAGGATATTGTATCTGTATGTACCAGAAACATTTTTAGGATACCTAGGAGGAGGGCTCAAATTCCCCCTATGGTCACTAAAGTTGGTATATACGGTGTTTTTCAGAAATAATTGAGGGGTTACAAAAATGTATTGCAAATAAAGTGTTGAACTTACATTAATGAAACCAGTCCAGAACGAATGAGGAATGCAATTTTTTTTTTTTTTGACACCTACAAAAGTTCAATGTGTGCAGCATGGGTGATATGGCACACATGGTTTCAAGGACAAATGGTTACAGAAAACCCTCCACACTGTTGATTTTGACATGTCCAGTTCTCTATCTGTGATTGCGTTGATTTCTGTGGGTTGCACCTGATCTTCCTCGGAGGTTGATGGGTGACCAGGTGGTTTTACTTCACACACACAATGTGTTTCTGTAAACCGTTTGTACCATGAGCTGCATCTGAACAAAACACTGAGTGATGCGAATGTCACCCTAGTGGCAGGAATGTGAACTCAGCTTAACAAAACACACACACAACAAACTGCTTGCGTTCCTCGTTCATTCTGGACTGGTTTCATTAAGGTAAGTTCAATAGTTTACTTGCAATAAACTTTTGTAACCCCTCAATTATTTCTGAAACACCTGATAGTTGTATTATTGTTATAATTATCGTTTATAAACTACCACTTCTACGGCACCGCAGTCCGATGTTAAGCTCTGATCTTCACCCCATCCCTCTTGAAGAGGTAATTTTAACTGTACTTCGAATTGGAGTATACAGTCGTCTCACCCATGGTGATTTGCTGCAAGGGTTGTACCCTCTGCTTTATCAAGCATGTAATGCTATTTTAAGTGTTTGGCATATTCTTCTCAAATGTGCGTATTTTACTATCCTCAGATGTAGTTTTAGCCTTCCCAATGATTTGTCATCCATATTGGGAGATGATGACAGTGTTTTAGCAAATGTTTTTAGCTTTTTGAGAAGAGCAGGCCTTTTACACTGTTTCTCAGGAAGACTATCCTTACCTTTTTTAATGTGTTTTGTTTGTCCTCTCAGGTCCCTTTACAACTTGCACTTTTAAACCTTTTTCAAGGGTCTTTTTACAACTCTTTTATAACTTTAAAGTAAAGTTTTAGATAAGGGGATAATCCTCATATACTTAGAAGGGTGCAAAATGGCCATACGTGCTGAAGCACCCCAAAATTTTAACTATACAACAACAACAACAACATAGTATAGCCCTTCCATGCATCTCTGACTCAAGTCTTCTCATAAATTTCTTGACTTTCTACATTGTGTTCACGCCTTCTTCAACTATCCCCATTCATCTTTCCGTGGCATGAAAGGATTGCAGTGGAAGGGAGTTCAAAGTGATTTCAGGGTCTAAAAAGGCAATTTTTTCAACCTACGTCAGAACAAAAGTATTAAAATAGCCCAAGTTGGCTCAAAATTAGAAGTTTTTCAACTTACCAAGAATATCTACCAGAAAAGTATTGAATTTGGTTTTGTTAAACAAGTGAGATTCTTGTTACGTGTTTGAGTCGTGTGCATGTTTATTTTGATTAAGGAATCATTCAATCATACCATTGTGATTGGCTCAAAAATGCAGAATAGCTACCTGCCTCATATTGTCGTGATTGATTTGGTTTATTTTACTTCCCATTTCTGCCACGTTTGGCTAATCGCTAATATGAGGATGAATTATGATACGATGAAATTGATGAAGGAACGCTCACAAGTAACACTCGTGCCCAGTCCGGGATTCGGGCCCTTGGCATCGTAGCGTGGTGTGCTAACTACTCCGGCCCGGAGATCGATCGACCCACTGCACATTGCAACCAGTGGCGGCTCGTGGTCTGACTTTATGGGTGTGCACATCAGACTCATGTCCAGAAGAAGTGTTATTTAACCCCTCTCAAATACTCGCACCCGTTTTTGCGTACACTATGATGCTAAATGTATTGGCAAACAAAGTTATGAGAAGGGAACGGAACTTAGGTAAATAAATGTTTTTTCTGTGATAAGATAGAGACCCTCGTTTTTGCCAAAATTCCGATCATAACCTTATATATCAACACAGCAAATTTTATTTTACATAAAAACACATATTTTCCAGTTTTCCCTATGTAAATACATATTTTACGAATTTTTATTTTAAATACATAAAATCACTCATTGACTTCAGCTACCTCGAAATCCTCGAAGGAAAAATGTTTATTCTCCGCACATCTTTCATATCGAGAGTGCTAGGTTTGTTTTGTCTTTGAACACGCAGGCTGGTAGACTTCTGGCGCCTCGCCTACGATCCTATTGGGGGGGGGGGGATTACCCCCACTGGATCTAACGCACAAGTGCTAATATCTAAATGTAGAGAATTTTTGGGGAAAAACCAAGGTTTTCAAACTTTGTGCCAAATTGCACGTGTTTTGGAAGGTGAGGAAGAGGAAGCTTTGGAAAACTTCAGCGTTAGTGACATTTCGTGCTTCAAATATGCAAGAATTGTTTCTTGTGACGTGGAGCGATCTTTCTCACAATATAAGATGCTTTTTAGAGATAATCGTCACAGATTTAGAATGGAGAATTTGGAAAAGACAATGGTGATCCCCTGCAACTTTTCTAAAAAATAGCTCACTAAGAGGTAAGCATTTAGAAACTGATTTAAGGTGTTTAAAATACATGTAATATTTTGTTTTTGTTACCAAATGGTTTTTATTTTTGTCACAGATTTTCCTGTTTTTATCACATATTTCAACATTTATGACACTCAAAAAAAAAAAAAAATCTGAGTTTTTTAGCACATAAATTTCTGTTCCCTAGTTATGACCACCTTTTACTGAAAATGAGGCTATGGGAGAGTTTTATTTCATAAAATTTTCAAAAGTATTAATATATATAAATTGGAAATACTTCGGTGAATTTTCCGTCGATGACGAGAAGAGCGATGTTATTGGGTAGATAATTCAACATTCGATAACCTGACAAAATCACTATAAACAGAAATACCGATCTGTAGGTATTAAATAAACATATACCTACAATAAACGTGTTCTTGAACAGTATTATATTATTTTTAAAATAAGGCTATTATTTTTTGTCATTAAAACTGTAACTATATAACATGGTTATGATTTATATTGGAGGAAGGTGGAAAGTAGTGGGCGCCAAAATCCCACCTCGAGTCACTCTTGCAAACAAGGTAGCAGATCCAACGACCACATGCAGAAAATCAGTTTTAATCTATCTAGCAGTAGTTTACTTCTAATGACCGACAGAAGAAAGTGAAATCAAGAGAATAACAAATATTAAGGAAAATAACAGTACTCACTCGGTCCACTCCTCTTCGTACTTCAAACTTTGACTTTCCCTTCCGTTATCCGTATTATTACTGCAGTCACTGCACGCTTTGTAGCTAACTTCCCTCCAAAAAATCAACAACGTTAAATATTACGTCTCTGCTTTCGCTATGTACAGTTTTTCCTTTCATAATGAAAGCAAACACTTTTCACTGAAACAGAAAGGAGCTTTTGACAGTGCAACAACTTTGCAAGGCCTATGGAGATGCGTAGATTTGGATGATCCTTTTCTGCTTTTATTTGACTCCAATACTTGGAAATAACTCCTCCTGATAAAAAGTGTGATGAGAACTTTGGTTGGAGCAAGACGTGAGCCTTGAACATCCCTTTTCACGAACAGATACCATCGGAATTTGCCGAAATATTTGATTTTTGTGTCATGCAAAATCCTGTCATCATATTCGTGGTGTAAGAGACACCCAAATATCAACCTCACTTCCACGAAGTACACCCTGGACTGCATTTTGCAGACTAATATTGCTCTGACATCTATTGCCTCCCCGATGTCACAGTGGTATCGTCGTCGCCTTGTAATCAAGGCCAAAGTGACTCTCACAGCTTTCACCAGGAGGAGTTATTTCCAAGTATTGGAGTGAAATAAAAGCAGAAAAGAAACATCTAAATGTACCCAGCCCAATAGGCTGTTGAATAGAGAAAGAAGAAAATAAGGAAGACAAAATCAGAGAAGATTACAGTTGACATTTGGTTGCGGAAAGAGGAAATCTTCATGGATATGTCGAAATCAGTTCCTAGGACGTACTGAACTGTGTCTTTGTAGTGCAGATGAAGAAAAGTATTTAAACAATGACTTACAGGACAGAGACTCAGATCAGAGTGACGAAGAATTTGCATAAAGTGACTATATTGATGACATGATATTTCCCAAATGATTACAATAACTCGATCTTGATTACAGGTGAGCTGCTTAAATTTCAAAAGACAATGCGGAATTCACTGGCGATGTTATTACTCCTTTACTGTTTTTTTATAATAATAGTAATAATTAATATTTTTCACTTGGTATTTATTAACAGAAAATGCCTCTGGAAAAATCTGATAAACGAACTCTAAATTAGGATATGGACAGTGTTTCATGTGCAGAACCTCCAAGGCTGCCATCTTGGATTTGGGAAATCATGTATGGTCTCTGACACATTATCCAGCAAAACACCCGTAGTAATACATGATTGCATGCCTCCAAATGAAATCGTCCTCCATGCGCATGTCTTCCCTTCGTTTATAACTCAACAAACTTACAAATGGTCAAAATTACTCCTAAAGGAGTTAAGGAGGTAGGGTCGATTTTGTTTGTTAATGTCTGCAGAGGCAGCCATCTTGAATGTATGATGTCACACAGGCAATAAGCCACAATAGTAGGCATCAAGAAAATATCACAGGCAGTAATTTTCCCCCTTTCTATGCCAGAATGTCAAGTAAAGTGTAAAATATGCATCGAATCCTTGCAGGAAAGGGCACGAAATAGTTTCAGTAGATACACTGGCTGACAAAAAAAGTTAAGCACCCAGAAGGAGTGGTTGGACGTGAATGAAACTACATATGAAAGTCCATGTACCTTTATTGAACTGATTACAATATAGGATGCAAGAGTTAAGGCCGTTGGCAGTTACAGGTGGAATGGTGGCGCCAGGTCAGTAGGG
Organism: Lepisma saccharinum; assembly: GCF_977018435.1. NCBI lineage: Eukaryota > Metazoa > Arthropoda > Insecta > Zygentoma > Lepismatidae > Lepisma > Lepisma saccharinum. Next base: position 160,628,055 of record NC_139229.1, on the reverse strand, counting down.
TGTCGCACCCCCTCTGGCCGCAATGCATGCCCTTATGCGGTTTGGAATAGTGTCAAACAGCCTTTGGATCCTCTCCTGAGGCACGTTTGTCCACAGGTGTTGCAGCTGTCCCTCCAGATCCCGCAGGTTGGCACTAGGACGGAGTCCCCGTCCAATGTCATCCCACACATGTTTAATGATGGAGAGGTCCGGGAATCGTGCTGGCCACGGGAGGACCTCAACATTCTCTAGGCAGTCCATAGACACATGGGCTGTGTGTGGGCGTGCATTATCTTGTTGGAACACTGTCCCAGGGTGCTGTGCCATAAGGGGTAGGACGTGTGGACGCAGAATGTCTGTGACGTATCGCTGTGCGGTCAAAGTCTGCCGAAGCACTATTAGAGGTGACCTGAACGTATACAATGGCTCCCCACACCATGATGCCAGGGGTCACACCTGTGTGTCTCTCCACAATGTAGGCAGGATGTGCCCTCTGCCCTCGATGCCGCCACACCCGCACACGATGGTCATCGGAGGTCATGGAGAAGCGGGACTCATCACTGAACATGATGCGACGCCATTCATCCTCTGTCCATGCCTCCCGAGCACGGCACCACACCAACCGCAGGCTTCGGTGTTGTGGTGTCAACGGCAACTGGCGCATGGGGTGGTAGGACCCGAGTCCGGTAGATGCGAGTTGTCGAGACACTGTGAGGGAACTCACAGGATGTTGTAGAGTGTCCAGTACATGTTCTCGGATGACGGGTGCCGAAGTTATGGGATCCCGCACTGCTTGGAGCGCCATACGACGGTCCTCCCTCGGGGTGGTGTTTCTTGGTCGACCTGAACCTGCACGACGTGCATGGGTTCCCTCATGTACCCATTGATTCCAACATCGGGCCACTGTGACATCTGAATGGCCCACATGCCTGGCAATTGCCCGATACGGCCAACCTGCCTCATGCAGTCCCACAATGCGGCCTCTGTCAAATGCTGTCAATTGCCGGATCGGCTGTCTAACGCGTCTGATAAACATCGCCGGTGCTTCGTTTTCCTCTCTGAACTTCGTGCTGCAATGTCTGACTCACAGCAGGTGACTGGTCCCACCTTATCAGCAACAGGAGGTGACGTCACAAATGCCCTCTGGTGGGCGTTCTACACATTGCAGATCCTTGTACATCTAATCATTTACTCACACATCAATGGTATGCATGTATACCGAAATGGGGTAATCTTCGACCACTCCTTCTGGGTGCTTCACTTTTTTTGTCAGCCAGTGTATATCTCCACAACAGTGCGAGATACGAAAAAACTAAGAATAATTTTTGTTCCTTTTTCAATTCTGAACAAAACATGTATGTATAAAAAAATCCAAAACCACTATTAAAGGAGTTATGATCGAATTTCTTAGTTAGTGCACGAACCGGTAGCCATCTTGTATTTATGACGTCACACAGGCCTTCTGCCACAATTGCGGGTAAAACACCTGGTAGTACGTTATTGTGTACCACACTAGCAACATATTACTGGTAATCATATATTCCCTTCATTCAAAAACCCACGGGATTACAAATGCCCCTGGACTAATAGAAATTCCCTTTTCCAAAAAAATATCCCTCGATTTACGACGATGTGTGGGTTGCCTCTACTCCGCTACACGATCTCGAATGGAACGGGATTGCAACACTGCTGTATCGTGAACACAACGCTAGAAGTGTGCGTGGAGCCCATAATACCGGGATCTAGAAGAGTGAATCTCTTCTCTTTTCTTGCGTGTTGCAAACAGCGGCAAACGAGCACAGGGCGACTTGTGTTCCGATCCGAGCGAACGTACCAGTGGCAGGCGCTGGTAATGCGAACCCGATGAGGCGATTGGGCTTCGGAACGTTTGATATTTTGAAGGAGATAGTGTCCAGTGAATAAGTATAAAAAAATTAATTGCATTGCAGATTTATTTGGGTGTGCACGATCTTGGCCATTCTGGAGGCTTTACATTCCTTAAAAAATGAAATATATATTTTAAAAATGAACTCCATGTCGCAACAGCTCTCTTGAGGTTTTTCCATTTGGCGACTCTTGGTCAGCGCATCGCCGCTCTTGTCTGTCTTCCGAGAACGGAGCCCGGCACTACTTTTCAAGTATCTCCCCAATTGTCCCCAGAGGCGCTTATGCAGGGACATTGCCGGAAAAAATATTCCCACCTGAGATCACCTAATTCCGCGCGTCAATCCACTGACTTGAGCACCGCGACTCTGAAAGAGGTAGAAAAGTTAGGTAAAACGAGAAGAAACAAAAACCACGATTCGGTGGTGTTGAGCGAAATGCTCTTGATTGTGCGAGGACGACTTGTTTCGATCCATTCATGCGTTCTTGGGGAACAACGAAAGTGTGAAACTGTGTTAATTAAAGCATGGCCGTGTCTTGACTTTTGCTCAACAAATAAAACCGTGGAATGGGTCAACGTGTCCCTGTAGTTGCCGAACCAGTTGCCGTGCGTGGTAAGACATGGAGGATCTTGGTCGTGAGCGGGGGAGGGGAAGAAGTAAGTGGGGAAAAAAACAGGTAAAGAAGATCCTTGCACGATGGTTGAGTCGTGAGAACGCTAGTTAGCTCCGCAATGCCACACCCGCTTCCCACGGCTGGTCGGAGAGAAGTAAAAAAGTGTCTTACGGTAAAGTCGCTAATTTTTCCTTCATGTTTCTGGTACATAACCTTTTAATACCCTCCTACGAATACTAATGCCTAAGACGCGTTTCTCATTGCCCGAACCAAGACGTTGAAGATGTGAGCGGTTGTGATTGCAGTTCATAGAGACCGAAAAAAATGTAGGTACATACGTACATTGTATTTTTCAAGTGGATCGTTTCCAATTCTTCGTCAGGGTCCTGGGTTCCTTGTAAGCGTTCCTTCGTCAATTTCATCGTCGCTGTTAGTCAGAAATAGCAGGAAGGCGACGCTAAGTAAAAATCGAACCATTTCTTCGTATTAATAATAGTTGTATTAAAGACACACACACACTATTGGATTATTATTATTCATATTTTTACCAGAGCAATGGTAGCAAGCAATTGATCGAATATCTGAAAAAAATCATCCTCGCAGCTGATAGAATATTGATTTATTGAATCGTTGTTTTAAGTCCATAACGCCGAATGGCTAATCGGGACTGGACCTACAGTTTAAAGTGGAATCCGAACCACTATACCATGTGCCTCCACAGGGCATCAGCCCGGCCGATAGCATATGTAGTAGGCGTCAGTGGTCTAGTAGTTAGCGAAATATAGTTCAAAACTGGGAACCCTTGGTTCGAATTTAGGGTAAGTTTTCGGCTAAGGACTTCTGGGTTTTTAACTCCACCTTCCGCTCAGATTGTGTGTGAAAGTACTGTGTATTGAGTGGAAAAACCTAGGGCAACCCATGGCGGAAGGATCAGTATAACATGCTACGGAGCCAGAAGCCACAGATTCGAATCCTGCTTTAGTTATGGATGTGTCCTTGTTTGACCCATCATCTAGTTCGTCCTCATCGTCACGATTAACCCCAGAGATAGGAAGAGCGGCGTTAAATAACCGAAATATAAAGGAAACTGCTATGTTTGTTCACGAGGACAGTGGTAGTGAAAAGGGAAGGACAAAAGCAAGACGAAGCCATAAACTAGCTATCTGTGGAAAGGTGAGGAGTGGGAACAGAACTGTCTCAGTTCAATTCTCGACTTCCACTCACCGTAACGAAGCTCTAATGAAAACCGAAGTAATTAAGAATGGGACTATGCACTTGTTTCAAGTGTAAGTCCACTTTATGCACAGACAGGCTAATAGGGACGGAACCTAGATTTAAAAGTTGTTTACGAACCATTATGTGCCTCCACTGGGTATCGAATCCGGAACCCATTGATTGCAAAGCGACGACATTACCACTACGCCATCGGGAAGGCACTTGTTTCATAACCAGAAATAAACGTAGAGTCTGACAGAAAAATACATGCATGTTTTGGTGGAGATATGTACCTTGTATATTTTTGACACGAGTTCATGTTATCCAGTATTCAATTGCCACATATTTGTCCGTTGGAGGGGACGACCCCTCCGCCTCTCCTCGGGATGCTTCATAGTGCAGTTCATCTGTATCCTTGAATTGCACAGTTTTTAAAAAATCTTGAGAATGTATGTCAACAAAGCTCCATTGAGTTTTGTATTTCCCTAATATTGCCCCGTTAGATTCAACTTCCGCTCAGTCCTTGAATGGAAAGAGCTCGTCTGCTTTCACGAGAGAATTCTGCAAGAAAAGGAAGCCATGAAGAAGGTTGTCCGTGATGCTTTTACCAAGGTTTCAACCCGGACTAAGAAACGCTCTGGGGCACCAGGAACACGAAATTGCTGGTTGCAAGAGACAGACAGGCTTGATTCCGGTCGCAGGGAAACTGCTGCGTATTAAAAACGTCAAGGTAGATTTAAGACGTTACCCTTTATGGTGAAGTCGTAACTAATTCACCACCGTGGCTTTTTTTTGCGTTCATAATTTATGTCGTTTATGTCGATGGAAAGGTCATTTGAGATAGATAGCGCCACGTACTCTGCGCTATGCTGTGATTCTATGCATATTGTGAAGTGGCAGTAGAGACTTTTCTTGATCTGAAACTAGGTAGCAGATTTCTTCTGGTTAAACGTTAGATGGTTTGTTGTTGTCCCAAACATTGTCTTCTGTTCGCTTTTCACAGGAAGGATCTTTTTAGACTGATACATGTCACAAAGCTTGTTTGTAAACACAATTGCTTACCAGGGGGGAAACGGAGAAGTCATACCTGTCTGGTCCATGGGTCTGGTGAGGGGTACATGCAGCTGCTCATAGTCCCTAAAACTAATTGCTCTAAACCTGGAGCCCCTAACCTACGGTTCCACTTAGTTCTAATAATGCATAGGACGGCCAGGTTTAGAGCTCTTTATCAATTAGTTTTAATGACTGAGCAGCTGGATGTGCTCCGCACCAGACCCTCTGGTCCACGTCAACAGCTTTTCCCTCCCTTACCTTCGTACATGGTGCATCCCTGTTAAGATGCCGATTACCTATTGCCGAGTAATCAACGTGTAACAGGTTTCCCTGGTTTGGAAGCAAACTTGACCATAAACTCAACATTTGTACGTTACGGAAATGCATATTGTATTGGGTAGTATCTTTGCACGTATATATCAAAGGCTTTATAATTGCTTTATATATACGTATATTTTTCGCTTGAACTTCTTATTTTAACGAGGTTGTGGAAAGTTTACTTGTGTTGGAAGTACATACAAAATTGCTATGCTGTTCATTGTGTAGTAACTGCAGGTCTCAAACTTTATCCGAGTTGTTCACCAGTCTATCGTGAAATGCATTGTTTCAGCTTCAGTAATAACAGAATACACACTAATGCTGTTAGTTTTCGAGGTTAAGAGGATAGAACCCGTGACGTTGCACCGGTCTCCATGTTGGTCCCAGGTTCGAACTCTTGGTCACCCATTTCATCAGTTTATCATTGTCATTCATTCATCATCACGGTTAACACAAGAGGTTCCAGAGCGAAGTAAAAATTACCGCAATGAAGAGAAAGACAAGTTGCAGAAATTCTAGATTACTATGTAGATTTTGAAAGTGATCATACTCTTGCAACTCGCTAACAACCGTCGAGTAGGCTCATCCCTTTTGATGCATCACGCTACGGAAACGAAAGGCTAAAATGTGTGAAAAATCACTTCTTGTTATAATCCTACTCCTGCTCACGCGAGTAATTTAGGCAGACACGCGATTCTACACGGAAACAATCTTGCATGTGGAGCCATATTGTACGGAAGGGAAGGAAATATTTAGGTGTCAATTTTTAATTCGGGTTTTCTATTAAAAGTTTGCATTGAAGATCGCCCAAGTTATTGCGGTGGTATGTTTAAATACTGTAGATTTGACAGAAATCATAATTGAATGTGCTGACACTTTTATTTCTTTCCAGGAGCGGCGCGAGAGGGAGCAACAGGATTTGGAGCTTGCTAAGGAGATGGCCGAGGAGGATGAGGATGGATTCCCTTAATTTACTTACTTTTAACACGTTTCCGTTGTCTTATTATATATACTAGAGTGAGTTTGTGAGCTTTGTTTAACAATCAAATAAATCGTTAGTAAAACAGTTTGTGTAATTCGATTTTAACACCCTTGCCCTTTATCCTCTTGTGGCCAGCTGGGATTACACCGTCCTTGCAGTTTCAACCCACAATCATCTATTTCATTTTCATGTATCATTGTATTTGTAACATAGACTAAACTACATTTTAACATGTAGACATGGAGATAAGGACTGTGTTTACTTAAGTTTCATTAAGTCTTACACTTCACGATCCATATTTGAGGGCCCACTACCACAGACAAATTACGGCTCTACGTGTACTAATGGCTTTGGAGCGTGTACAGCTCATTTTGCCTGTTCGAGCGTCGCCCGTGCAAAATCGAAAGCGTGGGCTTTCAAATGCACAGAAATGTTTTATTTTGGCTGGAACGGCAAGGGCTTTTATGCAATGTACTGCGATGACATTCCATTTTGACACAGGCGCAATTAGAAGAAAAGAGTAGTTTACTCAATAAATCCCTCCCACATTAATCTAAAGTGAATAGAAAAATTGCATTTAACACTACTCTGTACCTACAGTCGTGATAAGTATAGTTATTGTACCATAGTTTATCATAAAGTGTTACGCAAAAGCAAAAATGTAGTGTGTACATCTATTCCTAAGTAGTCTATCGGTTCTAGCAATTACTATGTATCCTTGTTTCTTGAATTTACGTGCCATATCTACGTAGTCATATCTTAGAGAAACTATTATTTGAACCTTGTTTTACGCACGGCGCCAAATACTGTTTTCGGCAGGATGTCCTATATTCATGAACGGTCTCTATAGTACAACATTATCTACGTAGCTTGGTTTTTTTGCACGAGTATTTTTTTTTAATCCTATTATTTTTTGCGACGAACATTTGAGCTTTTATGAACAAAGCTTGCAGGGTTGTAGGACACTACGAGTACTATATTTTTAATTTCACATTTGCCGCCCCCCCGTGGCGGAGTGGTTGGCACATCGCGCTACGACGCCAGGGGTCCTGGGTTCGAATCTCGGCCTGGGCATGGATGTTTGTGAGTGTCCATCTATTTCATCATATATATCACTCATCCCCATCTTCGCAAAGCACAAAAGTGGCAGAAAGAAACGAAGTAAAATAAAGCAAATCAATGAAACAATTTATTGAGGGGGCCAGATACGAATTTTGTACAATTTTGTCTTTTACTTTTTTTTTAACGATATATCATAATTTCGCTTCCCACAAGAGCGCAGTTCTTTGAGGGAAATAAGAACAACCACGACTGTCTACAATAAATGGTTTTCCTTCTACGAATTTTTTATGCACCACTGTACATTTGACGTCACTTTGTAATGAAGAGGTTCCTGGCATTATCGTACGCAAGATTTTTTCGGAAGGGACTGGAATTGGTGGATATTGCATAGCTACGTTCTAGAGTAGCTTGGTACACAAATATTTCGTAATTATCATTTATTTTTTTAACAAAGTTGTTCAAGGTCAAAGGTGATAGTCGGGTGTTATTTTAGGGGGAGCGGGGGTTGCATTTACCACTTCGACTTTTCCTGAGTTCATTGCTGCTTTCATTTGAAAATGTTTACTTTCTCAAAATTTCGGAGGGGGCTGTAGTCCTATCAGCTTCCCCCTTTGCGTACGCCAGTGGTCCCAGGTTCGATACCCGGTGGACGTACAGTGGGATCCGCTAGTATTGCTTGGCAAATTGTCCATGACTATTTTCATTATTATTCTTCTTTTACATCCTATGTCTTTTTAAGCGATGGATATTTATGTATGTTGGTGCAGAAGTTGACAACAGCTTGTTTTGAGTTTTCTTTTAATTCTTGAAGCTTTTATTGGGTCAAATAAAGTGCACGAACATGGTGATGGACAATTTTCACGGTAATACTCATGGATTCCACTATACATTATGGTTCGGATCCCACTTTATATAAAACTTTTCTTTATATAAACTCTTCGTCCAGTCTTGATTAGCTTTTCTCTTAAAAAGTCTCCCGTCCCCCGTCCCAAGGGGCTCCCAACAGCTAAAGGTTATTAATCCTTATCATTCTTTCTCACTGTTCCTAGAAGCTGCCTGAGCTCTTTATATAAAAAAAAAAACGTTCTTTTCTTTCTGTATTATGTTAAGTCAGGAGAAAAATATCGGCGTTATGGAATAATTAAAACGCTCCTAAATTTCTGCAAATTATATTCCTTTTTAGCAGACAAGCCATATACTGGTAAACAAAGAGGCGAAGGTTGTTTTTCAGGACAGACTGTCAATTGCAGGGATCCCAGCATGGTTTTATTCTGATTTGATTGCACAATATTTTCATTCCTAATGTGCAGTCCAACCTGTTGGTCACACGTGATCTTAAGATGTACTTTCAAAGCAACTGTTGGGAACGTGAACAATTTCAAACGCAAATTTAGAAGTTTTCTTATTGTAAACTAAACTATATTTTTGGTAAAGGTGAATGATACATACGAATTAGGAGGAGTATGTGTAGGCATGGGCTAAGCGTTAGTACAGTGGGATGAATAAGTATTACCAAGCAAATTATCCACCATTTTGTTCTATTTGTCATTAAGCAATGTGAGCTTGAAGGACTGAAACGAAATGCCAAACTATAGTGGAACCACGAGCAAAACAACCTGCGCAGACCCGCGACTCCTGTGGGCGGTACTCCCGCGAGTAGAGGAGGGGGAGAGTAGACCATGCTTCCTTATGGCCCGAGGTGGAGGGAAGAAGGAAAAGCTGCGCGGGGACATTTCGTCCCAAGGTTTTTTTCCTTGTGGTTGATCTATAGCTGCTGACAATATCTGCAGCAGCATGCGTAAAAATCCGCTAATTAAAAACACGTAGGATGCAAGATAAAAATGAATGAAAATAGTCATGACAATCTGCCAAGCAATACTTATGCATGCCACTGTACGAAGAGTTCCAGCTATGAAAGACAGCTGCATATTAGAATTTTAGTAAACTTGCACAGTCACGGACAGTTCTGGGTTGTAACAATCCCATTGACTTAACGGATCGTTACAGCCCAGAACTGTCCGTGAATGTACTTATCAGTCTATGAATCTTAATTTGTTTAATAAAAATTAAAATTATCCATTGCAGCCTCATTCTTTTATGACATGCTGATATATGCAAATACAAATTAAAGTTTTTCACACAAGTAAGGTCCGAATGCCTAGATAATTTCATTTGACAACTAATGGCACTGATTTTACCTTGCAACTCTGCAGATTTCAGTGTCTTGACGGCTTTTGAGTTGAATGCGATGAGTTATACTACTAGTATGTATTCCTGTTAACAGGCGCCGTGGATTTGTGCAGTTTCAAGTTAAAATCTCTCCTCCTCGCATTCAAGTATTTTATGCGTTCTCTGTGCATTCTGTTTTATTGTACAGGTGAATGACCTAGGCTGCAACACACGTCGAAAATAGGACAAATCTATTGTGTGAAGCATTGACGACTGACGTGACTGGAAGAAGGTAAGCACAGTTAATATTTTCTTATAATTATGGTGATTTAAATTCAGATTGCTTATTTTCATATTGCAAAAGGGGAGGTTTTGGTATAACATCGTGTTGAGATTTCTAATATTCAACTGCAATAAGAGGGGCAGCAACAGTTACGTGCAATGGAAGCATGTCGCGAAAGGTTCCCTGTATCTCCCAAAAGTGTTGTGTTGTTCGATTGCAGCTGTGGCTTGAAGTAAATGATTTATAAACACGACAAAGAATGAGACCGATGAACGTTGTTGTTGCACTTCAAATGCTCAGTATCCGAGTTACACGTGTTGGACTATATCTTGCAATGTTCGTAGAAAGAACAACACACGTTCGTGCAAATGAGTAGGACATTCCTTTAAGGCATTATCGGGTGCTCTGAAAATATTTGTAACATGGGAGGGCAAGATTCCCATTGTGTAATGATCTTTACAAGTCGAGGCGAGGTTTAAATTTGCGAGAAATTGAAGGAACGCAACGAAATAGAACGATTGCTTGATGCAGGTATTCGCATTAATTCCTTTCGGTAAATATGATTAAAAACTTTAATAAAAATGCTTTGTAGATACAAAATAATGATATACAGTGGCTCCGGAAAGTATTCGTCTGAGCACAATCATACTGTAAAACTTTGCAAAAGAAGAAAAGCATGAGGAAAATGTAATACCGATGCACTTCCACATTCGTTCTGCGAAAATCAAGAGAAAGGTCAAAGATATTGCCTGCTGTGTTCGAACACAACACAAATATAAAAAATCATGTATTACGCACCAAACTAGTATTCGTGTGCTACAAAATTGCATGAAGCCACGTTCCCTACCCTATGTCCTCGCTTTTGAGACTCAAGGTGAATCTCTTGTAGTGCAAGCACGAGCTTTCTTCCGTTGCAACTGGGAATATGTGTGCTGGAGGCCAGGGTTGGGCCTGTGTGGAAAAATGGGGCGCAAATCGAAGGAAACTACCGAAGAGGAAATGCGTATTGCGGTGAGTTTGTTTCGTAGTGGTAAATCTTTGACAGACATATGAAAAACACTCTGTAGACCTATCACCACAATTAAAATTATTGTGTATAGGTTTAACAACACAAGAACATACAAAAATGACCCAAGAAATGGCCGACCTCCAAAGCCAACACAGAAAGAAAATTGTGTGATAGTGCGGAAAGTTGTGAAATATCCGAAAGTGAGTGCCGCAAAGCTGGCTGTTGAGGCTGAAAAAAAAAAAAACTTTCAGCAGAAACAGTAAGAAGTGTTTTCCACGAAGCTTGGTATCAGGGAAGAACTGCCCGTAGAAAATACTGGGTTCGATTCCAGATGGAGACACATTGCACAGTGATTCGGATCCCTCTCTGAACTGCATGTCCAGTCCCCAGCCTCTCCAAACATAAAATGGAATCATAACAATAATGCAGGAACATATAATGTTACATAGCATACACTTTGGTGTCACTCCCGCTAGTAATTCAGTAGTAAATGCACCTACGGCAACATATGTAATTAGAGCAATGATTGTGTCTTCTCTGTAAATAAGAACACGATTAACATTTTTTCTCCTCTGCCCGAAGAAGTTTGTGGTGGCGTGCAAAGGGCACGGCACCTGTTATCACTGGTTGTTTTTCATTTGCTGCAGATGAGAGGTCTTCCGCCAGAGGCAGCACAATTTGCATCTCCACACACGCGTTCTCTTGGGAACCAAAAGAAATGAATTCTAACGTTTTTTTTTCTTTTTAAAAGAAAAAAAGTGGTCAGTGTAATAATACGAGTAAAAGCATCCCGTGTGGACGCTATACGTAACAAATTCCCACGAGATGAATAGCAGCATTTATCAGGTACTCCCGCTGCAACGAGATTGTCGTCTTTCTTGTTCTATTTTGCATTTGCAGTCAAATAGACCTGCCTTGTTTTACAACATTCACTAACCTGACTTAAGGGATGTCAAACAGGTGTATAAATTTTGTCACAGGAATTGTAGGATAAATTATGCAGTGCATACTAAAGCGTTAGCAATATGAAGATAGGGCAGTGGCGCACTGTACATTTTGACGTCCACTTAAATTCACATGCAGATAGGCATTTTTTAAAAGATTACTTGTAGCTACCGCCATACGGGTATGGATTTCCTACTTCCGCCACCATCAATTACAGCTTGTTTTCTTGTCATCTCGTATTCGTTTCGGGTACTACTCCATCGCCCGCGCATAAATTTAGCTACAATACAAGCAGTCTGTGCGATATTTACAGTCAGCTGTTTCTTGCGAACTAAGCTAATTTATCTGTGTTCTATTTTCACCAAAAAGAAAAAATGTATATTTCTTATAGTCCCTATCCTACCCTAATTCATGCAGGTGAATGGAAGCCCCCAGTTGATCAGTCCGCTCTTCTCCCAGCAAACAACAAAAACTATATAAATAGATATTCTTTTTGCCCGAATATGCATTGTTGTGTGATATTTATGTGCATATTAAATGTGACTGTTCCCCTCTCTGCCATCCCTCCCTCTTATTTCTGGTCCCGCCACTGAGGTGAACGTAGAGAATTGAAATTAGTAGAGCAAGAAATAATGTTATTGATGGTAAAATGAGTATAATGTAGGGTGATGGCAGCACATTTTAAAGAAATTGTCTATTTAGAAACTTTCTTGAGATATTTGGCCTACGTTATTTTGAACCGCAGTGCGTCGATGGTGTTCGTTCCATGGAGTTAGTTGATAAGGAGTGAGCTCAACGACGCACAAAGAGGTTATTAATATTTTTATGACTTTAAAATTCACCATAGTGATTATCTTATTATTTTTGTGTAATATTTCAAGTTTGATTTTTACAATCTTTGGAACTAGGACACTCAAACCACTCTCAAATTGATATGCTAATTTCGTATATAGTAGATTCTAGTAGTGGTGGATTAGGGATGTTATCGAGTCGGTGGTAGGGAAAGTGGTTGTCATCCAACCCTAGAGGCTCTCAAAAACCTGACATTTGACGTGGAACCAGATTCCGTAATATCACCTGCAAAATGTTGACCGGCTGACAGACAAGGGGCAGTAAATATTTAACATGTATATGTCTAAGTTTTCTCTCACTCTCAAAGACTCTCATTCGTACCTGTTGGGCAGGATAACCGTTGTATGGGCATGTATGTCACCCTTTGAATTTTACTTACGGCTTTACGTATTTTTATTTATTTATTTATTTAGAAGGGTTGCCACTTGTCATTGTTTCATTTTTGCATCTTCCTGCGTCTGGGAACCAACTTCTTTAATAATGAAACAAGTCGGAGAGAAGGACTCATTGTCGACTGGAGCGGACATAGTGTGGAATTAAAGAGTCCCACTTTGTCTACAAGGAAAAGTCAGTAAAATAAAAATTAAAAATACACCAAAGTAACAGGTTAAATTTAAAAGTGATGGGTACGGAAATTAATATTTGTTACTAACATAAATGTAATCCAGTGGTTCATAATACGTATTGAAAAGTGGCCATAAATTTTAAGAATAAGACATTAACAGCACCCCATTAAAAAGATGAAACGTACTTTTTCGTTTCAAGTGGTATTTCCCTTTCAAAAGTAGCTCTTCTCCTTTAGTACACTAACAATAGCACAAAATCGATTATAAATATATGGTGAACTTAAGTATAGGTGTAGCCATCAGTGGCGGCGATTAGGGTGGGCGTGGAGGGGCAGTTGTCCCCGGCACTATATGGCCTCTTAATGCTAAGTAAGAAAAAGTAAACTGTCCTTTCCCCCCTTCCCCAGTTTTGGCACCCAATCGCCTCTACTGCCAGCCATATATATATATATATTTTATATCATCATAGTGGGAGGATATTTTTTTGTGACTCTTCTTGTGTCTGAAATCCTGCATCTAATATGCATCTAACTTTGTCGTAAATCATTTCACTTTAAACATCATGAAAGATAGAAAGAAAATTCAATAAGTAGACATGATTCTTTCAAGGTCTATAAAGTATCTTATTCTCATGTTTTGATGTGATTCCGTGTCCCCCACATGTGTTAGAAATGCACAAAATTTAACCTATCTACATGTAAAATTGCAATTTACTGCAACTGTGATTAATGTTAAAAGCTAGCCTTAGCCTATATGGTCTTTAAACTTTATTTAAAATAGTGCTCAAATTAGGCTATTTCATAAAAGAGATGTGACCTTCCAGAAAACGCTACATTTTTTTAGACTAACGAGAATGTGGCGCCTGGACCACAGCCAGAACAATCCTCTATGGAACTTGTGCCATCTCTGTGTGTTTGTGATTGTCCTTTCAGCCATCTCATCTTATCATCACTCATCCCCAGCGTTGCGATTTGCCAAATTTGGTATAAAAGCGACGTTAAATAAACTACGTATATAAAACCAAACCATAAAATAAAGTTAATTTTTCATTTTATTTACCAAGCTTTCACTTGTCGCATGCTAAATACTAAATGCTGTGTATGTGTGGTAGGTGTAAAGTATTTATTTTTAAACAATTAGTCTACAAATATTCATAGACATGTAAAAATACTGTTTCTGGGATTTGGAAGATACACTTCTGGGCTGGGCTCAGTGTGGTGGTTTCAGCCTCAAAACTCCCTTGTCCTTGGCAGTGCCTCTAAAGTATTAATAATAAAGAAATAGAATAAATAATAGACATTGATTTGGTTGGTTGATTCTGAAGTCTGCCCGACCCTGTGGCCGAGTGGTTAGCACATCGCGCTGCGACGCCAAGGGTCCCTGGTTCGAATCCCGGTCGGGTATGGTTGTTTGTGAATGTCCATTTTCATCCATTTCATCATTTCATCACTCATCCCCATCTTCGCAAATTAGCCAAGAGGCACAAAACGCGAAGTAAAATAAACTAAATCAATCAATCAATCAAATTCTGAAGTCTTTCACGTAAGTTGATTTATCAACCTTCTTGATACTGCAAGCAGTCACAATGATGTAACAGAAAACGGTTGATGGTTTGTCACACCGACAATAGATGGCAGGTAGGTGTCGTTCCAGCCAATCTTGACTACTAAATTTATCTTTATAATGGTATACAGACTTTCCAAATGATGTCAATAGTATTTAGTTGGGCTGATTGGGATTATTGTATTTTGTTACAAAACCATTTAACTAGAAGCCACTGTGGTATATTCATGATGAAGAAATAGGGTTATTATAGCGGAGTCAATAACTTTAACGTACATCGTCCTATGGCAAGAACCTGTTCGAATTCTGTCGACTTCCTGTGATACAAGGACGTTACAAAAAAAGGGGGTGATTGTGGACATTAGCACAGCATGAAATAAATCTTCGAACCTTATTTTGTCCACCTTAGTGAATGCATTTTCTTCACGACGGTACTGCTTTGATGTGCGTAGTGTAGTGTTGCCCACGAGACGAGACTTTGGCCTGTCTCGTCTCGTGGAAATGCTGTCTCGTCTCGAAAATATTCGTTTGTCTCAGGACACATGATCAATCTCGTCTCGTCTCGAATTTTTAAAAGCCTGTCCCGTCTCGTCCCGTGGGCAACACTAGCGTAGTGGCGTAGAGGAATTTTGGCCAGCCGCATTTAAAATATTGAGGGCCCCTTAGTGAAAAAAAATCTCTAGAATAATATAACGTATATACATTGATGATAGTTATCTAGTCCCCCTCTCCCACAGTTGTGCAAGAAATTAATTTTTACCCCATACCCTGCCTTCCCATTTTTTGTTATCGACTTCTCGAAATTAGGATCAGGATGGTCTAAATCTAACTGGATTTGGAAATATTTTATTTTAATTCAACTCAGTGGCACAGTCAGGATTCTTTCTTGGTAGAGGGGGGGGAGGGATTGATGCGGCCATATATTTTGCTCGTGATCACAAAATCGTAACACACCAGAAAAGAAGAACTGGTTCGACAGAAATGTCCACAAATTTCAATATGGAAGAAAAATGACCTTCACAAAATTCCCCAAAATAATGGTGACATTTAACTCATACATTGTATGTCCTGCGGGACAGAAGTGTGTACTGGGCCATAGGGCAAAGGGATAATTGCCCCCTGGATCCCATCTCCTACTGAGTTTTTGTACCCCTTTGAAGTACCAAGTAACTGGTGTGGACAATGTGGGAAATTTATCTCAAATCTATTTGAATACAAAAAAGCTTGGGCCTTCCTTGAAAATACTTAGTGGGAAATTACATTTAAATACGACACGTAAAACTAATATTAATTATAAAAGTTCATGAATTACTAACTTTAATTGTTTATTGCGTAGCGTTAAGGCATCGACTAGTTGAACAACTGAATCTTCCTACTCGATTCATGACTGTTAGACAATTTTCACATTATACGTTTAAGTCAAACGGTGTAGCTATAAAGATATGAGATGTGGAATTTTTACCTCTCGATAACCATCTGCGAGAAAGTAAGTTAATTCTGCATTTCGGAGTGGACCCATATGCGACGTTCCATTGGCCCCTCTCGCTGAGCTTATTAACGCAGACATCGTCGTATGATATGTCTGTTACGTAAATCGACTTTTTAAATAAGCGACGCTATATGTTGAATTTCTGGGATAATATAAAATTTAATGGGGCATAGAGATAGAACATTGAGGGGTTTCTACAACCCCCCCTCCCCTTCCCGCATTGCTGGGGTCGCGTGCTCGGCCGCTACGCCTCTGGCGCTACTTAATATCCATGGCTAACATTGTTCCCTAAATTATAGGACTACTGCAGGGACAAACTATAAACATGTAAATGCCAACGTACTAGTAAATAAACCCACATCGAAGATTTAATCCTGGGAGGGTTCAACGTAGCTCATTACGGTCTCCTCGCTTACCGCTACAGGAACTTCACGGTTATAACACATCCTCATTAGGCAGTTCGTTACGAAATATGTAAACATTGTGGATTAAGCTTTTCTTTTAAAACTAACACGATGTATTAACTTTCGAACTTCTGAGATTTTTGTACCCCTCGGCTGATTTTGCAGGTGTTGCTACCGACATTTACTGTGGTCGCTTCTTTACCTCTATGTTAATCGCATTGGGATTTTTGTGTTGAAAATCTGGCAACTCTGCCTTACTCCCACACAAACATGCTGCGCAATTATTTTCCATATAAAGATCTTCCTTTAAAACTGTCCTAAGCGAGAAGGTAACTTTTTTTGCACTCGGAATATAAATAATCTACGTAACTGCATCACTGCAATAAGTTTCAAGGTCAATTATGCCATACGTTTAAAAAGTACGACATATATTCCTTTCCATTTTTACTGAGAAACTTTTTGACGCTGAAAAAGGCAACAATTATGAGTCAATTACAGATGGCGTGTCACGTACTTCAGTCGAAAAGAACGTTGAAAGTAGTCTCACAATGCTAAAAGGGTCGGGAAACAAGCAAGATATTTTCCTTTGTAATTATGTGTCTTTAAGAGCCCGCTGATTTAATTACATGCATTTACTGTATTAAAAGCAAGCATTTAATCATTACGTGTGTCTACTACTTTTAAGACCATTCAAGCAAGGCTCGAAATGGACCGGAGTGGACCGGAACGCCGTTCCGTTTCGTGAATACCTGGAACTTTCACGTTCCGTCTCGTCAGAAATGGCAGCAGACCGTTCTGGTTTGTTATTTTTTTTAGACACTTCATTACATGTTCCTCTTCAGTGATCTAAATATAGCACTTGTATTAGCTTCCGCTCTACTTGGAAATACATTGTTGCTGCGAGGGAACTTAGCAGAGTATGATGGCGTCTATGTTGCCTTCATCTTTTGTGCACTGTGGTTCTCTTTTTACTTTTTATTTGTTGATTATTATTATTATTTGTCGTGTCTTGTGGATTAGACGGCTCTGACAGAAATATTCTCCTGCGCAAGATCTTTACTCAATTATTTTTTTTATTATGGTCACTAACTTTTCTTTCATACTTTCGAATTTTATATTTTCCCTGATTTATAGAACGGTATAAAGTGGGCTGGGCATCCAAAATCAAAACTCAAATAAAATAGTTCTTGCGGAATGCTTTTTATATTTCTGATTCTAAGCAGAGCAAAGAATAAATCCAATCCTTGGTCGTACGCAAAATAACAATATGGAAATATCTTTCACTTGCACAGATTGATTCTTTCAATATATTTTAATAAGCACTATTGAAGATCCGTTATATTGATATATACAGGGTGTTTCCGGGCTGATGATACAAACTTTCAGGGATGATGGAGAAGGGCACATGTATCAATTTGAGACATGGAATCCTGGTCCGGAAACGACTTAGTCGAAAGTTATAAGCGAAAATCGGTGTATGAAGATGTAATACTTTTATTACCTGCACAAGTTTCACAAGCTGTTCCGTGTCCAGCTCGCTCACCTGATCTGACCCACTTGATTTCTTCGTGTGGGGTCATGTGAAAAGTCTTGTGTACGAGACACCTGTAGTACACTGAAGAGGATCTCCTGGCAAGAATTCTCGCTGCCTGTGACATTGTTCGAACGACCCCGGGGTTGTTCCAACTGGTACACCAGGACTTTCTGCGACGATGTCATGCATGAAGCGAAGCTGGGGGACGCCACTTTGAACAACTGTTGTGAATGTAGCAGCTTGTGAAACTTGTGCAGGTAATAAAAGTATTACATTTTTCTACAACGATTTTCGCTTATAACTTTCGACTAAGTCGTTTCCGGACCAGGGTTCCTTATCTCAAATTGATGCATGTGCCCTTCTCCATCATCCCTGAAAGTTTGTATCATCAGCCCGTAAATACCCTATATATATTCACACACACACACACAAAAACACACACACACACACACACACACACACACACACACACACACACACACGGTTGGGCTAGCTGACCACCATTCACGATTTCCGTCTGATTGAACTATGAAAAGGGAAGACAATTCCAGAAGACTCGTGTGCAATGTATTTTATATAATTTGATGTTTATGTAAATATTTCAATATTAACTATTATAAATTATAATACAGCGCGTGATTTCACCAAACGCACGACCATGAAAATAGGCGGCTGGGCAGAATTGCGCTGGTGCTATATGGGAAAACAAAGCGAGAGCGGGACAAAAGTAGCTGGTTCCGCGCACTGGGTGGCAACGTCAACCGAGCTGCGTTGCTTAGTTCGAGCGTCAGACCGATCTTTCTCCGGGGCATTTTTGTGTCATCCCTGTCCTTTCGAGCAAATACTGTCATGTTAGTTTGTATCACATGGATTACAAAGACGACAAAGACGACAAGATCTTTCATTCTCATAAACCTCCGAACACACAGGGTTGTGCTCCGACATGGGAACAGCGCGAACTTTTGCCACCCGCCTAATTTCATGGCGTGCGTTTAGTCGTTAATCTCGTCAGAGACAATGTTAATGTGGTCAGATACAATAGAAAATATAATAACAAAACAATCGAAGTTAAAGCGTTTAGTTTCGTGAAAGTTTTCATTTCGAGCCCTGCATTTAAGTGGTTCTGAACACATACGAACACACAGTTCGCATCATACAACTACATGAAGACTTGAACTTAGGGACACTAGCCCACTTACCCACAATATCGGCCATAAAAACCCACGTCGCAATGTTCACCGCCTACCCCGACTATCAGCTTAACTTTACATCACCTGATTTTCTCATCTGCTTCCAACCACGAACACCAAATAACTTGCTCCATTCGTCACACCGAGATATCTTGATTCGCTTCTGTTCGTCAAAAATACTTGCCATTTCTCTAATTCACCTTACACCCTTCTTACCCTTCTTGCGACAACTGCAAGAAGGAGTCTGCACCTATCATCAGGTTCCGCCACATCAGAACAACTAACAACCTTGGGAGGCAAATGCCGTACTGGATACGCGGTGGAGGAACATAGTGGTTCGGATCTCACTTGAAATTGTATAACCAGTTCCGATTAGCCTAACCGTGAATATTGTGTACTTAAAATAAAAAACTAAAACTCAAACTAATTGTGTCTGTTGTATGGATTCACAGTTTGGTAATGGTCAGTGAGGGAGGTCGTGCTGTGGGTGTACCTGAAAAATTTAGACATTCGGATGCAATACTCTTTTATTTTGTAAAGGACAACCTCGGATTGTGGAAGGGAGAGCTTCATCTCAGATTCTCCATCCACTTGGAAAAATTGTTTTAAAAGGGCCCCAGAATGGGGGTGAAAAAAGTGAGACGCTTGAATGTGACAAAAAAATATGAGAAACGATTAGATCTAACTTTTTTGCTATAACCAGACGCAACTGTTAAACTAAGAATATCGTAAATTAACGCATTATATTTGTTGAAAGTAAACCTGAAATACTTCTTATATCTGATGTACTGCAAGGAGACCTGTGTGTAAAATACAATCAGTTGCCAGTATGGATCTGTGTAATGTTAACCCCAGGCCTTCACATATGTAAATCAGGACCTGTATGTAGACAGCATACTATTATTTGATACTTGATATACTTCTAAGAAACAGATGTGGGGTCTAAAGTATTTGACATAGACAATCACAGATCACAGATGTAATTTTTTTCAAAATGGTGTGTTTTCAAAAACTCACCAAGAAATACTTACTCAAATCTCACAGGCTCAGATTGAGTACATTGGTATTTTATTGCCACATCCGTTAGGTGTTCGACAACCTGTACAGTATTAAGGTGCGTATACATGTGCGAGCCGGTTGTGAACCGTTCGCTGAAATTATTCTTACCAGCGAACTTCCAGCGATCCATGGGAAACCGCGAACCACAGGCAATCATTTGTTCAGTGTTCATCTTGTCATCATGTCTTCGCGTGAGGAAAAGTATGCGATTTTGGTGATGAGTGGTGCTGCTTTAGTGATGACTAGTTTGTGCAAGAAGAAGAGGAAACAACGACGTTGGTGGAACACCAACCTGTATAAGAAATGCAGTGGTACGGAGCTATGATGGATTTGAAGTCATATTTGTCCGCACAAATATTCATCTTGGCACCTATTTCCCTCCAGGCATCTTCTTTTAATTTTTTTTTTTTTTGAAATGGTCCTTATGTTTAGGATCCCAGAGTAAAGATCTGGTTTTATAAATACCAATATGTTTTAATGCATTTTCCTCTGACCACTCCATAATTACATCAAAAACTGCAACAAAACCAATAGAAAATCTGGAGGTCCGCGAGCAGACCAAAAGCAACGAACTACGAATTACGCCGTCCCAGTGTGAACTGCGAACGCCTTTGTGTTCGTCAGAAAACCGACAGGAGATGGATCACAAGCAGTTCGCCCGGCGCTGAAAACCACGTCCCAATAGTGAGAACAAGAGGTTCACAAGCGGTTCGCGAACGGTCGGTTCGCACATGTATACGCACCTTTAGCATAACCAGAAGTTAATTTTCGGAGGGATCCAAGTTGATCCATTCTTCTGTGCAAATGATTAAAGGATTTATGAAATGAGAATTTCATCGTCTAGGGACGGCAGCGAGACGAGACTTGGCAGTTTCTGGGTCTCGTCTCGAGTTGCAAATGCCCGTCTCATTCTCGGTCCGAAGTGCAAATTTCGGTCCCGCATCGAGTCTGTCACCTCGGTGGCAGAGTACGGTGAGTGTGCTGGACTACCGATCTCGCTACTGAAGGTCCCAGGTCCGGATCCCGGCGTGGGCATGGGTGTCCCTTCATCAATTTTATCTAATCACCATTCATCCTCATCGTCACGATTAGCTAAAAGTGGCGGAGAAGCGACGCGAAAAAATAACTACTGTAGAAATACAAGAATGGCGGGCGCTCTGGGTAACAATTGGCCTTCACTCGTTTTCTGGGTCTATGAAGGGTTGAGACGGAAAAATTAAGATGATAAGATATCTATGCAATCTCTACATTTCGAATGGTTAGCACATCGCGCTACTTCGCCAGGGGTCCCGGGTTCGAATTCCAGCATGGGTGTTTGTGAGTGTCCATTCATCAATTTCATCCTGTCATCACTCATCCCCATCTTCGCAATTAGCCAAAAGTGACACAAAAGCAACATTTCCAAGAGACTGAAGGTGTACGAGTAAAATATGAAGAAGAAAATAATAAGAAGAAAATATAGCAATGATAATAGTTTATGGTCCAAATGAAGATGATACAGTAGAGAATAAAAACATGTTCTATGATTCACTACAGAAAATCATAGATGAAAGAAAGGAAGAAGTATTGATAGTAGGAGATCTAAATGGAAGAGTAGGAAATAATACGGAAGAATGGAGACAGGTAATAGGACAACATGGAGAAGGGACATTAAATGATAATGGTACACGAATCTTAGAACTATGTGTAACAAATGACATGGTAGTGGTAAATACTAACTTCCCACATAAAGAAATCCATAAATACACTAGGGAAGAACCAACAAGAAGGGAAAAATCTATAATTGACTATTTTATAGTAGAGAGAAATACGATGAGAAAGATAAGAGATGCCAGAGTCAAAAGAGGGGCGGAAATTGGGAGTGACCATAAACTATTAATAATGGAAAGAGTAGTACAAAAAAGTAGAGTGCTAAAAACTAAAGGAAAAAGACAGGAAAAACAAAATAAAATAAGAATAAAGGCATATAAATTAAAAGATACAAAAGTTAAAGAAAAATATCAGCAACTAATAGAAGCAAAGATACAAGAGAAACATGAAAAGGAAGAAAGAGATGTAGATAAATTGTGGGATGAATTTAAGAAGATTTTGCTACAGTCTGCAGAGGAATGCTGCAGGACAACATACATCGGAAACAAAATGAAAATAACGGCATGGTGGACAGATGAGCTGAAAGAAGAAGTCACGCACAAGAAAATACTGTGGAAAAAGTACCTATCAGTTAATGATTTAGAAAGCTTCGAAGAGTATAGGAGGCAAAGGGATATAGTCAAAAAGAAAGTGTTAGAGGCTAAAAAGAACTCGTGGAGAAAATTTGGGGAAAGTATTGAAGAGAACAGCCGAGAAAATCAAAAACTATTCTACAAAGTTTTAAAGACCATGAGAAAAGATAAAGAAAGCCCATTAAAATACATAAAAGGAAAAGATGGTAAACTAAGAACAAAACAAGAAGAAATCATGCAAAGATGGAAGGAATACTTCGAAGAATTGCTGAAGGATGAAACACAAACTAACAGGACGGAGGTTCAAATAGGAAACGAAAGAACAGAAAATACAGAAATGGAGGATGAAGAAGAGGAAATAAATGATATCAAAGTAGAAGAATTAAAAGCAGCATTAAAGAAAATGAAGTTAGGTAAGGCCAGTGGACATGATGGTTTAACACCAGAAATGCTTAAATACATGGGAAATGCTGGAGAGCAACTGTTTTTGAACCTATTGAATGCTATATGGGAAAAGAAAACTGTACCGAAGGAATGGCAGATATCAGTAATAAACCCAATCTTCAAGAAAGGGGATAATAGAGAATGCAGAAACCATCGGGGAATCTCATTGCTCAGTGTGCCAGGGAAGATATATTCAAGAATCCTGGAGAACAGACTCAGAAAATATGTCGAAGAGCAATTGGAAGAAAGTCAAGCAGGCTTTAGACCAGCAAGAAGTGTACAACCCACATGTATGTTTTATAGATCTACAAAAGGCTTTTGATAGAGTTCCTTGGAATGAGATATGGAAATCTTTAGAGAAGAAAGGAGTGGATAAAAACCTAATAAAAGCAATCCAAAGTTGGTACAAAGGATGCAGATGCTACGTGAGGACGAGAAACCACCAGTCAGAGGAATTTGAAATAACAACAGGAGTTAAACAGGGAGATATACTATCACCATATCTATTTATAATCCTATTAGATGAAGTAATAAAGGAATGCCATATAAAAATGAAACAATTTCATGTAGGATACTGGAATATGAAATCAATTAAACTAACAGAGCTCATATACGCTGATGATATTATACTAATAGCTAATACACAGGCTAGTTTACAATATAACCTAAATATTCTTAATGAAGAATTAAAGAAAAAGAATATGGAAATAAATACGGAGAAAACTAAAACAATGATAATTAGCAGAGAAAAGACAAACCATAAGTTAAAACTGAATAACAAACCTTAGAACAAGTGACAAATTTCAAGTATCTTGGAGTAATTATAAACAGTCAAGGAAAAGAAGAGGAAGAAATAAGAGATAGAATCATGAAGACAGGAAAGCTATATCAAATGATAAACCGAGGATTTATAGGCAAAAAAGAAATATCTACCCAAACAAAATTCACTGTATATAAAACAATTTATATACCAACACTTACATATAGCAGTGAAAATTGGACAATGACTGGAAAACACCTGCAAAATGTACAAACAATGGAAATGAGGTACCTTCGAAGAATAAGTGGGAAAACCAGGAAAGATCGGATAAGGAACCAAACCATCCGGCAATCTTTAAATGCTCAGCCACTACAAGAAACAGTTGAACGTAATCAACTCAGATGGTTCGGCCATTTGAGCAGAATGAGTGAGACGAGACTGCCAAAACAGATATGGGAAGCACGTCCACAAGGAACAAGACCAAAAGGAAGACCAAGAAAGACATGGAATATGAGTGTCAAAGAGATTTTGGAGAAACGAAGCATAAGATGGAAAGAGGCACAGGAAAAGGCGATGGACAGAAACGTCTGGAGAACTCTCTGTAACCCCTCGACACCGGCAGGTAGAAGAGGACGCGACTAAGTAAGTAAGTAAATCACTCATCCCCATCTTCGCAATTAGCCAAAAGTGACACAAAAGCAACATTTCCAAGAGACTGAAGGTATACGAGTAAAATATGGGCGACAACCGATATACGGCTCGTCAGAAAGTCGTTTTAAATCCACTTCATGCTCAGAGAAGCTAATCGGGACTGGACCTACCTGTTTCAAGTGGGTTCCGAACTTCCAACGGGTTATGAACCGTCATCCCTTGACAGAGTTACCACTACGCCTCCGGAAAAGTCTCCCAAAAATGGCCAAAATACCACACGTGACCAATAAGTGTACAGGTGTATTGCAAAAGTGTGTAAAATGTATTCAAGAACTTCCATGTGTAGCAGAAGCGCAAGAAAAGGTTCCGCCAAGATTAATAATTTCCTTATGCTATTTGTAGTTTAGGCAGATCGTAAATTTCAAATTCTCCTCAATTTTCCAACTAATTACAAAATTTGACACTATTCCATTGCTTTTTTTTACCCCCCTTCCCCGTATAATTGATTTCCGTCCAAGGTTAGGGAGGGATCAATGCCTGCGGTTGCGCAATTGATGTTGAGGTCTTTTTTCTTTTTGCAAAGTTTTTGTGCACTTTCCGAGCATCTTGGAACACTTTCAGCTCGCATGTAATGTGTACCAGAAGGGAGTCGTTTCTATGTGTACAGTGAGATGCACAAGTATTACTCGGCAAATTATCCATGGCTCTTTTCATTAATTTTCCTCTTGCATCCTACGTGTTTTTATGAGCACATTTTTACGTATGCTAGTGCAGAGATTGTCAGCAAATTGTTTGGTAATACTTATGCATCCCACTGTACATGCGTACAAAAAATAATTTATTAAAGATCTGGACGTTGGTTTACAAGTTCATATTTAGAAGAAAAAAAAAAGCACAATTCAAATAACTCAACACAACATGCAAACTGTGGTGACAAAAAAAAAGTTAGCTAAACTTCACGAATACCGTTTACACTAATCTGCTTGGATTTTCTGCAGTTTCACCAGAACAACAAAACATCAGCCCTTCGCTTTCTGTCTTTACCTTTTGTCACGTGATCATGCTTAGATTGCTATCCTCTCCGCTTATTCAATACGTATTCGTGCACTGAATATTTCCACAATAGAGGGTGGGGCGAGTTGAGATAATAGTAATAAAAAAAGAGAAACAAATAGAAGAATATTGCGGATTGGTCAAGTTTTCTTTGTCAAGGAGACAGATGTCAGGCCGTTCAAGGCAACTTGCTTTTTCTTCGCGCAAAACCGCTCATGTTCTTTGGTATGCGTTGAGGGGGCAGATATTTTAGACTGAACCTGTGGAATACAAATTGAAGAAATGAGCAGCTTTGGGTCGGTGGAGCAGTACGGCAGCATCTTTCGCGACATTTACATGACGCTCTAAAAAACAACAACGTACACTAAAGCAACATACAGTGATACCAACCTTGAATATTTTTTTATGTATTAAATTACTACTAATTCTACAGTACAAATGATAAATGTGGAGACGCTGAGTTGGATAAAGCCAGTAATTTTAAACTTTGTTCTCGTTAACATATTTAGCCTTTTAAAAAGTATAAAATTAATTGGAACAGGCTTCAAAGTTAGTTCTCCGAAAGAATATCAGGTTTTCTCCTATTTGTTGTGATGAAGAAATCGTCTGTACCTTTCGATATTCTATTCTAACCAACCTCTTAGAACTGTGAACTGTAACCTCATTTACATTTTCTACTTCGACCCTCCGTGCTGTAGTGGTCGTCTTAATGTGCTACGAAACAAGGTATACTAGGTTTGAACCCTGATTAAGGCAAGGATGTTTTGAATTTGAATTTAAAAATTTGGGTGCGTCAGCACTTAGGCTAATTTGCACCCGTCACATTATACGGGGGCCAGCTCCTTACTATTACAAATAACAACTCTAACGTTGCATAACTAAAATCTTAAAATATTCTGACTTCTGTTAAAAACTGAGGCTGTAAAGGGGCACTCTGCACACACAAGGACAAAAAACAGAACAACACACACAAAATTATACTGATCATAGTGCCAGTCGCCAGAGCCTCGTTCGTCTGCAAAATGTAGTCCAGGGTAAAAAGGCAAGGATGTTTCATTGCCTTTGTCCCATCATACAATTCATCTGTTCATTATGCATATCAATCGTTGCGATTAAACAAGAAGGTAGAAAAGTGTCGTAAAATCACTGAAACAGAGAAGATAAAGAACTTACTTAATCAATTAAATGTTTTAGAGCTAAAAAGCTTACTAATGTCTTGATACATACGCGCGCGCGCGTGTTTTTCTCTATTCATTGAAAATAAACATTGTTACCTGAAAGTCGATATTGACGGCATAAAGATACTCTGTCCCGTTGGGGTATATTCCGGGCATAACTGCCACCTCCCCCTCCATTTCTTAAAAGCAGGACGGTATTTGTGTCTTGCAATTTTTTTTTGCCGTTGGATGGATATATATATATACATACATATATCGGTATATATATAAGAATCTGCATTTGAAGCACCTTCCTCCAGGCAGGGTTGAACATCCTGCACTCCCCTCTTCAACATGTCATTTGGCACTCTGTACCTACAGAGAAAAATCCAATGGTGTTAAGTCTGGACTTCTCTCCGTCCTCTCTACATTCCCACGACACCCGATGACTCGTCCAGGAAAAGCATCGGCAAGTTATGCCCATGTTTTCAGCGCAAATAGGATCGGTGCACTTCCTGCACGGAGTGCACTTCGTCGGTAAAATCACAGTTTGGAACAAAATTCTCCAACATCTCTAGGTATTTATTCTCACGGATAATGTACGGTCGGACGAGCCTACCATTAGCCTAAGAATGCCACACCAGACAGTGACCTAAGGTATATTCATTGTTCTGAAGGGGCCAGGTCAGGGGAATAAGCTGCATGAAACAGAACTTCCCAATCCAATTAATAGAGCGTCTCGTTAGTTCCTTTTACCATGTGTGGCCTGGCGTTATCATGCATCAATACACCTGTCTAGTCCCACTTCCGGTAAAATAGTCTTCCCCTCTCATTTTCCACTCAAACGAATCAGTTGACGTTTATTTTTGGGTTTTCGTTCAACAGTTGCTCCAATTCTTCATCCTCCACCTTATTTGGCTGTCCATAACGCTGCTCATCTTCCAGATTGAAATGCCCCCTCCCGGAATCGCTGAAACCAGTTTTTGCAGGTGCTGTATGATACGGCATCTACACCAAAGGCCGGACAAATAATTTCCTTAGCCTCAGCAACGTCATTTTTCTTTAGATGTTGTGCAAAGAGCATGCAGTGCCAGACGCGCTACTTCTCGAATGACATCGTGCTCACTATTGCTTCTTTATATGTACGTCGTCTGCTAGTCGGGTATTTTGCCTTTTAGGCTGGTATTGAAGTGCCCAAGCATGGTGGAGAAGTTTCCAATTTGAACTATCGCAACAGTAAAGTATGATATGTGACTAATTTATTGTCCGATAATTAATTTATACACCTAATAACTCTTAAAGTAACTGGATTTATTGACACTTGCTACTTGACAAAAATAACTGAGTGATGGAAATCATTTTAAAAAGTAGCAGAGTTACAGTATCTGCTATTCGAAATAAGTAACTGCTACAAGTAACTCGTTATTTTCAAAGACTGGCTATAAAATTAAAAATGTATCTAGATATGGTAAAAGAAAAAAAACTTCTTTGTTCAGCTTGAGTTAGTGTTTCGTAAAATTTTCATGCTCGCTTCGCTCGCAATGTCTGCTTTTCTTGCAGTCTTGTTAAGTTCAGAGCAGTAGCTAGGGGTAGGCGGCAGTTGGCCCTGGACGCCGAACGATCTAAATTAAAAAATTGTAAACGAGAATGCCATGGCGTTCCATGAAAATTTGGGCGCCATATTAAATCAATATTGTTTTCATTTTGCAAAGGTTTGGATCTGAAAATTTTCTTGCTCGCTTCGCTCGCAATTTCTTTTCTGTAATGCATTGTAAATTACCAGGGAGAGAAGTACTGCTGCTAAACGGATTTCTCTTAAATGCATGAACAATTGTTTGGAGGGAAAGGAGCTCTCACATTTGAGAGACAATTTATATGATTTTTGCTGTTGGTTTGTTATGGGGCAAATGAATTGATTATGTATGTGTGTATAAACACACATCCATAAATGAAATAAAACTTAAACAGTGAGATAAAATTAGTTTTTTCTGTCCCGACTGAACTTTCATCGAGGCTTTTGCCCCCCCTAATCAAAGGGTCTGCGCACGCCTATGCTAGGTGTATGTGATGAATTCTTAAGAGCTTATTGCCATGTCTACAGAACGTGTTAACATGAGACGAACTAATGCAATACATTTAATAAACGGAATTTTGAATGTAATGAACGTTAGCTAGTCGAAACTGGCAGCCTGGCTATTTGTCAATTTTGAGAGAAATCATGTAATAGTTTAAGTAATCTCTCTGTCTCATTCTCCCCAACAAGTTGCCAGATACTGGACTTGCTCAGTGGTAATGTTTTCCCATAGAAAGAGTTCTGTTCGAAAAAGTAATCTGGCAACACTGTTTGCAACAACCCAAGTTCAAGTACGAATAAAGAAGGCAGTTCTTCAGCACGTAACGATGAGCAATACTTATTTTTGATATTTTTTTCCTATATTGAAAAAGATAAAAGTTACACTCTCATAATATATACTATATCAAGAGGTAGGTGCTATATGAAGTTTGGCCTAGTTTTATGATGCCGAAAATGAGAGCTATACGATTCCGGTGGTATTTTGCAAGCTCAAGCAAGAGGTTCGATTATGTCACGCTTAAACTTCCAAGCGACAAACATCGCACTGAAAACATAGGCACAATAAAACTCACACTGAATACATGACAAACAGGCTTCGAGCCATACATGTGAAACAGAAAACTGCTTTTATTCAAAGCACAAATGTTTATAGCTACAAAGTCCTACTTGTTGCTCGAATACTTTGTTGGTGGCTCACGTAGGACAACTTTTATTGAATATGTACGTAATTATGTCGGTTCATTACGAAGTATGTATCATCTTCAGTAAGTACTGTCAGAAAATTCTCGACCAGTGTGTGTACAACTAAGAAAATCGGACTTGAATAAAAGTGTTTAGCAACTATGAAGTACTTATTTTATCTACTTATATAATACAGATTTAATTTTCACTATTGATCACTAACCTGTAATGTATTACAATCTATTGCAATTACAAGATAGTTGAAGTGTGCATATTGTCTATTTTTTCTTCTGCCGCTATTACACTACCATGCATGTACAGAACCTCTTGGTTCAACAATTTTCATTCGAATTGTATTTTAACATCGATGTTAAAACCTGACAGCACTAGCGACACTTAAAAACCTTAATTCTTTAAAAAGAAAGTTATCTGAAGATTTTTACATTTGTTAACAACATTCTTTTCCAGTTCTACTACAACTATTTTTTTTAGAACGAGGCATTGAATAACTAATCACCCACCTCGCTCCTAAAATGTGGACTGTTGTTATTTTCATAACACAAAGGATAAAAATACCGGAGCTAGCAACGCATCTACGTACGTGACGTAATACAGGTTTGCACGACGAATCAAAAAAGCAAAAAAGTTCCCCTTGCACAATCCCCTACAAAAAATGTCTTTGCGAGATCTGTCGTCTGACCTGTGATGGATTGCTTCAAAAGTTGTAACACTCGCTTACGCTTCTTGTATCAGTTTGCAACAACTTATTTCTGCATAACAACGGACGGCGCAGAACGAATACTAATTGCACGCCAAGATGTACCGAGCAAAGACGATTAGGTTTAAGCTTGAAGGTTGTTAAGTGAACCTGTAGCTTTTTGCAGTCCAAAGTTGATTCTTTTCTTATTTCAATGCAAGAATGCATTGGGGTGCTACGTGATGGTACTAGTTCGACTTGTAATGCATAAAGAATACTTTGGAGAACGCAACATTGAGTACGTTGTATTAATGCACATGCCATGCGTTCAGTGGATCAAACTATTCCTTTTCGCAGGGGTGCCCACAGGGGGGGATTGTGGCGCAGATTGTGCCATCGAAATTTTTTTGGGGGATTTTTTCCTTAATGTAATATATAATTCAACATTTATATAGTAGGTATTTCCAAAATAAATGTAAGGACGTTTACATCTTAGGTACACCATATTTAATCCATTAGATGAAGAAAATAAAGTGTTTAAAGGTAGCGATGATGCCCACAGGTGGGTTTGTGAACTCACGTTATGTCCAAGCAACTTTTTTTTTTTTTGGGGGGGGGGGCAGGGACGATTTTTTGTGATGGAAATTTGATGTGGAACAGTACAACATTTGGTACAAGTTGAATGATGTTATTAACTATCCATTGCTGTTACATAAATAGCAAATTCTAGACTGCCAAGGAAATTGTAATGGGTAATATTATTATTAAGGAAGTGGCGATATCCAACTCTTACACATTGGGTCTTAAATCAACACGTGGATTCTGGTGGGGGATTGAGGATTAAACGTTGGTGGTGGGGGTGCAATATCCGACTATTGAATATCATTGTTAAATCTTAGATTATCGTGGGAATTTTAGTTAAGGGGGAGGGGGGCTGAGCAATAAATTTGGGGGATATCCAATATTATGTCTGAGATTGTAGCGGAAAATGTGGTTTGGAGATATTTTTCTTTTGGAGGGAGTAATATCTAGGTTGAAGGATTGAATATTAAATTTGAGACGAGGAGATATGGAGCTCTTAATAAAGTGTAAAATCTTAGATTGTCAAGGGATTTCTTTAGGATTCCAATATTATATTTGGGGACTATATTTAACGATATGATATGCGCACGTTTCGGCGCCGAGCATGGGAAAAGAGAAGCTGTAAAAGATAAATATCGAGGGATCTTATGAAAGTATTGAAGTCCCATTAAATTAATATTCTTGCAAGCCTGCAAAGAAATGGATATACAAATTTTCTTGCTCGCTTCGCTCGTAATATTGCATTTTCATGAGACGGTTCTAAAGAATTATACTGTAGCTGAAGTACAAGACGTAAACAATATTCTCGATATTTATTAATAATATAATTTCTTAAAATATAATATTTAGTGTCGGTATACTGCTTAATTTAAAGCAGGTGAGTCAGTTTGATGATATGGTTCTATTAGCAATATTATTCTATTATTGATTCCCTGTAGGCTATGCTGCAATAGTTGTACTAACTGTGTACTTCATAGTAACGCCTTGCACATTACTCGATAAAACAGGAAAATAATTAGTGTAAAATTCGCATTTCTAACTTATGCAGGAAAATTTTGTTTTAGCAAGTGAAATCTGCACTTAAGATGAAATCCATGTAATTATTGCTATGGATTACTAAAATAATGTAATTACCCCAAGCAGAAGGGGTGAGTTCTTTGAAGGATGCACCTTATTATATTCTCGTCCCGGCCTTAGGAATTTCTAGTTAGGGTTCTGTAATTTTCGATCTAAAGTTGTGTAAGACTTTGTGTTAAATACCCAAATTGTGGGTTATTGAAATCTTGTTCTCCAACCACAAACACTGTTTAAATACATATTTATATAATTATGACACTTGAGATTCCTAGCTTTCCGTTATTTCGAAAATGTGAACCATTAACAAATATGGACAGTTTAACAGGCTATTGTATTAAAGTAAAATGAATGATTACGTATTCACCAAAATATTTTGAGGGGTAATGCATCCACGGTCTAGCTGGGGGATGGAAACCTCTGTTTAAGGAGGACGGGCAGATCAAGTATCGTGTTCAATAAGGCTTAAAAAACCGTATCGTGTTCAATAAGGCTTAAAAAACCATACTTTCAGTAGACACGCTATCGTAATTAAATACTTCATGTGGATTACTACATGATTTGGGGGGGGGGACATGACGAGATTTGGGGGGGATTGCGCCATTGGCCTTGGGAGGGATGGGAACCCCTGCCTTTTCGTCACTATAAACTTCATTGCAGATTTTTACATTGTATGAATATTATAAAATACAAGGCTTTGGAACCACTGCGCTGTTTTATCCAGTGTTCGAAGTGGAAATTAATAACAGCGGGATGCTTGTGTGGATCAACTTGGAGACAGTGAAGTAGTCGTCGAGGTAATTCTTTACGAAAATTTTCTTCTAGGTGGGGGGAGGGGGATAGCATCCCCCTGCGTTCCGCCCCACTTCGAGCACTTGTTTTATATTTTGTATCATAACTTCTCAATTGACTTCTTCCACTTCATTGTATGCCATAGGCGTAGCTACGGG
The DNA here is from genome assembly GCF_977018435.1 of Lepisma saccharinum. Lineage (NCBI taxonomy): Eukaryota > Metazoa > Arthropoda > Insecta > Zygentoma > Lepismatidae > Lepisma > Lepisma saccharinum. Next base: position 160,595,539 of record NC_139229.1, on the reverse strand, counting down.
GTGTGCCGGGTGTGCCTAGGCACACCCTAATGGACTGCTTTATCAAAGAGAATTAAAGACAGATATTTCAATAAGAGAGAAAATAAGCGGCAGTTTGTAAGAAGTTGAAAATGTCATTACTTTGTACAAACGTGTGCATTATCGCTGATGAAACGAGTATCTGTAGTTTTTCGATTATTTGATGTCATTGGAGAAAGACGATATTTACTGCATTCTACTCTGTACTGCAGCGCCTTGTTTCTATACCTGTCACAAGCTGCACGTGTGAGAAAGAGCTTTCTCCAAGCTTACCCAAGTTAAAACTAAATTAAGAGCAACTCAGATGCAGGATAGATTGGAAGCCCTGCTCTTGCTATTTGTGGAACAGGAAAAAGCTTACTCTATTGCTGTAAAGGAAGTTCTTGATGAGTTTAAGAACATTGTACCTTTTGACAGACGTCTCTTGTTATAGATGACGTGTATTTTGATTTATTTGTATGCAGTGGCGTAGCGTTATAGTACGCCCATACTCCCAGCGTTCCCTGGTTTAAAATTTCAAAAATACGTTAATGCTGTAAATATAAAGTAAATCTTGACTAATTTCATATATGTTTGACCTTCATGGCATTATAATAGCTATTTTTCGCGATCCGCTTGCAACGCTCCACTAACAACACTCGTTCCAGCATTTTTTCAATGCCTTTCCTGCCTGGACGCCGGGCAGGTTCGGCGTAAAGAACACTATATTCCTTGCTGTCTTTCTGGAAGGAAAGCTTGGACAGGCTTGGATCTCTACAGCACGCGCGCAAAATGCTCTCTCGTACGCCAGCGTATGAGCAGATGGCTACGTGATTGGTTCATGTGACCCTTCCCGCCTTCTGAAGCAGACGACAGCGGTAGAATTCCTGCCCGGTTCTTCGCGCTCGTGCCACTCGTGCTATGTGATGTTACAATACGCAATATTGACTGACGTAACTTTACCAAACTCAAATATACCACTTCTTAATGGTCACTGCATTGTATAATTTATCGCACGAACAGCGATGTGCATTAAAAACTAAAAGATCAACACAGATTTTGTCAAATAAGTTGGTGAAGTCCTCGTGGTAGAAGTTCAGCCATTATTTTTATTATTTTTATTATTATATCGTTAGTATCTAACTGCTTAATATTGTGTCAATGGAAGTGTCTAGCATTCATTTGAAAACTCTTTATATCGAATGATCTCTGGACAAAATTATTTTTAAATGTGTATTAACATTTTCAAGATGGAATAAACAGTGGTCTGAATTACTAATCGGCACTGTTACGTCAGTTGAGTGTACGATAGTTGGGTAATCCACCCATCTCCATGTCAGAGTGTTTTGCACAGCGCGCCAAGACGACAGAGGCCCCTGATTCGAATCCCGACGTGAGCACGGGTGTTCTTTATGAGTGTCCCTTCATCAACTTCATAAATATCATCTCTCATATTCATATTCGCGATTAACCAAAAGTGGTAGAAAAGTGAAGTAAAATGAACCAAATCAATCAGTACTTGAATGACCCACAACAATGATGTCTACTGTTGTTCAGGTAGGTCTCTTAATGACTTGCGTCATACCGAAAAGTAGAAAACACCAGAGTTCAAAACATTTGTGGCATAGTGAGGTATCTCAAACATGCATAGATGATGTTTTTATTGAAAACCCAGCTGACTTCAGGCAAATAAACAATACCTGCGGCGACTAATTCCATAAGTAAATTATTAAGCAAAAAAGGGCCGACCCTTCCTTCGGACTTGGCGTTCCCACCCGAAATGCCCATGCTACGCCACTGTTTGTATGTAACATTTATGAACATTTTGTGTGTGTGTAATTTCTATGCAATTTGATTTTTTTCTACTACATATATTCAGAAATTTTCAACACTGTCATGTAGTGAATTTATATTCCTTTACAAACATCAGTGCAGTTAAAGAGCAAAGTGATTGTGTTGCAAAATATGCTATTAAAAAGGTACAAGACCGCATTTTTTCTTTGTGCACACCCAAATATAAAGTTCTAGCTACGCCTATGTTGTATACGTACGTACTCTTTCGTGTTGTGTTTGTTATTTTGAAAAAAAAGCCCTTTGTCCTCAAATTATTATTATGGAATATTGCAACCTTCTGTGTTAAAAAAGGTCAGACAGCTCTTTCTTGATCTCGAGTTTTGGAAGGAGAGAAGTAGCCTCTTGCTAAAACCTCAAAAAGCAATTTAACCCTGCGGGTGAAAATTGACATGAATATGTCAGGTTTTTACGAAACTTTTCAGTCTGAATAAATAATTCAGAAACAGATTGTTTGCACGCCTTGACCTCCTCGATGAAAATTATGACTTAGTGTTTTCTTGGGAGGGAGGGGAGCGTGTTACATTTCAATTCAAATCAACTATTTCAACTCTGGCTCTAAGTGATCTAAATCTCATTGTCTGTTATTTTGTAGTTATTAACTATTGAAAGATTTGTTCTGCATAAGGATTTTTAAGTACAAAGTGTTTTAGGAATGGATACTATGATGGTGAGGATATCAATTGAGTTTTCATTTTCGTATCGTTACGCAGCTTAAATGTTCACAGAAAATACCGTACGGAGTGTAATTTCAGGTAATTACTTATTGGACTTTAATTATATATTATTACTTGATAATCTGAATGCATTCTTGCCTCACCGTAACTGTCGAACCTGGTTGCAATTAAACATATGTATTTATAAAAATATATTAAACCTGTTATATCTTAAACTTGTTTCCATGAATGGCAAGAAAGAACACACAATTCCTTTCGTATTCGTTGCATCTTTGCCATGTTATCTTGTCTCTCTGAAAATAAAAAGTTTTGGAAACGCCGAGTTTCAAAGAACGGCGCTTGACTTGGAATAATAATTAGATTTTTTCCTTTGCAAGATTAAGGATAAGCTTTCAATATGCATGTTCCCTTTCTAGGTTCATTCATTGCTTCAACCTGAATGGATATTTTATCTTGAATATAGCGAGCTGGCTTTCGACATCATCTATTATATGCCCCCTCCTCTTTCGTTGTTCAAACCACTAGCATTTATTATATCAAGAGACGCCCTAATGTTTCTGTGCTGCGGGCAGGGCGTGGATAGCAACTGATCGATTCGCGTACAAAACGAACCAGGCTCCTAGTCTCCGTAGTTCTTTAACAAATCGTCCCTCTCTTTGCTGGAAGAACAACCAGGAATTCTCACAAGACAAGAGACACGCAAACCCACTTCGTGCCGTGGTGAGCGTCAATTGTCCGTTGATAAAAACAACATTTACGTTATCGCATGTTAGATCATTGTGCAGCGATGTCGATGTGACAAATGCATCGACGACGATCCGAAATGCATTCTTCTTCTTGTTTTCATGTCGTCGTCAGGACATCTCAGTGGGTTAATTTTTTTTTAACCGTGCCGGATCTTACGCAGTCGCATCAAAAGTGTTTCTGATATATTTTCATTTGCAGTTCCGCAATGTGTGTGTACCATCCAGTAATTGCAATTATCTTGCCTTCCGATCTCCGTGGCTGAGTGGTTAGCGCAGCGCCCTACGACGCCAGGGGTCTCTGCTTCGAATGCCGGCCTGGACATGGTTGTTCTTTGTGAGTGTCCCTTCATCAGTTTCATCATATCAATACTAATCCCCATCTTCGCAATTAGCCGAAAGTGTCCGAAAATCAAAATAAACTAAATCAATCATTTCGTGCATCTCACATTTTCTTCGGAAATATTTTGTTTTTCACAGTAGCCCGAAATATCTTTCCGAGTATATAGGCCTACAGTATTTTTCGCGTGGACGTTTAAGATTCGGTTTTATTCTAACAAAACGGCCAAATTCGCGTTCTTTCGCCGTTCCGAACCCTGCAAAACACATTCTTTGCAAAAAGTTATCTCGGATCAACTGCCGATCTTCGTGCCGGAGTGATTAGCACAGCGCGCTACGGCGGCAAAGGACCCAAGTTCGAATCCCGGCCTGGGCATGGGTGTTCTATTTGAGTGTCTCTCATCAGATCATCACTCATCCTCATCTCCACGATGAGCCAAAAGTGGAAGAAAAGAGAAGTAAAATAAACCAAATCAATCAGTCAATGGGAAGATCGACCAGGTTAAGTCGGCGATATCTTTCAACGTTCAGAGGGCTCATACATTGCTCTCATCAGGGATAGTCCCGAATCATTCCCTGGTAACGACAGACTGGAATGTCTGCCCTCGAAAGCTGGAAGTATTCTTGTTGATCTCCCGAAAACTCTTGTTTGCATCACATCACCAGGACATAAATAAAAAATATTATTTATTTACCTTTCCTCAAGTTTCGGTGTTGTCTAAAACTAAAAAATTCAGTCCTCTACTTATGAAAAGTCAATAAGGTGTAAAGCGATCATTTCATAAAACTTATATTTTGTGTCACGTGTAGAGGGAAGAAAGCATGTTATTATTGGTTCGTGCACACTGACTTCCTTATTCAATGCTGTTGTCTGGTACTTACGAAATGCCTTTCAGGAAACCATTGTTTTTCCTGCGCTCTATCACCATTAACGCCTCTAACTTTATCCTGCAGTTTTTTTTAAAGAATGTTTTCTTTCGAGCCAATCCCAGCGATCCAAAAAAGAAATGCTCCGCCCCCTTATGACTGGAAATGAAATTCGTGCTGCAACGAACCACCCAGAAAATAAGGGTGTTCGTGTCTGATTGCTCCTGGCCGCGAGACAAATTCAACTAAAAAAATTACCAAAGACACGCCAAAAGGAAAACACAAAAGAAACAGTTGCTTTCTGTAAGGAGTTGCCATCCTTGTCATAAATATGTTAAACATGTAAAATCGCCGGAAAGTAAAATAATCGGTTGGAATAACTTTTTTTTCCCCAATACGTGGATCATTATTCAGTCAGGATCAGATAAAATTTCATATTTTTTTGTGTTGTTCCTTTGTTTCTTGCAGAACTGATAGGCAAATAAACATTCACACGTGCAGAGGCCACCACATGATTCGTGATTGGTGATCAGTGTATGAGATTTTTATAGAAACTTCCTCGTCTTGTTCAATAAGTCCCAGATGTGTGACATCAACCTCGGTCACCCAGCACGTTGAGTGGTCGACCCACAATTTCTTTGTCAAAACCTCTGGGTTGGAGTCCTGACTTAGGCACAGCACAGTTGATCGTATTAGTATGTGAAAGCGACTTAAAATAAATGCATTTTTATCTGGTGTGTATATTACCACGGGGTACAAATTCATGTTTGTCACTGCAATTTCTTTCTGTCGACCTTCGTGGCTAGCGCTGAGCGCTACAATGGCAGAGGTACCAAGTTCGAACCCAGACTTGGGCATGGGTATACTGTACTTTGTGAATGTCCCTTCATCCATTTCGTCATATCATCAGTCATCCTTACCGTCGCATTAGTCAAAAGTGGCAGAAAAGCGGTGCTGAATAAAAATCAACCAATATTTTTTTCTGCTGAGTTACATAGAAAAAAGCAATATCTCCGCCAGGGTGAAGTCGCTGTCCAAACCTTTCACCCATCAAATCATGTTATACATATCTTACTTATCGCATGTGATGCATTTTTACAACAAACAATTACTTTGTAATCTTTATCAAAAGGTATATTCAATGGAAAGGGCTGCACTGACCTTGATTGTTCATACACTCTGCAAGTCGCGTATTGAAGATTTTCTTGTTTTCCGAAGGAAAAAAGTCAATGGCAACCATGAATGTGCTGTGTGGTAGCATACCCAGAGCATAAAAAATACATTTTTTAAAAGCTTGTAGCATGTTAATGAGACCGCAATTAGTAAAAAACTTATGAGCAAACGATGTTTTCCTTGAGGTCCTTTTACGTGTTGTTCAATATTGTTGGTGTTGAACGGTGATGGCCTGTATACAAAGATAGTAGCCACTATAGTCCGGATGTATAGTCACTAAAATCCTCTAAACATGCAAATTAAATTATGAATTATTAAAATAAGTTATCAACAAAGTCAACAACTTAATTCAATTTTCTTTGTCAGCTGCACACTTAATTATTTGTATTGGCATTAAAATTGACACTATATACTGTATTTTTCTGCATTTTCTGTAGAAAAATGTTTCTACTGTCGGTTCAAATGTTGTTGTGAACATTAAAATTTACATTAAAATTAACATTAAAAATATTTTGAAAAAAGTTATTTTTAGTTTACAGGTAGGTAACCCATGAAACTTGGTGGTGGTACGTTCACCGTTACGTAGTTGCACTTCTGTAGCTTCGAATTGTTCCTTACTTCCATGACATTGGTAACCTCCAATATCTTGGGTTGCCTTGTGTAGTACACGCTGGAATCGCGATGAACGCTGGACCAACTGGATCCAGGGTCCCGGGTTCAATATACGGTGGAGGCACATAGGGGTTCGGAAACAACTTTAAACTGTAGGCCCAGTCCCGATTAGCCTTACTGTGCATAAAGTGGACTTAAAACACCAAATCAATCAATTAATCAATCAAGCAACTGGATCCAGAGCTTATTCTAGTGTTTTGACCATTCCTCTCACAACATTCACAGCGTCAACTCCCTTCAAAAATATGATTTTCCTACTATGAAAAATTTTCACCAACTTCTACTAAAGACTATTGGTATGCTAACTTTGTGTATTAAAGAGTATTTGATAATGCCTTTGCATGCATTATATAGGATAAATAAATATGTGAAGACAATCAGACTTTTTCTATGATTCCAAGTAGAATTTTGGTGTAGTTCCTGATTAAGGTTCCCTCGTAGCCAAGTGCTTATATCTCTCACCATTGGTGTTAGAAGAGCAGACTCGGGTTCGTTACTCGTCGTCGCCTTGTAATCAAGGGGTCACGGGTTCGATTCTCGGCGGAGACACACTTTAAACTGTAGGTCCATCCAGTCCCGTTTAGCCTTATTGTGCATAAAGTGGACTTAAAACTCCAACTCAATCAATCAATCATGATAGTTCCCTTGTGAAATTTGGGGAAATACTTGTAAAGACGAAGTAACGAGCTTCAGTCTAGAAAGATCAGATAGAAGCGTCCATGGGACACATGCGCTAGCACACGTCGTAGAATGAAAAACTGCCTGTCAGGCCTTCGCATCATATGCGTTGTGTCACGGAGTGACAGTTTTTGGAAAATTACTTTTAAAAAGTAACTGGGTAACAGTTACATGGTTCAAATGAGTACAAATAGATAAGTCGTATGATATGTTTCATAATTCATTAAAATATAATTAACCACATGTGTTTTATTTTAAATATGAGAATGCGGAGATAGTTAGATTCGAAGTGAACTCCCGATACTTGGAAGAAAATAATATGTCACACAAAACATTTTCTCGCAACAAACTGCCATTTCTCGTGAATGTCTGATACTTGTATTGTGGAACACATCGACAATTAAACCATTTTCCGCGTTCCAGGTTCGTGACCATTCGAAATTAGACGACCGTTATGGAACCCCGAAAACGGAAAACGATTTCCCGAAGATTGGATTGGAACGGGATTTTTTATTCTGATTTCGGAACAAAATTAACGTTCTCATTGACTGTCATAATATTTTCAGCCGAGCAGGGAGTAGAAAATTTCCTTCAATTCTAAAACGTTAAAAAAAAAAGTATCTGTAATTTTGTTGCTTGTTACTTGAAAAAAAAAAAATAACTGTTGGAGGCGTTGTAAGTAACTTGTTGCTTCCAAAGACTGATTTGACTGAAATTCAACTTAATCGCTGTTATAACGTACGTGGATTGAATCCGTTTTAGCCTCTATCTTTCTTTATAAAGTGGTGCTTTATTAATTAAATGAACAGACACGTTTTCTCAAAGAACACGAGAGACAACTCTCCAATTCAAATCGGATCTTAAACGTCTTGAAAAACAGCTCCAGAGGATGTTTCAAAAAAAGCTATAATATACACGTTGTTCCATAATGACTTTTCTTACCTTGCCAAAGTGAATATATATATTAAAGGTGTGTCGTTTTAAAATAATAAGTAATGGATGGAATAATAACCTCTGTGTAAGCACTCCACCATGCGTTCCCGGAAAGGCACACACTTTTTTTTCCTTGCCAGCATCATGAAGGCCTGATTGTAACGTGCACCATTTTCCACGCGACTCCTAAGAGTGTAACGAGTTCTTAATTGGCACTCGCGCGGGAAAACATTGTGTGTCGGGTTTTTCTTAGCGAAAACAAAACACACGCGTTATGGCGCTGTCGGAATGTTCACCGGAAAACAAAATATCAATTCATTACTGATGACAAATGACAAGCAAGAAAACTCGATTTCACTCACGACCGGAGGATGAGAGGACAAATGGGGGAGGGAAAGGAAAAAAAAACAAAATGGATTTGAGCACAAATCTGGCAGCAAGAAATGTGTTCCGACCGCTGCTTAACAGAACAGTAATGGGTTTTTCATAGGCGGGTGGGACAAGGGTTGAAGCCACGAACGAGTGTCTCGCTTTTGCAAGACTGTTGTAACATTATTTCAATTAGCGAAGAGACATGGACGTTCAACGTTCGGAAGAGAAATGTATTTTTAATTTTTTATCCCCCCCTCTTTCTCTTCTATTAGATGTAGGAACAACTGAAGCCGTAAAGCTGGAACTCCGGGAAATTCTAAACCAATAGTGAACACTTTTTAAACACTAATTTTTTCAGTCATTTTATTTTCCTGACACAGGTTATTAATTTACTAAGTGTAGTTTACTTTAGGACATTGTCACTTCTGTGTGTGTATTTTTATTTTAAAATACCTTGCTGCCTCTTTCGGCCAATCGACGAAAGTTTCAATGCATGAAATTCACCCATCTTCAGGCTGAACCTGAAATCTTCATAAGTTTATAACTAGATACGCACAAACTTCGAAGTGGTCATCATCACTTTTATTACAGAAATAAAAAAAGCAATGTTATATTTAATATCTAAGCAGAGGAAAAGTGACAGTGACATGACAATAACAATTGCTATTTTTTTTTAAAAAAAGTAATAGCTTACCCTTGTACTAAACAATACAGAGTTAAATACATTGTCATTTCATATTTTGGTTAATTTTCTTATCTTTCCTAGCTTTCTAGGTTAATATATACGATAAAGGTTGAATAATGATGAGATGATTTAAATGAATGAACAAATAAACGTCCATGTCATATTCAGAATTTGAACCCAGAACCACTGACTTTGTAGCCTTCTACACTAATCACTACACCATTCACACTGTTAGAAGTTACTGTATAAATTTACGATATTCTACCGTGAAAATTTTAAAAATATGTTTTAAAGTTACATTACTTAGGATAACTATGTAATGGTTATTAATACTTGAATAAAGATCATGGTCATTTTACGGTAGTTGGATGGTAGTAGAAACGGACAGCGTTAGACAGCCATTTCTCCAGTCAACATTTTACAACGCGGCTTTTTTATTCGAAACAATAGGTCTTCACATTTTCGAAGGTGGTATTTACAATTTTAAGAGGACTTTGTTTTTATTTTTTAAAAAATGTTCCATTTTAGAATTATTTGATTGATTCGGTTTATTTTTACTTCGCTTTTCTGCCAGTTTTGGCTAATCTCGAAAATGAAGATGAGAGATGAAATTGATGAAGGGAAAGGAACACCCATGCCCAGGCCTGGATTTGAACCCAGTACTCCTAGCGCGCTGTGCTAACCACTCTGCCACGGAGGTCAGTCAAAGTTTAGAAGGGAAATTGTGCAGAAAAATATATTTTTTAAACTTGACAAGTTTTTTTCTTTTGCGAAAGGAATTCACCAATCCCGAACGCGTGCAGTGTTTGGCATAACTTACGCAACTTTTCATAGCCGATCGGTGAACGGCCTGGACCATTGGACATTTCTCCCAGGAGGAGACACGATGCCCTGGGAACCTTCTTGGAACGATTCTGTGTTCCCACGTTGTGTGTATCGCTGTAACCTGGTTTTTAGCAAAAATACAGAAAAACATTGAAAAAATAACCTGAAAGGGTGGGAGAATGGCACCGGCCTGGGACAGCATGCAATATTGAGACCAGAAGGTGCGTGTGTGCGTGTTGCGTCCTTTGGCAACGGCTCGAGCGATGCAAGTGATAGCACGAATGGATTTCTCCGCTGCAGCACCTCTCTGTGTGCAGTCCCTCCTGCATTTCTGAAGCAGCTGTCTGGTCTCTATAGTAATCTTGACAGCTCTTTTCTGACTGCAATAAATTAATAAAATTGACATGTTGTCCTGTTTTGGTTCTACTTGTTGTATTCTCTATGGAGATGCAGAAAAGGGAGTCAGGCCCAAAGACATATACCCCACCCCTCTCTTTCTCCGCTGAAAAGTGGGTACATATTTCATATATACGTGTATAACGTGCTACTAAGCAAGAGGTGTCAGGTTCGAACCTTCGCTAGGGCATGGATGATTGATTGATTGATGATTTCATTTACTTTACTTCGTTTTTCTGCCACTTTTGGCTAGTCCCAAAGATGAGAACTGATAAAGGGACACTCACTCACATGCCCAATCTGGGATTCGAACCCAGGACCCCTGCCGTCGTAGCGCGCTGTGCTAACCACTCCGCTACGGAGATCGGCTGGGGCATGAATGAACCATTGTGTTTGACTCATCATCCATTTCATCAGTTTATAATTTGTCTTCACGGTCACGATTAACTCATAAAAGCGAGGTACAAAATAACGGAAACAGAAAAAAAAATCTTGATTGATAATGCATTGCATTAATTGCAAAGTAAGTCTGAGCTCATAGGAGAAAAAAATGTAGATTAACAGGATCTGTTCAAAGTGGTCACTCTTGTGTTGCTTTGAGTGACATACGAATGATACTTTTGACTTTGGGTGAATGGTGATACGCTGAGATGGATGAAGGCCAGAAATACATATGGACGCCGCGACACAATTTCCACAGAGAATTATTCTGGCTGCACGTTAAAGCGCCAGAGCCTCTTTATTAGCCTGGAAAATGTAGTAAAGTAAAAAAGTAAAGTTTTCCCCTGTGCATAGCACCAGGCCATGAAGGCGTATAGGGGGTGTGGGAGTAACGCCCCACACTTTCTTGATCCGGTCGTGAGTGGGGGTGATGTGATCAGCATCACGCCCCTGACCGCCTTTACCCCCCAGGGTTTCCCCCAGGTACCCATGTTATTCGACGCTGGGTGGGCGCCGGAGCCGCTTCCATAGTTAGAAAAGTTCCCGGATTTGAACCGGCCGGGGATCGAACCCGGGACCTTTAGCATGATAGTCAGACGCGTTACCGACTGAGCCACCGCAGTCCAGGGTGCATTTTGCCATTGTGTTGCACATACATTATGTACAGTTTATTTATTTAGCAAAGATCCTTAACAGAACATATTGTTCCAATTATAAAGGATCATATTAAAAACATTTATAATAAAGAATAAATATATACATTTCAATAATTACAGAAATACAGAACTACAGAATTACAAAATACAAAGAAAAAGATAGAAATGGCAGTAGGTATGTTAGGCTATACAAAATACAAACACAATATAGTACAATCACAACAGAGTATCGCAAAATACTTTCAGATACAAACATATTATACATCACGCAATAGTCAATAAACACTAAGATTAATTACATAAATTGTACGTATGAGAGTAAATGAAGCATAGTATGGATAAAAATAATATAATACAAACACAGCTTCACTAAAGATGAAATCTCATTCCCTTCCAAACTTTATGGATCAGAGTCCTAGGAATTTGCTGACACGGCTGCACAGTGAAGATGAAAAATACTCTGAATTTTGATCTCGTACACGGTTTGCAGGTGGGGCAACAAATAAAAATCGATCTGGGCTCCTTCTAGGCAAAGGCAGGAAATTATGGCAAAACGAGGGCCGACTACTTTAAAAAGTATACGTAACCCCCCATTTCAAAAGTCCTGGGCACGCTAATTCACCATACTGCTGAAAACTCCTATAGAGCCAGACTTACGGGAAAGTATTGATAATTACAAGACTGGTAGTCCTTACAAGTTCGTCGCAAGAACCTTAGAATTTCAAACTCAGTAGATTTCGGAGTTGCATTCGAATACAGGGTATTCAAAACGAGGATACCACTCACAAAAATATTGCCCTGATTGCCTCTAGGAAGAAACTTAAAAGGATATATTTAGTTTAGGATTTAGTGTGAGCTTCCTGAAAGAGGGAACTGGAACCACAAGATCCGGTTTCGAGTCCAGGTCCTGGATGTACGTGTCCTTTCATCAATTTCTCTAACCATGTTTGTCTTCGTTATACCGATTAGCCTGAAAAGGCAGAAGCAGCTAAGAAAATAAGAAAATACAAATAGAGCATGCAAATTAAGCTGCTTTCTTAAAGAGCCTCGATTATATGAATGGTACCCAAAGGTGACGTGCTTGTAAAAATCGAGATGAGAACGAGATCAGTCCATTCGAGACTAGTTGAGACAAAAACGAGAACAACACAAACCTCTGTAAAATCGAGACGAGACCGAGGCTTAGTGTCAGAGACTCTCCGTTTCTTTCGAAACTTTGTGCTAAATTTGAAAAATTTGATTAAATTACAATTTATTTTAATGTGTGACTTCTTCAGTCATACCAAGCGGAAATCTGATTATTTATGGTGGCATATCATGTATTTTGTTCATAGTAAATACAAAATTAAGTGAATCCATTAGTGATGATTGTTCTGCATGGTTGCATATGATCTTTATAAAATTATATTTCGAGGGTTCGTAGCATCAAAACAAGACGCCAAACAGGAAAACGTTATTTAAAAATGTCAAGAGTTCCGGGTACGAATCCCGGCCTGGTAATGGGTGTTCCTCGTGAGTGACCCTTCATCTATTTCATCACATCATCACTCATCCTCACCGTTGCGATTAGCCAAACGTGGCAGGAAAGCGGCATAAAATAACCTAAATCAATCAATTCGAGACTCGAGACCGAGACAGATATAAATCGAGACGAGACAGAATCTGTCAAGGCTTGGGTCATTTCGTCTCGATACACTCCGTACTGCCGTCTCATTACGCTAACCGCTAGACCCCAGATGGAAGCAGGACGGTGGTTGAGATTAATTCGAGGGGAAGGATGTGCTGTGTGAAGAAAGGCTGCGAGCTTCTGCGACGTATAATTTCCGTAATGTCCGGGTGGAATCGAAACAACGAAAATTAACGCTCTCCTCTCCCGCTGCAGGCTGCATTCTTGTGAGCGTAACAGAGGTAGCCTTCACGTGACCGCCTCAGCTACCGACCCACGCTCTCATTTGCATAACCTGCCCAGTAGAGCACATGAAGCTTCTAAAGAGATAACCCTCTTCTTTTTCCTCCAACGCCCGCCAGTACCACAGAAGAAGAATTCGTACTGCCGTTGGATTTCTACGCTATCATCAAAGCATAATGCAAGTTACACCTCGTGAATTGTAATCGTCAGACGTGAATTTGATGCTTCCAGGCGCATCAGATTTGCAATCGACCAAAGTGCAAGGGCAATGCACCAAGCTTAAACCGAACTTACAGTCAGTAGCTACACTGTGTCTGTGTACAACAAATCGTGTATGGTTGGTTGTTCTCTTGCCGACCTTCGTGGCGGAGTGGTTAGCACAGCGCGTTATGACGCCAGGTGACCCGGGTTCGAATCCCGACGTGTGCATGGATGTTTTTTGTCAGTGTCCCTTCATCAATTTCATCATATATTTACTCATCCTCATCTTCGCGATTAGCCAAAAGTTGCAGAAAAGCCAAGTAAAATAAACCAAATCAATCAATCGTTTGTATTCTTCTATTTAAAAGAATATTTCCAATTTATAAATATATGTTATGTAGAGTAGAAATTACTTGATCCAGAACAGTGGCTTGTTTCAAAGGTTTCTGTGTTCGATACCCGGTGGGAGCGCTTTGCAGAAGGGTATGGATCCCACTTTAAACTGTAAGTCCAGTCCCGATTAGCCTGTCTCAACACTAAAAAGAAAGAAAGAAAGAGAGAGAGAGAGAGAGAGCAGCAGATAAAAATATACTAAATACTGCATAGATTACTAAACAGCCATGGGACCCCTCCCCTCCTCCTCCCCGTCATTTGGATTTCCTTTCTCAGCATTTCTAAATTCGTTTTCAACCAAGGAAATTAATTTTCCTCACTGAGAGCGGTGCAAGGACAACCAAATGACAAACAAAATTATCTTCGGACACTACTATGTTGGCGCCACTATCGGAAAATTTTAACAACTGTGTATCAAGCATTTTAAATCTGTATTGAACCAGCCAAATTTCAAATCCTGGGTTCTGAAATGAAATTTCCACCTAGTAATCATTATTTGTTTAGCCCTTTCTCCCTTGCTTGATCACATCTTCCAGAATAGATATGACAATTGCGTCTCTTTCCCTAAAAAAATAATTTCGTATTCAGCATTTTCCTTTGTTTTGTTCCACGTATAGATAGATTACTTCTGCTTTGAAGTGATTTTGGGTTACCATGGTTTGTTGATTATTTCTATTTGGCCGGGACGTGAAGGGGTGGGTGGGTTTCTTTTTTAGGAATGCAAGGGTATATTTATCGCTAAAATTACCATAAATTTGGCTTCCTAGAAAATCCTTGGGGATGTGGAAGATGAATTATTGTTTTTTATAGTTTTTTAGTTACAGATCTATTTTCCTGTCACCATAGAGGTCATAAATCGACGCATACAACGATCCACACTAAAGTACACGTAAATTTATGAAATATAAAATATTCCTACAAAGAAAGGAGAATTTCTCCTGAAGTATTCCAATCAAATATCAATAATACAGTTTGAAGTCGTGTAAGTTTTTGTTTTAACCCCAATTCTCTCATGTGGAAAATTTACATGATATAAATCCTAATGTAGACCAGAGATTAGTATGTATTTTAGGTACAATGGCAAACTGGACGAATAGCCTGAAAGAAACGAAACGTATTGAACGAAAGAAATGATCGGAAACATTTCAAACTTCAAAAATAAAAATATTCATACTCTAATAAATCGGATCACGAATGTTTGAATAATGAAAATGACGAAATGTCTAATGTGATTATTACAATTGCTTCTCTTTCGAGCAAGAACAACGTATAAATTGTTGTATAGCATGCATTAAAGTGGATTGGAAACGTGATTCCCAGGAAGCACACAGAATTACTCAGCCAGTGTCGCCGACTTCAAATAACTTGTGGAGGAAAGTAAGATTGACATAAAACGATATTATATTTATATACAACTTATCATATCTATTCTTCATAAGGAATTTGGTAGGAATACAAAGTGCATTGTCCTGTTCTCCAAGTCACACTGCAGCAATACTGTTAGCAGCGCAATGAAAATTCGTAATGCACTGAGTAGAAATTCGTTATTACTGTACTTAGAGTTATTAATTGCTCGATCAATATTGTGGAGACTCTTTTTATCTTAGTGTTTGTAGAAGAGGGGATCAATTTTCCACATTTAGCATGAATGACGCCGATCAGTCTCCAACCCAAGAAAATAGTTGCTAGATCTTGATAGGACGCCCTAATGATTTTTTTCATCGTTGTATTGATTTAGCAAAATAAATTGTTTGTTCACTTTTTCACATTGAAGGAAATTTACCATTGTGTGGCCCATAATTAAAATATTCTTCTTAAAGATGTGGAGACCATGGTACTGCTTTCCTAAAACCCAAAGATGATTTTGTATGCTAGTTTTTCTCTTCATCGGAATGTGAGGTCACCCAGAACGAATGATGAAGAAAAACAGAAACTCGCATGGCTATCACACATACACTATTACTTCCACTTATTTCAGAGAAACAATCGAAAATACGGCTATTGGGGCCATGTTCAGTTATTTTAGCACACATTTCATCGGCAGCCTTAGCTTGTATCACAGAGTCAAGTCCCGAGCAAGTTGTAAAAGAACTACATAAGCATACGCTATATATATATATATATATATATATATATATATATATATATATATATATATATATATATAATTTTTCGTGCATAGAATGAAAAAGCTTTGAAGAAAGAAGTTTACTGGTCAGCAAAACCGAGAAGGTATTTATGTTAACGAATTGTTACGTGACGAGTTCCTTGAAAAAATTGTACTAAAATCGTTTCGATTTCAGTTCCCAATGGAGGTTCATTTCTGTGGTTAGATTCTAGATTACAATTGTAAATCCAACCTCCACTAGCCTATCTGTGACGCCTCGTTGGGGTCAGGTTACCTCGCTTAGTCATGGTGGTATAGTAAAATACATACATTTTATTTGTGGGAAGGGGCAAGATTTAAAGAAATCACTCGAACGATAATATAATGTTCCAGGCCATGAATTCTGGGTTTGAATTACTTACATGTAATCGGGTTTTCCAACCAAATAACAAACTCAATGTATGGTGTGGTGTAGCCAGGGGCGCTGGAGAAAGTTTTCTGAAGTTCAAAATCGGAAAGTTTTGTCTAGACTAGAAGTTAGATATACTGGCGTCATGCTCATGTCATAATAAGTCAGGTTTTAAGATAGAGGGGAGGGGGAGGATATTAAAGAAGCAAGAGAAAGAAAGAAAATTAAATCGGGTGAGAAAGAGAGAGAGAATGTGGAAAGTAAAAGGAAAAAGACAAACAAAGAACAAGAATGTAGATGGAGACAGAGAAATTAAGAAAGAGAATGTGGAAGCTAGATAAAGAAAACTGAGAGAGGAGGAAAAAGAGAAATAAAGAAGAAAAATAAAGAGAACAGAAGAAGCAAAACAGAGAGAGAGAGAGAGAGAGACGCAGATAGAGAGATAGAGGGAGAGCAAGAAAGAAGAAAAGCAAGAAACAGAAATATAGAAGCGAGATAAAAATACAAAGAGAAAGGAAAGGGAGAGAAATATAAGAAGCAAGATAGATATATATATATAGAGAGAGAGAAATAAAGAAGAAAACCAAGGGAAAGTAGACACAGTAAGTACGGACAAAAATATTTTAAAACTAAGAAAAGGTAATAAGTTACAAATAAAGTATCTAAATATTATTGTCCGATTCACAAAAGACTGTTTCCTTAGTCTTCCGTGTGTGTGCGGAAAAGAAGAGAATAAGAACTTGACCGAACGCCTCCCTTCCTAGTGGGTGTGCCGAGAGGGGGTAGAATGTATATTTGCGTGAGGGTAGGGGGTGTGAGGACGATATCAGATGAAAATTCACCATAGCAACAAGGGGTGGGTCGATATTTCCGTCTGGCAGTGCCAGACGGAAGACAGTCCTCATTCACCTGTCGATTCACTGTCTACTCTTGTTTTTTATCGCCACTCTTACCCCCTTCCCCATACTCCATCTCTCCTCCCTTCACGTTCTTCGCATGAACCCCGCAGACACAGCCCCGATCTCTTCAGTCTTCAACTTGGGGTGACCAGTTATTCCGATTTAACTGAAGCATTTCTTTCTTTAGAATCAATTTTAGTGTCTTTTTTTCTTGTAATGTTGACCGAGACTTGAAAAATGTACAATATAAATGTCATAGGTTTCTGGAAATCTTCCATGCACAAAATGAATCAAGATTTGTAGGTTATTTTGCGTCGCTCTTCTGTAACTTTGGTCTAATCGCGACGATGAGGATGAATGGTGATACGGTGAGACGGGTGAATGGACAATCACAACACAATTCCTGCAGAGGATTATTCTGACTGCAGGTTCAGACGCCAGAGCCTCGTTAGTCTGCAAAATGCAGTTCAGGGTGTACTACGTGGAAGAGAGTTTGACATTTAGTGCCTTGCGAAAGGGTCACCCCTTACACCCCTTTCCTCCATATGTGTGTGTGTGATACAGGTACACACATTAGTTAAATAGTTAACGGCCTTAACGCTCTCGCTTTGGTGTTCGAACCTCGGTAGGAGCTCCAAAATTTTGTCGTTGAGCCAATATCGTGAGGACAATTAGGAAGCAACTTGAAGGAAATAGTCGCGGATTCCGGTGACTTACCCCTCAAAGGACTATTACGCAACGGAATTTTGTTCTTGGATGTACTAAATATTTGCTTGTAAAGACAAATCGCAAAACTATTATATGATGTAGATAGATCATCTCCAAAATAAAATAGACCCTCTGGACATTGTAAACCAATGGTTCCCTATTTTTATCAGTCCCTTCAACTCCCTTGTTGACGTGTTAAATCCCATCAACCCATCTCCTACTCTGCGAGCCCAGCAGTGAATTTCATGGAGTAAGTCAACGTCCCTGCTGTATAAAAAAATATCAAGAAGAAAAGTAGTCTACTCAGAGGACATTGGGTGGGTTGTAACAATAATATGGTCTATCTAACCTGTATGGAAGTGTCCGTGACTGCACGTAACACAAACGCCATGCATATCAAGGGGCTTTATATAAAACTTTACTGAAATTAATAGTCCCAACACTACAAGGCTGTTCTTTCATCTGGCCAAAATAATTCATAATTCTTCTCTGAGTCGTTCTGATCTTTGATCCCATATCCATATGATAATTTTTTTATGGTACGTACAGTCACCGGCAATAAAAATGGGACACACAGATCCTGAAATACTCCCTTTCCTCAAGGCGTTTTGTGTGTTGCCTAACACTACGGTGCTGGTAGAAGTTGCCATTCAAAATTTGCTATTAAAATTCACTATACATATAAAGCCTTGCAGGGTAGCGAGTATTTCACGATCTATAGGTCCCATTTTTATTGCAGGTGACTGTACATAGCTCCCCCTCTCACGTCACTACTTCATCTTTTCCCCCGCTATTTTTCTGTTTGTATATTTCTGTATTTTTAAAATCATCTCATGCTCACGTGACATCGTCTATCTCTGCAACGGACAGGCATAAAACACATTTCACTAATCCCCTTTCTTTCATCTTCTTTTCCTCTTGCCTTCTTTCGTTTCCTGTTTCTTTTCAAATTTCTTTCTTTCTATAGTTTATCTTTTATCATCATAACTTCACTGTCAATAATGAACGCAAAGAAATTGTCTTTTTTCTACTGTTTCCTTTGCCTTCTTTATCTATCTCTCCTTCTATCGCTGATTTTCCATTCCTCTATAGTTTCCAAGTTTCTTTCTATATCTCTCTCTTCTTTATCACTCTGGCAGTCTTATTAACTTCTTTCCCAGTTAAGGCATACTTTTTTCATCTTTTGTTTCCTTCCTGTTCTCACTCGCCTTTTTAATCTTTAATTATTTTTTAAGCTTCTGGTTTTCTGCTCATTAGAACCAGCAGGACCGTAACTTGAACCGCAGTTTGGTAAGACCCATTTTGCCGTAACTCTTTTAAATGTAAGGGGTTTAAAAACAAGGATGTAAGAATCATATGTATTCGCTGGACCTTTCGTAATTATCATTGCATTACCGACAATGCTTATCTTACCACAGATCAATAATTTTAAATCGTGCGAGGAAGTATTTTTATCAATTTTTGCATATCTTTTATGTAAAAATTAGTTTTGAACATTCTAACATATGACGGGTAACTAACTAACTGGTAATGGTCGAAAAGAATGAAGTTGCGGATAAACGGTTTTCCCACCAAGGATGACTAATTTTGGCTGTCATCTAGCGTATTGTTAGTTTAAACGTCAAAAAGGAGGTCGCTTAGTTTTAGACGTCGGGGAGGTGTCAATTATTATGTTAATTGAATATTTATTGTAATTTTCCGTCGTTGCAAGAAATAGAAATTTCCTCTAAAGGTCGACATATCGTTCCTCAAATTGCCCTCTACCTCGTCCTATTTTCTTCTTCAATTCTTGAAAATTTAGTTTCGAAAACCAAAGTGTTTACTGTTGCTTTACGATACATTTAAATATTATATTAGTTTTCATCTCAGTTATAGAGGTTTTATTAAACAATACTCTTATTGCTTTATTGTGTGCTTTCGCTTTCTTTTAGGCTCCTGATGCAAAGAATCCATCAATGTAACATCTTTTTGAATTTACCTATTCGAACTTGTATGTTAATACGAACATATTCTGATAGGCTTATAAAAAGCTTATGTTTTCAAATTCTTCTCCGATAGATAGTATGCATTGTGGTAATACTTTCATATACGTTCTTTCTTAATACCTCAGGCGCTTCCTCCACTTTCTAAGACGAGCCCCTGGTGCACAGTTAATAACCTGTTTAGCATACTGTGTTATTTCTGTATTTCCTTTCCTTTTTCTTCATTCTTTCTTTGAGCGTCGAAAAAATCTCCTAGGATAAGGAAAATGTACATTCATTGATTGCTGGTTGTCCAAGCGTCTTTTCCTGTTCTTCAAACAAATGTGCTTTTTCCCTTAGGCTATGATGTATTCATAAATGCTGCAGATTTTTTTTTTTTTTCAA
Source organism: Lepisma saccharinum (assembly GCF_977018435.1). Taxonomy (NCBI): domain Eukaryota; kingdom Metazoa; phylum Arthropoda; class Insecta; order Zygentoma; family Lepismatidae; genus Lepisma; species Lepisma saccharinum. Next base: position 160,575,242 of record NC_139229.1, on the reverse strand, counting down.
ATGTATATGTGCCACACCTGTTGTAGTCGCAGTACAATCACAAGGCACCACCCTTCATTTTTTAATGCGTTTCTGTCTTTCAATTTCGCCTTGCAGCTAAGTTTGATTGTTTTATTGCTGTCCACCATTTTGTTCACCCACAAGGCTTGGATTGTAGCAGGTGGCTAGTGTATCCTGGGCTGCGATTGGCCTCCAGTTGTATTTCATGTTGCCATTCTTTTTGTTCATGACGTTTTTTACTCTCTTTTGGTCTTTGACTATGCCTCCGAGATCTCGTAACTGGCTGTGAACTTTCTTGTCAATGTTTGACCACGCAACCTCAACGCCTAAATGCAAATGGCGCCATTATTAATAGGTTTAAAATGGTTCACGTTACCTTGATGCTCGTTCAGAATAAAGCATTATTTCTAATTGTAATTTCCTTCAATTTATTCGTAACTTGAAAGCACCCAATGCCATTGTTTTTATGCAATTTTTCTTCAATGTTTCTAACGTTTCCTTTCCACTAACAAAAACTGGTAAATAAATATTTGATTGATTTAGTTTTTTTTACTTCGCGTTCTGTGCCTCTTGGCTAATTTGCGAAGATGGAGATGAGTGATGAAATGATGAAATTGATGATGGACATTCACAAACAACCAAGCCCGGCCGGGATTCGAACCCGGGACCCTTGGCGTCGCAGCGCGATGTGCTAACCACTCGGCCACAGGGTCGGGCTGGTAAATAAATATATCTGATTCTTTGGACTTACATCTCTCGAACACATAGGCCTTATGAAAATAGCCATAATGTGACTCGAACACAGAATATTCAAAATCATGTAGCTATACGTCAGGTTTTGTTGTATTTTTCGTCCTTTTCTGTCACTTTAGCTAATGGATAAGCTCTAATAATGTAATCTATTTGAAAAGTGCTAAAAATTAGTTGGAAAACTTTTCTTCTTTTTATGTGAGACTCGGATGAAACTGTCAAAATTAGAACTTCTTTCTGTCAATCTCGATTACATGGAGCCGCCTCCCATGGCGGAGTGATTATCACATCGCGCTACGACGCCAGGGGTCCCGGGTTCGAATCCTGGCCTGGGCATGGATGATTGTGAGTGTCCATTCATCAATTTCATCAAATCATCACTCATCCCAATCTTCGAAAATTATCCAAAAGTGGCACAAGGAGCGAAATAAAATAAAGCAAATCAATCGATTACTTGGAGTAACCTTTCTGCTTTGTGCAATGCACAATCAGCACTGTAAAACACTGTGTTCTGTCCGAGATGACGAGGTTGGCACAGAGATCACGGAATGACACAGTGATCACGGAATGACACAGAGATCACGGAATGACACATTTCAGCCGCCACAAGTATAAGATTCGGAGTTCCGACAGTTCCGACACCGTGATTTGCGACACTAAGGCAAAAACTGGTTTCTTCCCGTCATAAGCGACACTGCTTGGATTCTCCCCTACGATTTCTAATTTGTTTACCAGAATTAGCGACATTTGAGTACGTGCAGCAGCAATAGCGTCTCTGAAGAAAGTATTTTTCGAGGCTCAGATCAATGGTTGAAATTATCACTTTAACCAATGTTAATGTGTGATGGAAGATGCGCCAAACCACGACATATTGAGAAAATTTTTGGATTATTTCGTTGAACAGTGGATGAACAACTCTGTTTTCGACATTTCCTTGTGGAACTGCTCCCAACAGCGGCACAGGACTAACAATGCAGTCGAGGGATGGGAACCATACAGTTAATGTATTGACGGAAAAGTCAAGTCCTAACGTATACCAATTAGTGAAGACTTTAAGATTAGGAGCTGTGTACAACGACTACTTATGTGAGAGAAAGGCCTTGAATCTTAAAGGGAAACGTAGACGACGTCAGTACATTATATTAGATTAGAGAATACAAAGAGCGTTTACCGACTATGAAATGCATAGAGATCTTAAGCGCTTTTTGAGGAGAATGGCGTACGTTCAGAAATTAGAATGAAAATAGTAAGATGTTGGTTCAACTACAAGACAAGCGACGATTTCTACATTGACAAGGGATTGCAGTCTGCTCCTATACTGACAAGGGATCTAAAAAATCCGTCATTGACAAAGGATAAATACATGCAGCTTTTAAACACCCAGCTTCCATGATGCCAGTGTGAAGGAAAACTAATAAAGGTTTTAAAAAACACACCAGCTTCAATGATGCTGCCAGTCTTAAGCCTGGATTAAGTGTGACGGGAAGCTATTATTTACACTTTGTGTCGCAGATGACGGTGTCGCAACTGTCATAGAATATATTTTCCATACAGTGTCGCATATGACGGCAGAAATGCTAGTGTCGCAATGTGAAGAAATATGTAGTAGTTGTCCACGGAGGCAGTAGCCAGGAACAGGGAGAGTGGTTCCCGATTTCTTTGTATAGTCACGGACAGTTCAGCATTGTAACAACCCTGTAGCATCTCAATGGGATCGTTGTGACCCAGAAGTGTCCGTGAGTGTACTTACCTTCACAAATTTTTACCCTCTATAAAGTTGTCTGGCAAGTCAACAAAAAAGAATTGAATTTTTTAAAGGCAAAACTAGTTTTCCGGTTCTGTGACATTCAAAAGCACGACATTTGCAGAATCTGTATGCTTTCATTAAAACCCTTAGAAAATTGTAGCTTGCGTTAGAGAGTACCGCAAGAATGGTTTTGTATGCATTTAGAATTTGTACCGCGTTAAATTAATATAGAGGATCCAAACCTTCGTTCCGGGACAAAATAAAACAAGATGTAATACAGAGACGTTCGCTTAGCAAAAAAGAAGAAAAAATATATAAAACCATCCTTGTCCTATAAAATGCCTTCTTTTTCTTAACTTCCCGGTTAATATTTGCTTGTCTGATAATTGCCGTTGGGACAAAGAAATATTGTACCATGTTTCTTGTGCGCAAATAATTTATTTCTCTCAGACACGTCGAACAAAGAACAAATTTTGTGCAAATATACTCAGCTCGGACGACTTGGAGAGATGAGATCCAAATAAAACATCGTTTTATTTTTTTCGTTATAGAGCTAGGCAGAAACATGTGCAGGAAATTTAATTGAATTGAACTTGCGTTGTATCAGCCTTCAATACGATTTACACTGTGATAACATGGAAGATGATGATGATGACTGTCATCCAAACAACTTAACTCTGCATTCGAACCGTGAACCTTTGGATTACAGTGTGTGTACTTCAGACTGATCTCAACATAGTCTGATTTAATTATGAAGTTATTCGGCTATGCGTCAGGGCTGGAAGGTGGTTGATATTGCTTGCAACTAATCACACCCCATCATTACTACCTCGCCGAATTCTGTTAAATTATCACCACATAATCAATATTTTCAAAAGTGCTGAAGCCTGAGAATGCTTTTCTCACTCTTTTTTCTTCTTTCGAAAAATTATTGCTCGCCGTTATTACCGCACTTCCCTTTCTTCCTTGTTCCGTTGTTTCTCGCGCCTTTTATGTACGGTAGGCGGGTTCTGGAACTGGTTTATATCTTGTGTTTTTCTACGTTGCTGTACTTCTTCGTTCCTTCGTAGTCTGTTAATAATGTCTAAAGGGGATTTCACACAAAAGCGACAGGCGTTACTTGGGAACGACTGAAACAACAGCAACGTAACACAACGATGTCTGTTGAACCGTGGAAACTGCGGGCTGTCACTGCGAGTAAGTGCGGTGGTGCCACGTTCCACGTATATCTTTACTACTTTGGATAAAAATCTGTATATAATCGGTTTCGCACTGTGAATTGACAATGATGATGGAATTTAGAAGCAGGTGCAAAGAGATACTATCCAATAATGAAAGTTGTTTCGCAAAATTGATAAGAACGGTTTTTCGACCAATTTTAAAAATCTGAAAATTAAGAATTGGGTATAAAACCTTTCTGCCTGCACCGCACTAAAATGTCATCACGATGCGACAACTCGTTTTTTATTTATAGAATTTCAACGAGAGCGATCGTTTGCAAAACTTTAAAAAACGGCACTTTTTTGTTCTCACGACAATAAGAAAATAGAAGGCACACTCCAAAAAAAAAATAGTTAGCATAGATTAACGCGGAATTGAATGAGCCAAATTTTGATGTAACTCTCCACTCACGATTGGATCAAGAAAGTGTGGGGCGTTACCCCCACACCCCCTATACGCCTTCATGGCGTGGTGCTAAGCTCAGGGGAGCACTTTTTTTTTTAAACTCGTCTTTATGTAGATCTACTGGTTAACTTTTAATTGGAGTCCAATTGGAGTATCTATAATTTGTATTCCGACAGTAGTTTTCAGAAGAAGGTAGATAATGCAAGTCCTAGAGCAGATGTATAGATAGCGTATTTGCGAAGTCGTCGCATTGTAATCAATGAGTTCCGGGTTCGATATCCGGTGGAGGTAAATTACACAGTCCAGTCCCGATTAGCCTATCTGAGCATGGAGTGGACTTAGAACAAACATCAATTATTGCGAAATATACACTCGAGGTGTCGAGATCACTTCAAAATGAAAATAATCAAATCTTGCATTATTTATTCCTCGATCTATAAATACCACCTAACCATTCACTCTTCATCTTCTAAGTTGTTATATAACGTGCATTCCAATACATTCTTGAACTATCGCAGCGCCACATGCAACAGTTAGGCCTATATGCTAATTAGTTTGGAAAATCTTATCACTCAAGTTCTGTATCGAGTGCGACCATAGGCGTAGCTACGGGGTGTGCCGGGTGTGCCGAGGTACACCCTAATGGGCTGCTTTATCAAAGAGAATTAAAGACAGATATTTCAATAAGAGAGAAAATAAGCGGCAGTTTGTACGAAGTTGAAAATGTCATTACTTGGTACAAACGTGTGCATTATCGCTGATGAAACGAGTGTCTATAGATTTTCGATTTTTTATATCATTCGAGAAAGGAGATATTTACTGCATTCTACTCTGTACTGCAGTGCCTTTCTTCTATACCTGTAACAAGCTACACGTGTGAGAGAGCTTTCTCCAAGCTTACCCAAGTTAAAACTAAATTAAGAGCAACTCAGATGCAGGATAGATTGGAAGCCCTGCTCTTTCTATTTGTGGAACAGGAAAAAGCTTATCTATTGATGTAAATGAAGTTATTGATGAGTTTTAGAACGTTGTACCTTTTGGCAGACGTCTCTTGTTATAGATGACGTGTATTTTGATGTATTTGTTTGTAACATTTATGAACATTTTTTGTGTGTGTAATTTCTATGCAATTTGATTTTTTTTCTACTACATATATTCAGAAATTTTCAACACTGTCATTTAGTGAATTTATATTCCTTTACAAACATCAGTGCAGTTAAAGAGCCAAGTGATTGTGTTGCAAAATATGCTATTTAAAAAGGTACAAGACCTCATTTTTTTCTTTGTGCACACCCAAATATAAAGTTCTAGCTACGCCTATGACTGTGCGACAGGCTAAGAATAAACATGGATTGCCTTTTTTATAATTTTAATGCTGAGTACAACTTGTTTTTTTTTTTTTGAAAATGCGAATTTTGGGGAAAATAACGCGAAAAGTTACAAAAATAACACCGATTTTTAAAGAAAGTAAACGCGAGAAATTCATATCCTTATGATAACGCCAAGATTTTCCAACCTCGGAAAATATGCAAACTAGATATTAAACTAGCGACACTTATTCCATGCGAGAGTTTCAATGGTGTCGTGTCGTTTGCGCCGAGGCTTCTTATCGGTTCATTTCCGCTGTGACATATGTCAAGACCTTCCTTGGCTGGTTTTCCCACAATCCAGAGTGTCATCACCGCCGCTCGCACGTGTGTTTATGGCCACATGGTGCATAGTGCAAACAGTGGACTTAAAACATAAAATCGAACGTGTGTTTATGACGTTGCAAAGCTGTGTTTACACTGAAATGTTAAACATATCCAGTAGTGGGATTTATGCTATAACCAGCACCACTTACAAGTGTAGAAAGGAAGAGCTCCTCTCAAGCAGATTTGCTTATACTTAAACCTAGCTCAACATGCCCATATGAGCTTTTTGCTCTAGTGTGGAACCCCCTCTAATCCAAGATTTTTGTAAAAATGCCCTCGGGAATTTCTCAGAAAGGAAGAGCCTCTCCCAAGCAGATTTGTTTATACTTAAACCTAGCTCAACATGAGTATTGCTCTAGTGTGGAACCCCCCCTAATCCAAGATTTTTGCTCGGAAAGAAAAAAAGCCTCTTGCCTATACTTACAAAAGTTGCATTAGCCAGATTTTTGTCTATAAACTTGTCAACACCAGAAATTAAGCCAATACATACACACATACACACCCATATACACACGTATTTACTTCCAATTTAAGTTTAATTGGACCTCAGCCACTCTCACAACACTAACTGATGCAATGCTCGGGAATTTCTGTAACTAGTGGCGCTGGTATTGATTTTTGTTTTACATGTTCTCCCCAGCGCCACTAGTTACAGAAATTCCCGAGCATTGAAGCTTTGCATGCAATTATTGCATCAGTCAGTGTTGTGAGAGTGGCAGGGGAGAACAGATGTGTTGTTAACAGTGCTCCTCATACTTACAGACCTGTTTGGTTTAAATATTCATATTGAACAATATAAAATCTGATATTTGTTGTAATCTACTCTTATTTAGGGTCAGGCTTATATTTGCCCCAGCTTGTTATACAAAAATTAATACATAACAAGGTTATTGCTATTCAAGATATGCATGTTCGTGCAGGCATTTGCGCTAGGTCAGTGTGAATCAATATTTTTCCACTTGTGGGCTATTGGCCTTACAACCTGTCATAATAGGCATAAAAATTTGATTTAAAAACCCAGGAAATTTTATATAAATACCAAAGCGAGAAATATTAACACACATACACACATACACACACACAAAGTACAGTGCTGAACCCAACTGATCCAGCATAGAGTTTTGAATTGAAGCCCGGGAAATATATATAATAAACCAACAACAAAAATGCCGAATCAAAAATATTGTAATCAATGCAATAAAAATATATTTAGCTCTAATTGGGCCAGACACCAAAAGATTTGTAACCCAGACAAAAGCAGAGCTCCCACAAAAATATGCCCCAAATGCAATAGAAAATATAACATGCAATACTTCACATATATACATAAAGATACTTGTTTTGCACAGTCCCCACAACCATCTACATCTGGTCTGAAAAGAAAGCATGAAGCACCTCTTAATGCCAGAGCAGCAAAGCAGCCACGCTATGAACCACCTATACATAGCAGTTTTAATGCCCAACTTAGAGATTATCGGTTTGTATCAGAGCCAAGATGTGGTATTAATATTTTTTTGAACAGTAAAAAACCTGATGTGCAGGCAATTCTAAATGCACAAAATGGCTCTTATAAGCTGTCCCTCAAATTGTATACGCAATATAAGAAGCCAAATGGCACAAAATTTACACAGCCCCACATAACAGAAACTGTACCGGTATATTCAAATGCAAATTTGGACACAATAATAAACAGATTGATAGATCAATTGAATATTAAACACTCTGAATTTGCGGCAAAAGAGTCTGGATGGAGCCTATGCGGCTCTCGACACAAGTTATATGTTTATATTTCTGAATTCAGCCCATTACAAGGTTCTACATATTTGCCATTACCTGCCAATATTAAAAACAAAACAGCCGTGGTTAATATAAAAAATACCGACCAGAAATGCTTTTTGTGGTGTATTTTAGCTGCTTTGTATCCAGTTTCAAGAAATCCTCAGAGAATAAATTATTACAAACAACATGAACATGATTTTGACGATGCAATGGAGGGTTTAGAATATCCAATGTTAGTTCAGAATATTGATAAATTTGAAAAAAAGGCCAGGCATATCAATGGCAAACAATTATCTATTAATGTATTTACTTGCTCCACTGGCAATTGCCCGATAGAACCTCTCAGAATCAGTGCAATTGATGATGAATCTGCTATTCTAATTGATTTGCTCTTAATTGAAGAGGATGGCAAATATCATTACACTCTGATACATAATCTTCAAGCTTTAGTGAGAACACAACTAGACAAATCTAATAGAATATTTAAGTTGTGCAGAAGATGTTTAACTGTACTTGATGGTCAAAAAATGGTAAATGGGGTTCGTGAAAAAAATGCAGAAATTGCAAAAAACAGGTTAATTGAGCATCTGAAATATTGTGGCAATCATAAACCTGTTCATATGGTGATGCCTAATCCAAGTGAGAATTGCAAATTCAAAAAGTTTGAAGCCTTGATGGAACACACAGCATATATTGTCTGGGATTCTGAATCAAATCTCAAACCTCTTGCATCCTCCAATCCGGATCCTGAAGAATCTTCTATTACACCATACCAGCTACATGAACCTTCCAGCTTTTGTTATGTGGTTGTACAGGATGGTGTTGTTACCAAAGAATATTCATACATGGGGCCAGATGCCATCAAAATATTTGCACATAGAATAGAAAATGAGTGCCGTGACATAGCATCTAACATCTTATTAAAATCAAAACCCATGTTGCCTTTAACAGAGGATCAGATTGAAGATTTCAACAATGCAGAAAAATGCCCGGTATGTGATTGTGAATTTTCAGATACAAATATCAAGGTACATCACCATTCTCATACAGATGGTAAATTCTTAATGGCCCTGTGTAATAGCTGTAATATTAAGATCAAGAGACCAAGATTTATCCCCATATTTTGCCATGGAGCATCCAATTATGATTTCCATCATCTGATCAGGTACGAGGGGTTTGAGAAGCAGAATTTAAATATTTTAGCTGAAAATGATGAGAAATATATATCTATTAGCAAAACAATTAAAGTTAATGGTGTTCCTATTCACATGAGATTTCTTGATTCTTACAGATTTTTATCTGCTAGCCTGGATACACTAGCCTCTCAATTATCTGATGATCAATTCAAAATCACACGTGCATTGTTTCCAAATCAGGATCTGAAATTAATTAGGCGGAAGGGTGTATATCCATATGACTATGTTAAAGATTTTTCTAAATTTGATGAGTGTTCCCTGCCACCGCAACAAGCATTTTACAGCAAAATCAGAGGTTCTGGAATCACAGATGAAGATTATCACCATGTCCAATTGGCGTGGAACAATTTAAAATGCCGGACATTTGGTGATTATCACATGGCATATTTGAAACTTGATGTGACCATCTTAGCAGATATAGTGCAGGCATTCAGAAAATCTTGCATGCAAAATTATGGACTGGACCCAGTGTATTTTTACAGTGCCCCGGGCCTAGCATGGGCTGCAATGTTTTTAAACACCAAAAAGCAATTGGATCTGATCCAAGATCAAGATATGTATCTGTTTATGGAGCAAGGTATAAGAGGAGGGATGGTGCAATGTTCTCAGAGATATGCCAGAGCAAATAACAAGCATATTCCCAATTATGATCCAGAATTACCATCAAATTATATAGTGTATGTAGATGCCAACAGCCTCTATGGTCATGCGATGATGCAAAAACTGCCATATGCAGGGCTTGAATGGGTCGAAGATTTTAATATTGAAGATCTTAAGGATTTTGATGATAGTGACTATGGCCTGTTCTTAGAGGTTGATCTGACAATTCCAGATTATTTACATAAGAAATTTTCTGATCTGCCCCCAATTCCCGAGGTTCAGTGCTCACCTGGCTCTAAACAGAAGAAGCTCATGATGACACTGGAGTCAAAACAGGGCTATGTCATACATTACAAGTACCTCCAGTTCCTGATGAAACATGGTGTTCAAGTGACCAAAGTTGGAAAAGTTTTGAGGTTCAAACACTCAGAATGGTTGAAACCATACATTAATACAAACACGGAGCTTCGAACATCTGCAAAGAGCCAATTTGATAAGAGCTTGTTTAAATTGATGGTTAATTCTGTATATGGCAAAACAATTGAAAATGTCAGAAAACATACCGATGTTAAAATAATTACTGACCCCAGCCTGAGCAAAAAATTGGTTGCAAAGCCTAATTTCAACTACAGAAGAATTTATGGTGAAGATATGGCACTTTTCAACATGAAAAAAACAAAGATTAAGTTTGATAAACCTATTTATGTAGGGGCTGCAATATTGGAATTGTCCAAATTACATATGTTGACATTGTATTATGATGTGTTGAAACCTTTTTATGGTGATAGAGTAAAACTGATATACATGGACACGGATAGTTTTGTTCTTGATATTCAAACAGAAGATGTTTATCAAGATATGGCCCAGCCTGAATTGTTTAAATATTTTGATACCAGTGAATTGCCAGGCCATTTGAATATTCAACCCCACAACAAAAAAGTGCCTGGCAAGTTAAAAGATGAGACACTTGGTGATGTTATTGTAGAATTTGCTGGGTTAAGTGCCAAGACGTACAGTTTTAAAACATGTAATGCTGTTGTCAAAAAAGCCAAGGGCATTGGCAAAGTAGCTGTGGAAAAAGAGCTTGAATTTGAAGATTATAAAAATTGCATCAAATCCCAGAGTTTAATCAGAACATCAGAATCCAGAATTCAGAGTGTGGATCACTTATTGACTTCAAATGTTGTAAGAAAAGTGGCTCTGGACCCACATGATGATAAGAGATGCATTTTATCATGCGGCATACATACTTTACCATGGGGTCATTGTGATTTGAAAAATGGCAATCAATGCCCAATTACAGAGCATGATTTGAAATAAATAAACATGCCTATGAACTTATTTGGGTTCAAAAAACAGGGTATTATGGACCTGCCAACCCCACAACCCTCTTCTGATATGCTGTCTAAACTGAGTGGCTTGTTAATTATTCATCTGAACAGCATACTTACAGATGTTGATGATGAAACAGGCAAAATATTGTACATATTTAACAATAATTTAAATTATTACCAATTACCTGTGGGTGGGCAATTGCAATTTATTACAACTCCTGAGGGTGATGTTAAAATTTCAGTAGGGAGAAATATTTACAGAATTAAGCACTCAAACATGATTTCTGGCACTGTTTATACTGTTTCTGCTGGTGACTGCTTATATATTGAGGTCCCTGGATCCTATGATAAGCTTATACCTTTTTTTATAGAATTAAGAATCAGATACTCTATAATAAATAACTACTAAACAAAATGCCTAATGATATTTTTGGCCATACAAGACATGAAGATCACAGTGATGAGATTCTGATGCTTGATGTCAGAGTCAAGAAATTAAGAAGTGATTTACAAGCTTTACAAACAACACTCAATGCCAGTCTTCAATTAGAAATTACAAATTTACAATCACAATGCATGGACCCTCTTCTTAAAATTGATTCTGAACTCAAATTATTGCTTCAGAAATATACTGATCTGGCTACATTGGATAATTTTCAAAGTTTGGAAGAGGCTGTAGCAGCTCTTCAAGCCAAATTTAAGACCCAGGCTAACAACTCTGAGCAATTGAAACAACAATTGGAAGAGCAAATAAATAATGTCCAGACACAGCTCCAAACAATTGTCAAAAGCATAAAATCACAAGAAGATTTTGATCTAGTGATTTCCACTCTAAAAGAACAGATTCAGTCACTCCAAATACCTAATCTGGACCCTCTGAACAATGCCATAGCCGAGGTTAAAGAAAAAATTGAGACACTTGAAAATTTTATGAACAATTTGCCATCTTCTGATGCTTTGAATGCAATAACTCGGAGTGTAGCAAATATTAAGCTGCAACTTGAAACATATGAAGATTTTGGAAAAATTCAAAGTTCCATAACCCATCTTGAAGGTACAATAGCAGCAGTGCAAAGTGATTTGGCAAATGTACTAGAATCCAGATTGCCTGGGATTGTAGATACCCTCATCAGTGCCCAGCAACAAATCACAAAACTTGAAAACCTCAACACTGAATCTGAACTGTCTCATTTTCATCACTTGATAGATGATATCCAAACAAAACTTGAAATTTTACAACAATCCACACCCTCTCAGGCAGATATAGCCCTGCTCCAAAATGCTATGCAAAATGTGGCTGATGCTTCTGAATTACACAATGTAAAATTGGCACTTGAATTTTTGCAAAATACAGTATCAAATCTTCCTACATCACAGGAACTTAAAAATATTAAGAGGGCAGTGAATAGGATATTGAAATCAGAAGATATCAAGAATATCCAGGCAGAGATCAAACAACTTACTCAGACAGTGACCACTCTTCCAACCAATCAACATATTAATGAACTGCATGCCCTGTTTGAGGATATCAGAAGACAGGTCCATGATCTTACTGCTCAAAATTCAAAATTGGCAGTTGTTGAAAATTTGCAACAAATTGTAGCCAATATCAAGCAACAGCTAGGGACCATGGAATCCAATCAAGCAAATGCTTTGTCTGTTTTTGCCACCCAGCTCCAAGAAATTGTGCAACAATACAAAAAACTTGCTGTTGACATAAGAATCAAGCCTGGGCACGATGAGATTGTTAGGACTATCAATGAGCACCTTGAATCTGTAACAAGCAGATTGCTCACAGCAGAAAAAGAAATAACAGGCATAATCGAGAATCCTAAACATTCAGTAATTCTTGAATTGTACAGCATCCCCAACAAAGAATATGATTCTCCATTTACACCAGGTGGCAAAATATATATGCTGTCCCCTGCACAATTTTATTACCAGTTTTTTGTTGGGGGCACATTGAGACCAATCAAGATCAAATATTGGCTTCAGCCACAGGCACACCACTACCCCACCTTATCAATAACAAATGCTAACAACAAAGTGAAAATCACCAGTGTAGAATTGGAGGACTTTACAGATCCCAATACATTGGAAACAGCCTATACTGAAGATGATGGTACTCTGGAATTTAAAATACAGATAGGGGACAAATTATATTTAGAAAATCCTGCAGTATCAGCTGCTGAACACCCCATAGTTGCAATATTCTTGTTTACATATTATGTCTAGACAAATTATTGTTGATGAATTACACAGACAGGCCAGACATAATTTTAAGAGACTGCCAGTAGTCACAAAGGGCATAGATGATTTATGGCAGAGCGACTTGATTGAAATGGCAAGTGGGCAGTTGAAAAACTTAGACAAAATCAACAAGGGCTACAAGTATCTACTCACTGTTATAGACACATTTTCAAAATTTGCCTGGGCTGTGCCACTCAAATCCAAGACTGGAACATGTGTTACAGAAGCCATCAGAACAATCATCAATCAGAGTGGAAGATCCCCGCGCTATTTGCAAACAGATAATGGCAAAGAATTTTATAATTCAGTGTTTCAACAATTTATTAAAAGCCAGGCAATAAAACATTATTCGAGTTACAGTGACCTCAAAGCCTCAATTGTAGAGAGATTCAACAGAACCTTAAAAAATCTTATGTATAAACAATTTACCCTGCAGGGTAATTATAAATGGATTAATATTCTTCCAGAACTTCTACATAAATATAACAATTCTGTCCATTCCACAATCAACATGAAACCCTCTGAAGTAACTTCATCTGATGAGCAAAAATTGATCAGCACTGTTTATTATCCTAGATATCAGCCAACAACAAGAAAGGCCAAATACAAGGTGGGTGATCAAGTAAGAATCAGCAAATATAAGCACTTATTCAAGAGAGGCTTTACAAGAAACTGGAGCACAGAATTATTTACAGTGGCTCAAGTTAAACCCGGGACCCTTAACACATATATAATAAAGGATCACCGAGGAGAAATTCTCAAAGGCAGGTTCTATGAACAAGAGCTCAGCAAAACTAAACAGCCTGACACATATCTCATAGAAAAAATCATCCGCAGAAAAGGCAACAAGTTACTTGTCAAATGGCTAGGACTCCCAGAACACAGCTGGATCGATGCAAACAAAATAATAATATGAACACCTGGGATGTTATAAAAAGGCTCCCAGAACCTGAACAACAGAATAAGAGAAATGGCAACTTGTTACCTGATAATATTAGGTGTCTTATTGTTGGGCCATCTGCTTGTGGTAAAACTACACTAATGGTTGATAATTTTTTATTGGCACCCAACTGGTTAGACTGGAAAAACAGGCACTTGTATATCTTCTCTAAGAGCTTGGAACAATTAAAATATCAGCAGCTGATGAAGCTATATGATGGATTGGATATTGCCACTTTTGAACCAGATGTTAAGCCACTTGATGAATGTCTCGATAATTCTGTTGTTGTGTTTGATGATATTATATTGGATAATCAAAACAAGGTTAGAAATTTCTTTACACAGGGCCGGCACAAAAACATTGATTGCTTCTACCTGGCACAGACTTTTTCAAAAATACCCAAGCAACTGATCCGAGACAACAGCAATTTTATATGTGTGTTTCATCAAGACCATACCAACCTCAAACACATACATGATGAATATGTAGGTGGGGACTTGAGCTACAATGATTTTTCCATATTTTGCAGCAAGTGCTGGAGCCAGGACAGTTATGGGTTTGTCACAATTGATATGACAAGAACACCCAATAGTGGCAAATACAGAAATAAAATTAACAATTTTCTAGACGTAGAGACGTATATAAATAAACATGAAAAGGCCAATCATTGATGATCTTAAGTTAAGAGATTATCTTGTAAAAAGATTTAAGGGATGGAAATCAGAGAACCGTGGAATTTATGAAAAACACAAACAAACAGAACAGCCTGTAATTGATGCTATTAATAATTTAGGTAAGAATATCAAAACTGTTACAGAGCAAAATCAAAATTTGCTCACAGAGCTTGTACCTGTAGCTGCTAGGAACATATTAGATTATCCATTCACCCCACTTTCCAGTATTCATACACCTAGTCCTCCTAGAAGAATTGAAGCTACTCAGGATCCTATTGAATTGGGTCTTCTTGCTCAAAAATATTTAACCACACCTAAAGACAATAAAGATGAGGTGTTTGGCTTATATGCTGACACAGAGCTTGATGGTAGCATCATACATAGAATTGGCAATTTCAGAGTAACATTTATGGGAGATGATATAATTGTATATTCAGAATCTCGTCTCGGAGAAAAAGGTGCTTTTGTTAAGTATCTCGGAACACCTGGATTATGGGAACTGATGACGAGGAAAAGGCCTGGCAGCTATACAGATCAAGATTATGAGGATTACAAAGAAATATTAATAAAATCAGATGCTCTATACCAGAACAATGATCCCACACAAAAAAGAGTCAAGTCGAGCAGTGGAGCAAAATACAACAATTTAATCAAGCCCATATGGTCACAGATCAAGACTGGCAGTGGAATCAAACAATACAACACCCTGCCTAAAGAATTTGTGTGGGTTGATGATGTCAGGAAACTTGTAGATAGGCTATTGGTAATAGCTGGGGAGGAAAATGCTGGGAACCACAATTTTTACAATGAAAAGGTTGGAATTATGGACATGATAAGCACAAAATTGTCTAATTTTATAGTGAATGACACTAAGGGGATTGGATATCTCATAAAAATTATTAATACTCTACCACCCAAATTTTGGAATATTTCTGAGGGTCGGGGCCTTGTTAATGACATTATAAACAAGCTGCCATTTGAACTGCATATTCCAGGCTATCAGTATTGTGGTCCAGGCACAAAATTGGACCATAGATTAAACAGAGGTGATCCTGGTGTTAATCCCCTAGATGCTGCTTGTAGAGACCATGACATAGCATACAACACAGATTCTGATCTTGACAAGAGACATGTTGCAGACAAGAAATTAGAAGAGGCTGCATTTGGTAGATTTGTAAGCAAAGATGCTTCTTTGAGTGAAAAAATAGCAGCATTGGGAACCACCATAGCTATGAGCACCAAACAAAAACTGGGGTGGGGGTTGTGAATATGTATATAATAAACCTACAATGAAGGCCAAGGGTGTTATGTATCAAATACCTTATGCAGGTCTCAAATCTCTTGGGCCTATTAATAATCTTCTAACCAAAAAGCAGCGCAAGAAAAAAAATTCTTGTATTGCAAAGGGTCATGGTATGAAATTGTTGCTTAGTACCCCCCAATTAAAAAAATTACAGCAATCAAGAAAAAAATCACATGTGGGGGGATTTATATTTACCATCCCTGCCATCTTAGCTGCTCTCGGGGCTGTTGGGAGCTTGGCTGGGGGATCAGCCGCCATAGCAAAAACAGTAATAGATGCCAAGAAAAATAGGGCAGAATTAGATGAGCAGAAGCGCCATAACCTGGCCATGGAAAAACAAGGCAAAGGTGTTAAGAGAGCCATGAATAAGTTTAAAAAAAACAAGAGCCGCTTACAAACCAAGATATTGAAGCTTTAATCAAGCCATTGGGCATCAAACATTTTAGAGGTGTGTACATGTCTGATTCTTTACCAGAACAACCACTCAACAAAGAGTGTGGCATAGTTAATTTGGATGAGTACAAAAATCAGGGCACTCACTGGATCTGTTATCTTAAATATTTAAAAAATGAGGCATTTGTGTTTGATTCATTTGGAGGTGCTCCACCTGAAAATTTAGTAAAATATCTAAATTCAGCTAATCTTTATTACAATAATGCCCGTGTTCAAAACTTCAAAGATGTTAATTGTGGACATTTGTGTTTATCTGTTCTTAGATATATGTCTCAAATAAATAAACCATCAATTGAAGATTTTCAAAAGGCCTTGTGGTATTTAAAACATCATGGGGGTATTCCATCTCACCAGCCAAAATTCAATATTGAAACTTAGATTGCATGATGATATTGTGTATCCCAAAACAATAGCTCTCAGGGCATTTTATGGCATGTACCTGATCCCCAATATTACACACCACAACAATACAATTGCAGTAGGGGATGAAAAAATTGTCATCACTCCAGGGCAATATAATCTGTCCACTCTAAATGCTCAATTACCCAGAGGTGTAGTGTTAAGTCAAAATTCTGTCACTCACAGAGTAGAGATTGTATCTGCTACAGAAACAGTGAATCTGGGTACTATAGGAGAGCTGTTAGGATTTGAGAACAACACAGAACTTGAACCAGGCATCAAACACACTGCTATGAATATACCCAAATTCTTAGCCATAGAGACTCTGAATATTCACTGTAATGTGGCCGAGGGTATGATCACCAAATCAAATGGCATAGGCACTCACAAACAAACAGGCATCATTGCAACATTCAAGCCTAATTCTGAATTCATGGAGCCCATCATCTACAATCCATCCCCAACATTATATTTTCCTGTGTGTCATAATAGAATAGATTATATTGAATTGATGGTCACTAATGAAAAAGAAGAATTAGTTGATTTTGCTGGAGCCACAACAACTGCTATCATAGAGATTAATATTTAAATAAAAATACATACAATGGAAAATATTGAGAGTTATGAGCTACAATCATTCCCTCCAAACAGGAGGACATTTGCAAATTTAAATCAACCCAACACAGAAATTGAGGTTGATCTTGATGTAGGGGATGGCTTTATACACCCCCACAGAGCAGATCTATACATCAAATTTGATGTTGTAAAGCTCGATGGTACAGATTATCCTGCAAATTCAAATATAAGACTTGTAGACAATTTTGTGCCGCATCTATTCTCTGAAATTGAGATCAGAAAGCATGGCGTTGTTATAAACAGAGTGGATTATCCCGGCATTACCTCCACAGCTTTGGCCACATTAAAATTATCCAAAACCGAGGCTTCATATTACAAAATAGGCGGATTTGAAGCTGGTGATAAGATATTATCTAAGAACCACACTGTGCTGTTCCCTATGCGCCTGTTGCCAGGATTCTTCTCAGATTACAAAGAAATTATGTGGAAGGGTGGGTTAAGAATCACATTTAGAAGAGCTGCAAATGATAACAATGCTTTGATGAGGTACAGTACAATAAACCCCACAGGAGAAGCTCTGCCTAATACCCTACCAGATGCAGGCAAATGCATTATTCAGACCATGGAGCTAAGAATCCCTGTTGTTGAGTATGAAGCCAGTTATGGTCTTAAATACAAAGCTGATATAATAAAAAATCCACAGGTTCCTCTGCAATTTTATACATATCAATGTGTACAGAAGCCTGCATCTGGTACATATTATGAGTTTGATGCTACAAATTCATTCTCCAGTATTCAATATGACATGCCTGATTTTGTGGTAGTACTGTTTCAGACTGGAAGACACAACAATCAGGAAAAAAATTCAAGCAAATTTGATAACTGCAACATCAAGAACATATATCTTAAAAATGGCAGAAATGAGGTCTTTCCTAGAGAAAATTACAATTTAGACATGTCCAAGGATGATTTCCTCAAATTATATGAGGCTTTTTCGGCTTTCAAGAGGGTCACAATTGGCAATACTGACATGTACTACACACCAGATGAATTCAAGGTACAGAGACCCATGTTTGTAATTAACACTTCAAAAAGGAAACAGGTTGTGGTGAATGACAGAACAAATATTAAAATTATCTGTGAATTCCATGAAGCATTACCTAATGACACCATATGTAGTGTTATTCTCATAGGAGAAAAATCATATGTTTATGATGTAAGAAATAAGAGGGTCACGGAGCAATTCTAGAGGTTCTCTGCATATTGCATTGTTTTAATATTGGATTGAGGCTGAGGTCCAATTAAACTTAAATTGGAAGTAAATACGTGTGTATATGGGTGTGTATGTGTGTATGTATTGGCTTAATTTCTGGTGTTGACAAGTTTATAGACAAAAATCTGGCTAATGCAACTTTTGTAAGTATAGGCAAGAGGCTTTTTTCTTTCCGAGCAAAAATCTTGGATTAGAGGGGGTTCCACACTAGAGCAATACTCATGTTGAGCTAGGTTTAAGTATAAACAAATCTGCTTGGGAGAGGCTCTTCCTTTCTGAGAAATTCCCGAGGGCTTTTTTACAAAAATCTTGGATTAGAGGGGGTTCCACACTAGAGCAAAAAGCTCATATGGGCATGTTGAGCTAGGTTTAAGTATAAGCAAATCTGCTTGAGAGGAGCTCTTCCTTTCTACACTTGTAAGTGGTGCTGGTTATAGCATAAACCCCACTACTATATCCAGAGAGTCAAATATGCTTTTTTTTTACTTATTTCAAAGGACGTTACACAGGATTACTTGTATCAATTTTATTCCACAACACAAAATACATAAATCATCATCAGCCTATTAACTATTGTTAAAATATTGCAAGCATTCTACAAGTACTACGTAAATGTACCCTTGGGAAACAACATAAATGTGCCAGTCCATTGCACTTAATTATTAGACTATACACTACATAAAATCGTCAAAAACATTATAAATACAGTGTTATTTTTTGCAAACATTATACAAGTAATAGCTACGTATATATAAACACAATATTTCGATACACTTGCACAACAACAATACTAACGTTATTTGAATTCTTGTTGGTATGTAAATGCTCGAAGGCACCCTCGATGATCGCCCCAGCTTCTGCGCTTCGAAAGAACACACTCAACACGTTTGTTCATTTCGATGTATTGATATTTGTGTGACAGTGGAAACACGTTTCTTAACACCTTAAGTACTGCACTTTCAAAGTCTAGGTTGATCACTTTGAATGAAAATAATCTTTTATAAGTTCTTTCGGTTTTGTCCGGAAGTAAAGCATAAAGCAATGGTGCTACGTTAGTAACAGTATTCGTACTACCGATGTCGATATGAAGGGTATACAGCTGATAAAACTGTTTGGAACAGACGCCAAATGGGCCATCTAAAAATACGGTTTTTGAGGCTGCCAAAACATATTTGAATCGGACACTAGCAAAAACTAACAACCGTCATTAAAATAGTTCAAAGATTCTGGTAAAGTGAGATGATCTGCATCTGGTGCATCTTTTTGAACACCTAAAATCGATCTCCTTTTTCTGTTCAGGTACACTTCTGTCTGTCGTAAACAGGAATGTTACTAACAATATCCAAACCTCGGTCTAGACATTCATCCATTTCTTGTCGGAATATTTGCCAAACAGGCGTTAACACTTCTTCACGAACTCTCTTCTTGCAATTCGTAAGTTTCTTCTTAATTTCAAGCCCGGCATGGTCTGGCACACATGTATGTTCCGGGATGCGCACAATTCTTCCATTTTTGACGATTAACATACCTCGACATTTAGGGTTATCCTTTTCCTTGTAGATCCCTCATACGTATATACTTTCATCTTATATTCATTTATCAATCACCTTCCTTTTCAATCAAAGATAAACACAGCTGCAGCTAGGCAACGTCATAAACACACGTATGCGCGGCGGTAATGACACTCCGGATTGTGGGAAAACCCACCAAGGAAGGTGTTGACATATGTCGCGGCGGAAATGAACCGATAAGAAGCCTCGGCGCAAATGACTCGGCGCAAGCGACACGGACTCGTTTCAAATACGGTGGTGGGTGTATATTGATGGAAGAAGGGAAAATTTCTTTAAAAAAGTTTTGAAAACCTTAAACATATGTACTCCACATTAAATAACATACACCTCAACCCCATGAAAATAGCACGAACCAAATTATTTTGCCAAATTTCGACCATTAGCATCAGAGTACGTCCATCTTTGCACCATCTTTACATAACTTCCCTGCAACAGTGGTAGGAAGGCACCAGATGCCACTGTAAGCAAAACATAAATCAGTCTACGACTGTTATGTTTGAAACTTGAGACATCAACAATTTAGTATAGTTAACCCAGTAAATAAAGGCTTGGTGTTGGGAAAGAAAATAGTTGAAATTAGAAGAGAAGATACTGACAGCCTAACATTCCCAATAAGTTTTATTATTTGCTACATTATTTATTTAATATTTAATGAAAAAGTTCATTAATATTAATTCAAATAATTAACAAATGAGGGACTTCCCGGTGGCATAGCGATAACGTCGACACCTTGTAATCAAGGGATCCCGGGTTCGATACCCGGTGGAGGCCCATAGTGGTTCGTATCCTACTTTTAAACTGTAGGTCGAGTCCCGATTAGCCTATCTGTGCATAAAGTGGACTTAAAAGAAGTGAACTATGAAAGTAGAAAAGGGTAAAAGATTTCCTTAAATACATAATACATAAAAGTTAATCGGAAAAGGTTGTGTTCATATCACGTTAGAAAATAATTCAAAAACAATTCAACCTCTAACTTTGAAACAAGGGTGGGGTGGTACTTCATCATCACTGCTGCAGGTGTTTTCATGAACGTAAGCACCGCTGCTAATAATTCTTCGTCCTCATCATCACGATTATTGGCGAAAAGCGGAGTAAAATTAGAGAAGTACAAGCATTGGTAATTTCTTGCCAGATTTGGCAACTACGCTGCCTCTCTCCTCTCACCCCACGCTTCTTTTATTGCCTCACTTGCTTCCGAATTCAGCGGCACGTCGTAGAACAATGCAATTATAAGGCGCATAGGATTATAAAGAGCTGTAATCTGTCCGTTTCTCCCTCACACGGAATGGTTGTTTAGCTTTGGCATGTGCCCGATAACATCTGGCGAATATCCCCTACAGCCACTGTGGCATTTCATGGCGATTCAAGCACAGGCGTGCACGAAGCTACCGGATTACGAAGAAAATACATGATCCGAGGAGTCGATAATAGCGCCGGTGGGAGGCCAGCGGTGAAAATTAGGATCTTCGAAGCCAGCGTCGGTAATTTCAGTTTCTTGTGCTGCAGATTCAAGGAATTCCTGGCATTCCTAAGGATTTGATCGAATGCATTGCATTCCTTTTTGATTATCTCTCAGGCGTGCAATTTAACAGACCATGATGAGATGTGGCTGCTGTGGATTGGGATGATACCGAGGTGCTCTCTTGTCATGACAGTTGACCTCACCCTCATCTTCACCCTCCAGAAGGCATGTGAGGGTGAGTCTGAGGTAGATGTAAGAAGAACTGAGGGGAAAGGCAAAGTAGATCCATGAGGATGTAAGCGTGTGAGGGTACGGTCGCTTGAGAATGAGAGCGAAGTAGAGACTTGAGGGTGAGTTGAGGGATGTCGAGCCAAAATTATCACCCTTGGACACATTAGTTGTCCGATTTACTTTGTATTTATGGCAAGCAATAGATATAACCTGCCTATAAGCAAATATAAGATAGTTCGAGTTTTAAGACCACTTTATGCACAGAAGGCAAACCGGAATTGGACCTTTAGTTTAAAGTGGGATCGGAAACACTATGCGCTTCCATCGGGTATCGAACCAGGGACTCCTTGATTACAAGGCGACGACGTTACTATTGTACTATCCCCATTGTGGAGGCCCCTTATTTACAGCTTGCTTGACAGGCCCGTAACTAACATAATCCATTACAGCAACAAGTGACCTCCGTGGCCTCCCCCATGGCGCAGTGGTAGCGTCATTGCCTTGTAATCAAGGGGTCCCGGGTTCGATACCCGGTGGAGGCACAAGTGGTTCGGATCCCACTTTAAACTGTATGTCCAGTCCCGATTAGCCTTACTGTGCATAAAGTGGACTTAAAACACCAACTCAAACCAAACCAAGTGACCTCCGTGGCGGGGTGGTTAGAACAACGCGCTAAGACTTTAAGGGTCTCGGGCTCGAATTCCAGCTTTGAAATGGGTATTCTTTCATCATTCATCTTCATCTTTGTGATTAGCCAAAAGTAGCAGAAAAGCGAAGTTAAGTCAACCAAATCAAACCAATACAGCGACAGTAAAGAAAAACATTTGAGGTTCTTACTCGCCAGAAACAAATGTTTACCAATTGCATTCCAGCGCCTTGCGCATTTTTTGTGAAAGTAAAAATATCCTTTCATTCCCATGATTTTCTTCTTTTCGCAGGCTTTTGCAACAACAGAATGCTTCTAGTGACGGGCAACAGAAGTTAGTTCACTCTGATGGCGTCGAGATGTTTCGGCTGAATAAGGTAGGTTGTTCTTCATATTTTGTTTCAGGGTTCTGCTGTTGATTCAGTGCAACCTATTTTTTTTAGGGTAGCAAAGCTGAAAACAAGTATTCTTGTGAGCCAATCATTTCTGTCCATCCAATTGTGATGGACTGATGGACCTATATTAAATAATAGCTGATTGCCCGGCGTTGCCCGGGTATTTATTTATCCCAAACTTCTATTAGGCAGGAATATAATGAATTCTAACTATAGTGTAAAATGAACTTGGAGTTAACGGCATTTGGAGTGTCACCATTCATCTCAGAGGCCCCGAAAACTATGGATTCCACACTAATATCGGTCGTTTTACATGTCACCCCCTTCCCACCCCCACCCCTATTGATGCCAGGGGTGTCTTGGAGTTGAACGGCATTTGGAGTGTCACTATTAATCTTAGCGACCCCGACGACTATGGATTTCACACTAATATCGGTCGTTTTCGATTATTTTTACATGTCACCCCTTCCCACCCCCACCCATAGGGGTACCAGGGTTGTCTTACCCCCACATTATTTCTTTCGAGATTGCAAGAGATATTGGTTGAGATCGCTCCAGGCATTCGAGAGTTATGCCGGAACAAACACACATATATACACACATACATCCATTTTTATATACATATATACCTAGGTAATAGATAGATAAATGATCTCAATCTATACAATGTAAAGTGACTTGTCGACATTTCGGAAAGTAGAATTTCTGGAGATTTGAAATTTTCTAAGCTTGAAGGCTATTTTTCTTTCTATTTCTGTCATTTCACCACACTTGGGCTAATCGCGCCGATGATATGAGGATTATGGGAAGAACACAATAACACACCATAAACCTCTGATTTCGTAGTTCATCACGATGACCACTCTGACACGGAGGTCAGCAATTGGTATGCCCAGGTCGGCAAAATTGAGGACATTCCAAAAGCTAATTTAAAGTGACATACAATGATTGCGATTTAACCAACGTGAACTATCAATTAATGTTCAATGTTACCAGAGAATGCTGAACATCAAATGAAAACAGCAATTGAAGAAAGGAATTTCGTGGATTGAAAGAACTACCAAGTTTCTACATAATTTGTCTGTATGCTTGCAAATGAGAGTCACACAATTGATAGTGACAATCGATATTATAGGAACTCATCACTGACAAAAAAGAGAAATGATATACTTTCTGTAGTGAAATGTCGATAAGTAATAATTTTATATCACATTCATTATGTCAATTTGGCTGTTTATGAAACTACGAGCAATTCAAATATAAACTTTTGTGCAATGTAATTTAATTTAAAAATGATATATTGTTTCGACATGTTCCGTCCTATTTTAAATTTATTAAAATACTTCGTACATTTATCAAAATAACCTACCACATCTTAAAAATATAACCTCTTATGAAATAATGGTGTATTTAGACTGGCGGAGATGGCCCATTGGCAAACTGAATTCATAGACATGTTGTTGCTATAGTTTTGGGAGGGACTGCGAATTTTTTTCGTGTAATGTAGGTTGGACACCTACACAAACGTAGAAAGAAATTACATTTCTCGAATGTTTTTATTTCGATTAAGGCTTTACACAGATAATTCAACGAACGTCTACGCATATTTGAGACATTAATTGCATAATTAAAATTATAAGTATTATTCTTCACAATATGGATAAGAGAGCTTCTGATTAACATCATGGCTACACAGTAACTTTCTCTTGCTTTTGTAGTTGCAGTGTAGGCTATATGTATTTTCTGCATGTGTACATATATTTGATTTAATTTTTGTTATTTAGCGTCGCTTTTCTACCACTTTTGGCTAATCGCGACGATGAGGATGAGTGATGAAATTATGAAATCGATGAATGGACACTCACAATGAACACGGATGCCCAGACTGGGATTCGAACCCAGGACTCCTGGCGTCGTAGCGCACTGTGCTAACCACTCCACCACGGATGTGTACATAGACGAAGCAGAAAGTACATATTTTGTGACTGTAACAATATTTCTGTTTTATAGTAGTAGTAATCGGTATTTTATCTATCACTGTAGATTCATAAAACAAAACTCATCTGACTTGTTCTGCGATTCGTATTTATTTAGTGTAAAAAAATTGTACTGCAATCAGCACATGCGTTCCGAAACTAAGTTTAATTTGTTAAAGTAGATAGTTATATCTGGGAGTGATATGTTCAATGATTTTGTTAGCTCTTTCTTATGAAAATGAAACTTTGATAAATAAGTTCCTGAAAGAACAGTCCCTCACTTCTTGACTCGCACCATGAGATGAAATCGTCTGCCTCTGATTTAATCAACCCCCTTATAACTCTGAAAATATAAGCTCATTGAGATTATCTTATCTACTGAAAGAACGGACGCTTTAGAGAGAGAAAGCTCTTCCACAGTTATTCCTATCCATTTAAAACAAAAATTATCTCAGAGTGGTTCTTTTTGGGGAGGGGTAAAATAGTACACTTCACCCTTTGAGAATTTGAAAGACAGAAAACGCAGTTGGTGTCTAGAAACCATATGTTTTGGTATGAGTGTTGGAAACACCATTGCAATTTACGAGTTAGATGGGTCCACATGAAAAATGCCCCTTAGTGGTAGTATCACGCCCTTTTCTAGCCAAGGATTAGAGCTATTGTTCGTCGGATACCAGCAACATGGCCAGAGGATAGAGAAGACAATTTTTTTCACTTTATCCCGTCGGCGCGGACTTGAAGACGACCCGTACGCTCTCGGGCAGTAATTGCAGCTGTGTCGTATGATGAGCCTCCCCTCCCCCAACCTACCAGTCTTGCTTCTCCTTCGATACCGTGGTCACGAACCAGACACTAATTTGCAACTTTAGCGATAGGCCATCTCTTTCTTCAGGACCCGAAGATATATACGCATTTTTCTGTCTCTCTCTTTTTTTTCTTCCTTTCTTGTCCTTTTCTTGCCTTCCCCTCCTCCCCCTTCCTTCCTCCCTCCTTCCTATAAAACAGTTCCCATAAAAGGAATCGAACGCACAGATGGCTTTCAATCGTGATGTTCCTCGTTGCTTCTGGGGGTCAGGTTTCCCGCCACCAGGGGTCTCCGGCGAAGGGGAACAAAGTTAAACTCTGTGTGTATGCAAAACGCGGGCGGGTTAGGCCAGTTTTTGTCTACGTTCCTAGCGCGAGGGGGAGGGAACGTAAGGAGAGAGTATGAGCTGGGCTGACCCCTGGTGGACCTTGAGCTAAGCATGAGAATCACGCTATTTGCTGTGAGAAATATTCGTCGTCGAAGCCCACTTTTTTTTTTTCGTATTCTCCTATATATCTTTAGGTTTTTTCCCATCTTTAATATTACCTTGAGCAATTATATTTGCCGTTCCCACCTCCATTATGTGGTTCATACTCTCAATGAGATGTTCGGTTTGCGGTAATTTCGAAGCCAAACCTGATCCGAAACTGCTTCATCGCGCGATCGTGGACAGTTAAATAGGCACTGAGCTCTTGAAACACCTCTAACAGCTAGTTTCAGATTACGTTCTTTTATTTTTCCCTCTCAGTGAGTACAGCCACCTAATGAGACGTTAACTAGAAGTAAACTGCGAGTTTCAGACTGTCACATGTATTTCAAAATGTTACTTTTCTTTAAACAATTTTATGTCCATGTCTTTAGGGAAAAGAAAAACAAAGCTTCACTTTTATTACAGTTCCTGGACACTTTGCTCAGACCAAGTTTTTTTCAACATAAAGATGCTTTTTCTGATATAGTAATCGTTTCGGTGGTTTCGGATGGCTCCCTATGTCACCACCGGAGATAGCAAATTTTAAATAACCAAATATTATGTAAGTTTAACATCGAAATATTAGGTTGAGCCTTAGGTAGCGAGGGGTGTTTCAGGGGAGTTCTGTCCATCTAGAAAGAGTTGTTTGTTTGAGTTGCTTTTTTTTTAGAGTCCACTTTATGCACAGATATGCTAATCGAGACTGGACCTACAGTTTAAAGTGGGATCCAAACAACTGTGCAATCTGCCTCCACCGGGTAACGAACCCCTTGATTACAAAGCAATGACGTTACCAAGTACTAAAATTACGAAGCAAAATAGTCTACTTGTATGCGGCCTACTTCTCTAGGACTGCAGAACTAGAACAACTAAGCCCCGCGACAGGTTAAGTTTGCAGCAGCTTTTCGACCCAAACGTGCGCGCAGAATATAGCCCCGCTGGAATTCTGTCGATTTTCTCACTGTCTGTGATATGAATAGTTCGGCGGTTGAGGCAAGACTGGCACGGGAGATGGCTGAGCGCTGTTCTCGAGTGGATTAATATATAAAACCTGCTGCGAACTTAACCTGTCGCCGGGTATAGTATCATACAACTAATATCATAGTGTGTAACGCTAATCACCTATCCACAGTGGCTGTCTAATAAATACTAGAACAGTAACTATAGACTTTATACATATACAGGGTGTTTCCGGGCTGATGATACAAACTTTCAGGGATGATGGAGAAGGGCACATGTATCAATTTGAGATAAGGAACCCTGGTCCGGAAACGACTTAGTCGAAAGTTATAAGCGAAAATCGATGCAGGCATGACATCATCGTCCCACAAAGTCCTGGTGTACCAGTTGGAACAACCCTGGGGTCGTTCGAACAATGTCACAGGCAGCGAGAATTCTTGCCAGGTGTCTCGTACACAAGACTTTTCACATAACCCCACAAAAAGAAATCAAGCGGGGACGCCACTTTGAACAACTGTTGTGCTGTTGTGAATGTAGCAGCTTATAAAACTTGTGCAGGTAATAAAGTATTACATCTTCATACACCGATTTTCGCTTATAACTTTCGACTAACTCATTTCCGGGCAAGAGTTCCTTATCTCAAATTGATACATGTGCTCTCCTCCATCATCCCTAAAAGTTTGTATCATCAGCCCGGAAACACCCTGTATATTAAGATTAATTTTCCTACATGATACAAGAGCTAGACTATAATTTCATATCCATTGCGTGCTGCGAATGCTATCTTCTATTGGCTACTGCCTTGAAATAAAAAAAGGCATCAAGTGGTTGTCAAAAAAGAAAACATTGTATTGAGACATTTTCCTTTTTCTAATCTTATTGGCAGAATAATTGTGTGGCTATCAATGAAAAACTCGTTTGAACTCACAAAAAATTCAAATATATTTAATGGGATCGATAGAGCTGTAATCTGTTGTCGCCAGAGAAAAGAGAGGGAGAAATCAAGGTCTCGCCATTGTGTAAGTAATGGGAGTTGGCACGAGCAAAAAGTGACGACATTTTGTGCCTCTCCTAAGGAATTTTTGCCAAAAGGACAAATCGCTGTGTGGCGGAGTGTCGAACACACCAGTGTGTCTGTGTGTGTTTATCTCCTATTGAATCTCTTTCTCCTCAGGCCTTTGAAGCAGCTGATGGTAGCTCTTGAGTAGGTTGCCAACTCTAGCTTGCAAAATTTAACTAAACAAATATTTCGTAACTTTCATATCCAAATATTATGCTGTGCTTTAGGTAGCTGTCGCACTTAAGTCGCAAGATGCACGTTGTTTGCTGCCAAGTAATGATATTAAAAAGCAAAACACTTACCTAGGCGGATTGTTTTAAAATATGAAGTTTATACTATTTCCAACGTACTTGTATGATGATTTGGATGAATTCGTTTTACACTGACAACTATTAACCCAAACTAACAACCATTTTTTTCTTATATATATTGCGTCTTTCTGTCGTTTTTTCACACATAGTTTTTTTTGGTGGCCTTAACTAGAAATTAACCTTGTTGTTGTTATATTAGGATTCACTCGTAACCAAATGGTGAACGCTCTCTCGGTTCCGGGTACGGTTCCCCGTGGGACCCCTCCAAAATGTCGGGTGTTGACCTAGCATCGTGAGGACAATTGGGGAGCTATTTGAAGAGAAGAACGATTCTGGTACTTCACTCGCACCCAACACAGTGCCTTCCGGAAACATCACCCCCAGTGATATAGTCGCCTAGCATTTACTGTGAAATGAAAATATTCCTCCATGGGAGGGAAAGGGACGGCACGACTCCAGGATCGAGTCTCGTCTCGTCTCTATATCACCCCTAAAAGTAACTGTTACTCGTTACCTGAAAAAAGAAACAGTTGCATTTACTTGTTTCAAAATGTACTCTAAAAAATATGCATCTGAGCTGAAAGTGAAACAGAACACTATTGATGAAGAAGTTTTATCGGAATATCAGCCAGATGATTTCCGGATAGGCAGTTTCAGGGATTGAAGTGCAGAGAATAGTTATTGTTGGTGTTAATGCGTCATTAGCATTGTTTAGCGGCCTCTTTGGTGTTTTGTTACACCATTTGCTGTCAAACCATACCAAGTATGAAGGTCTTTAACACTCGATTGATTGATTTGCTTTATTTTACTTCGCTTCTTGTGCTACTTTTGGCTAATTTGCAAAGATGGGAATGAGTGAAGATATGATGAAATTGATGAATGGACACTAAGCATGCAACCATGCTCAAGCCAGGATTCGGACCCGGGACCCCTGGCGTCGTAGCGCGATGTGCTAACCACTCTGCCACGGGAACCGGCTTTTTAACACTCGATTAGGTGTTGTATTACACCCATTAGTGTGTTACGTCACTTTTAGCAGGAAATAATTTTTATATATTTTAAGAGTGTATAGTTATACATACATCGTTACTTGAAAAAAATAACCGTTACTTCCAAACACTGGATATTCAGTATGTATTATAGTGAACGCAGCACGAAGTAACTTTTTTTGTGATAATTAATTCCGGATTGAAGTTTTACTTGTCTGCTCTTCAAATGTTTCTTCCCTTTTTTATAATTAGTTTTACATGTTTTCCAATAGTGCTAGTCCCTTACTCTCTTCTCGACAAGCATGTTCTCTTACCAAGGCTCGGGCTACACAACCAGGGTAATTTTAATAATCACACAGTCGCCAGTCATCACCATGTTCGTTGCTGATGTAATCATGCAGAAACGCGAAATGCAAAACACCTAACCAATACCCCTGCACACTCAACGAACTCTCCTAGGTCGAATGAATTCTTGTGGTTTTGTTTCAAAGACTGCTACACTGCAATAACAGCGTGATTCTCAACTGGGGGATAAATTGTGGAAAGACCTCTCCTGTCGTGACAGAAATGAGAAGCAATTGATGTAATATCAAAATTGCTTTCTTTCTTCAAAGAACAGATCACGCACCTATCCACTTTATAGTAACTGCTGGGGAGTTGGTCCTCTTAGCAAGTAGCGTGGTTAGGAAAGGGAGATCTCGTTAATCAAGTAAACATGGGGCTGTGGGATATGATTTGCTTTTATATATATTTTTTTTAAGCGAATAGAACAATTTGCTTACTCTCTACCCTACCCTTAACTTCATCTAGTAAAGCATATTTTCTTTGATACTTGCACCTGGTTCAATCTTCACTGGAAGCGCATTGCACAGTGGTTCGGCAGGTCTTTCGCTCTGGTTAGGCTTCCTGACCATACAGTGGTGCACGCAGGTTAGCAAGGGAGGGTCAGAGGAAGAGAAAGGAAGGAATGAAGAAATGGGAAAAGAAGACAGAAAGAGAACTAACAAAAACGAGAGAGAGAAAAAAAGAAAGAGGCAGGCAGATATACACCGAATAAGTAACAGCAATTAAAATTCATATATGCCTATCCTCTCATCTATAAGCAGCAAAAAGAAAAAAAGAAGAAGTACATATCGCTTGTGCATTTTTGGTTTGTTTCAAGACTCTGTGCTCAGGCTAAACGGAACTGGGCCTACAGCTCGAAATTGGATTAGAACTACTATGAAATGTGCCTCTACAGGGGATCGAACCTTTGGGATGCCCTCACTGTGCATTTCACCATTCCGTGAAGGACATAGTTGATTATGATGGTAGGGATTCTCGATCTCGGCCATACTGGAAGTGATTGTGATCAGCACCACGCTCAATTCGCCTTTACCGCCCCCTCCCAGGATTAGCCCCAGATATAAATTGTTAGAAGTTGGTTTTGGCCCCGGGGTCGCTTTATGTCTGGCCATTGTCGGGAAAAAGACCGAGAATCGAATCAGTCCCCGGTATGGCAGTCAAGCGCCTTCCTGACAGAAGTATATTTCTATTTTATACTTTTAATTTCTATATTGAATTTCTGCCCCTCACGCTACGCAAGACGCGAGACCATGGAAACCCGGAAAATATTCATATGCAGTAAAAATATTCTCTGCATTAAAGTAGGTACTTGCATGTAAAAAGAAAACATACAACTTGAGGAAAAGAAACAGAGCACACATGAGCACAATCATTTTAAGAAATAATATATCCGCGGATATATAGTGAATGATGCCAGAGGGGAATAACATTATCCAATGAGATAAAGAGCTCTCTTTTTGTAATTCCTGGAACATCCTGGTACGTTTTCGTGTCTACGAGAGGGGCAGAAGAATTCCAGTTCTTAAATTTTATGGTCATCGGGAAATGACATATCTGTCTTTAACAAAAGGAGCGAGCTCTCGTGGGTGTGGACAGAGGGAAAGAAATCGTATGAATTACTTGACTCGAATCCGCACCCAGGGGCTACCACAAGGTGCGGGGTAGCATGACGTCTGACTGAGTCTCTTCGAACGTGGTGGCGGATCTCACAAAACCGTGCATTTCCTTATCGCAGGGACATCAGGACTTGGAACTTAAACCAGTAGCCGGGATTACCAATGCTAATGCTTCTTTCTGTCTGATAAGGCAGCATTTTCCCGTCTGGGCCTATTTTTTTATTATTATTCTGGAGGCGAGCGAATTAAATTACATACGGTGTGTTCCATCAAAGGAGAATGATCGTTCGATCGTGCATTGCCCGCGGTTGCCAGTCCACGGTTGGCATGGCTTCACGGGTACGGCCGCATTTCTCGTATATGGTATTGCATTTCAGTTCTTTCACGTCGTTTAACATTGCAAATTATAAATCAGTATCTGAATGTCAGAAGTGTGTATGCAGGGGTGTGTACATCCTCCTCGAAAAGGTAGCACACCCTTCTTTATGTTAATTTAATTATGAAAACATCGACAAAACTTCGGAGGAAAAAAATGTAAATAAAGCTTCGTATTAATGCCTTTTTACGCACATTCCTTAACTGGGATTGGATTTACAGTTCTACGTGGAATCTGAAACAGCTCTCCCCGTAACTGATTCTCCGATTTGTAAGAGTTAGTGGTTTGAGTTTTGGTTTGAGTTAGTGTTTTAAGTCCACTTTATGCACAGTAAGGCTAATCGGGAATGGACCTACAGTTTAAAGTGGAATCCGAACCACTAGTGCCTCCACCGGGTATCGAACCCGGGACCCCTTGATTACAAGGCAACGACACTACCACTGCGCCATCGGGGAGGCCCTCTGATTTGTAAGAGACGAAGTAACAAGGTAAATGTTATATTTAATTATAATTATAACATATAGTCTTGACATGCAGAACTGTAGCTAGAGATTTCTGCGCCCTGGGTCGAAAATATAATTTGGGGCTCCTTGCACCTGATTATTTCGCCCATCCTGCTTAGAACAAATATTATTCTCCTACTTTATAGTTAATATTCGTGAAACCATATATTCCTGCATAAAATAGCCAATGGAAACATTAAGAAATTCACTTTCGAGTGCCGTCTTGTACAAGAATTGAAGACTAAAATTGGTACGCTGTAAGTGCCACAACAATTCAAAAACAGTTTTCCACGTTTACTGTGAAATGTGCCATGCTTTATAATGTGATAAACGTGAAATGTGGCTGGTAGCTCTCTAAGTAGTTCAAAGGGCGTGTAAAGTGGCAGTAGTGTGAACGTTCTTACGGGCTGATGTGCTGAACGATGCGATTTCCCAACACTTTCGCTTTTGGCACTTACAACGTTTACTAGTCCTCAATTACTCAACTTGTAGCTCGTCAGAAAATATTATGCCTCATCCAGTGTTCCCTGTCCACAGAATAATCAGCCAATAAAATAACCTACCATATCAAACAGACATTTGTGAAAATCAGGCACGTTTTAGAAGGCTGTTGGGTAATAATTTGTAGGCTACTTAATGTCACTTATGTTGTTTTGTTCTTGTTAGTACATTCTAATGTAAAATGGCTAATGCTGTATTTGGAATCCCATGTTAAATATGTAAAATAAATAAATAAACTCCCCGACTCGGAAAGGAATTCATAATAAAATATAATACAGGGTGTCCGAATTGAAACGCCCTAATTTCAACTGTCTGTAACTCCACGTGTATTTGATGCATCCGAATGAATTATACATTAATTAATATACATAGTCCTAACGATTCTATGAGGAAAGTAGTAATTAGTACATTTAGTACACAGTACATTTCTACATCCGGCCCGTGAGTCGCACGAAGGATGTCCAGCCGATACTTGATTTCCCGGCAGGTTGCCTGTAGCATGTGTGGTTGTCCCAATGACAACCGTAATCCTTTCACGAAACTGTTCTAGAGTTGTCACTTTGGTTGAATACACCATGTGCTTGACATATCCCACAGGGAAAAAAATCGAGCGGGGTAATGTCAGGCACATGTAGAAACGTACTAAATGCACTAATTACTACTTTGCTCACATAAACTTTAGGACTATGTATACTCATTCATGTATAATTCATTCGGATGCATCAAATTCATGTGGAGTTACAGACAGTTGAAATTAGCGCGTTACAATTCGGACACCCTGTACTAATATAGTTTCTTTCTACTCCAAATTGTTTACTAAGTAAACCAATAGATTCTAGTTTTTTTTTACTTTTAACCAGTTATTTTTTAAAAAGATATTTACCTACGTTTCGGAGTCTGAATCTGCCTCCGTCTTCAGGGTAGCTGTAGTCGTTAGGTCACATAAATGGTTGCCTAGGAGGATTATTCTTGGTGATTAGTAGAGACCGGATGTTTAGGCACTAAAAACATATAAAATAGGCAGGCAAATAAGCACTTATAATTTTCAAAATAGGCAGTAAAATAGGCATTGAAATACAAATAGGCAATAAAAAAAGGCAATGAAATTTAACTCAAAATAATGAAGATAGAGATACAAAAAGAAATAGGTGTTTAAATAATATAGAAACATACCTGTATATTC
The DNA here is from genome assembly GCF_977018435.1 of Lepisma saccharinum. Classification (NCBI taxonomy): domain Eukaryota; kingdom Metazoa; phylum Arthropoda; class Insecta; order Zygentoma; family Lepismatidae; genus Lepisma; species Lepisma saccharinum. Next base: position 160,541,249 of record NC_139229.1, on the reverse strand, counting down.
TTTATAGTTGCTCATCATTAGAGACAGCAGTCCAATATTGTACTTAAATCACTGGAAACAGGAGTCACGTCAGCCCAAAATTTTCCATTGTATAATGGCTACACACAATAGTCTCACAAAAGAAATTGTTGGCTACTTCCAACCAGTACGCAAATTATTTAAATATACACTTTATCACTGCACACAGGGTTATTTCAGTTAAAAAATTTACACTATATATTCCGTGGCCGCGGTGGCTCAGTCGGTAACGCGTCTGACTACCATGCTCAAGGTCCCGGGTTCGATCCCCGGCCGGTTCAAATCCGGGAACTTTTCTAACGGTGAAAGCGGCCCCGGCGCACACCCAGCGTCGAATAACATGGGTACCTGGGGGAAACCCTGGGGGGTAAAGGCGGTCAGGGGCGTGATGCTGATCACATCACCCCCACTCACGACCGGATCAAGAAAGTGTGGGGCGTTACCCCCACACCCCCTATACGCCTTCATGGCGTGGTGCTATGCACAGGGGAACACTTTACCTTTTTTTTTTTTTTTTTACACTATATATTCCGCACAGCAGTTCGAACTAAGAAAGTGTTTAAATGCATTTCAAGTTTGTACTGTACGGTTTGGCAGTTTCTGAATAAGAAGCACTAATTGTGGTTGCACATCACAACAAGGTATTTCTTCAGGTGATCAACCGACAAGTTATTTCTGCAATCGGACAACATATTTTTTTAGAATTGAAAAAGATCTTTCAACCTCCACGTGGATCTAACTCAGTTTGTATATTTTCACCTTTCAGAACATGTTGAATTGCCCTTACTTTGTCCAAGTCCTTATTAGCTGCAATAACTCGCTAACTGTTATTTTTAAATTTCTTGGAAGCATCGGAAACTAATCCTGGGAACAGGATATTGTATGCACAGAGTTCAGTCATGTCCCACTTTTAAAGAAAATGCCTAAAATAGGCAATACCTGGCATTTATGAAATAATATAGGCAATATCGTATGAAATAGGCAAAATAGGCAAAATTAAATTGCCTTTAAATGAAGCTAATCCCTCCCCCCTGGCCTTCGCAACATTCGTTTTCATCATATCTCTAACAGGAAAGAATAGGCATTTTGCCTAACATCCGGTCTCTAGTGATTAGCTACAAAGAATAAACCAATAGAGCAAAGCACTGTTGTATACTTGGAACCTATTTTAATAGCGAGGTTCAGACACGGAGAATCAGGGTAACCAAAAATAATAAAAAAGATAATGCAATGTCATATACTCGAAGAAGCCAAACATAATAACTATTTGCTGACAGTTTTATTTTCAGTGTTGTATTTGTAGCCCCAACATTTCCTTGTTCTCTTCTCTTCTGCACGCATGCTTTCGTATTGACAGCCTGGGAATATAATTTACAACCTTCTTCTTGTGGTAAACATGCTCATCCTTCTTTCGAAGGGGCAACGGATACAGGCACCATAGCCGGAATAGCCATGCGTGGCGTGAGGATTGATATGGGAACAAGAAAGAGACAAAATAGCACACACGCCCAGCATGCGGAAGAATTCGCACGTCTTGGTAGTCGTGACGTAACGCTCCCGTGTGAAATCTGTTCGCACGGACGGTGTGTGTGTATGTTTTGCTGCAAGAAACGTGTGGCGTGCTCTCGGGAGAGCTTGTATTTGTAGTGGAAACAGGTGAGAAGCCGAATACAAATAAACATTTACACAGGTTTCGAAGGCAACTTCTAAATTGGATCAGTTGTGGTTTGAAAGGGCATTGCCCGTAGACCGTATATGCGCGGATGAACACGCGCTAAAAGATGCCTGAAGTTCTTGACTACATCAATATATGACGCCAATGGTCCTTAGTCTAATTGCATGCTAAATGAACGAATAATCGAACACCTTGAACCTGGATGAAGTATAAAAGTCTCCTCATGGATATATTAATAATAATCATGAATTTCGAATACAATTGGTTTATTTTTGTTAGTTTATAATAGCTATAATTGTTGTAGTAACCATTATGATAATAATACTAGTTCTGCTATTCAAGTTTTACAAATTTCTTGACTCCCCTACGAAAATTTCTTGCGACGCCTAGGTGTCGTATCGTTCGGGTAATCGTTCAAATTTGTTTTTAAGCCCACTTAATTCACAGATAGGAGGCTAATCGGGACTGGACCTACAGTTTAAAGTGCTGTACAAACCACTGAGCTATGGCTCCACTGGGGATCAAAGCCTAGACCCTTTGATTACAAGGTGACAGGGCTGCTGCTACAAAGGGCATCTCAGGTCCGGATTTAAGGGACGCTTCCACTGGGAGGTTGCTTTGAAAATAACTACAAAGTTGGAAAAAATAAATATTTAACTCATCATTAAAAGATATACTTAATGTAACTAACCAATCTGACATAACTTGACCTAAAGCTATACTGAAATATGCATATTTATATCGGGTCGCCATTAAACCAGCAGGTAATAGCGTGTTCACAAGAGTGATTATGATTAGACCTCGGATTTTTGGGTTCTAAAAAGAGTGCTTTTAGGTTCCTAAAATAGGCTCTAAAAACCTTAAAATAATTTCTAAAAACCCTAAAATAGGTTCTAAAAATCCTAAAATAAGTCCTAAAAATCTTAAGTTAGGCTCGAAAAATCCTAAAGTAGGTTAAAAAAACACTTAAAATATTTCAAAATTCCTGAAAAATGCTGATTACGTATAGTCACGGGCAATGAAAATGGGACACCTATATCCAAATACGCACTATCTTGCATAACTTCGTGTGTTGCTAACCCTACGGCGGTGGCAGAACTTACCATTGAAAATTTGCTATTAAAATCCACTCTTCTTGTTATCCACATTAAAACTCCGCAATTTTGTCTGTGAGGATCATCTTATATGCTGAAAATAATCTTTCAACAAAAACATAGTCTGTGGTGCAAGCTTCAATGCTGAAATGTTAGTTTGCAAGGCGTGAATGCCACAAAGCACCGAAGTGATGCGAAAGTGAGCAAGACCACACAGATCAAACCACTTTCGATTGTACAGGTAACAGTGGCACCAGACATTTTGCTTTGTTTAGAGCTTTGAAAAATCGCCATGACTTGGAGGAAGAGAAATCGACAGAGAGTACGTTTGAAACACGTTCGTCATTGAATTTTCTCGTGACGAAACAAAGGAAATACCTCTGTGTGACATAAAGATCTTGTAAAATCTTTAAAAATATATAAATAATAATAATAAAAAAGGCTTGATTTAGGCGCATAAACATAAGATAGGTTCTAACGAGCAAAATAGGTGTTTTTAGGCACTATAAAACTTCATCAGTTGTTGCGTTTTTTTAACGAAACGCTGTCATAACTTATTATTTCTTACATGCCTATAAAGGAAAAAATAGGTTAAAAACTTAAAATACGACGTCTAGTTATGATACGATCAAATGGGCTCTGCCCCGATGTTCATGGCTGTTAAAGCAAGATAATTTTTATCGTGAAAGTCCCTCATGTAGAATATTTCCATGGCCTCAGATTATTCATGGTGCTCCCCCCACCCTCCTTCTCCCAGGGACAACCAGACTTTACAGAAATCTACCAAAACACCAAGCTAACTAAATGGGAAAATGTTAAGTAAAGGGATTTTCCTCCTGTGGGCTGGGAAGAATGAACACCTGTTGATCTCGCAGCGCAAGTAGCCAGCGAGATCTGAGTGGGGAGAGGGGGATACAATCAGTTATCCGCTCCAGCGCTGCGTTAATTGCATTTAGATTAAAGCAAGGAATCCGCTTTGTCGTTGGCGGCGTGCCAGCCTCACACAAGAATATGATGCCTCACAGAATGTGTGAAGCGTTGCATTGAATTTTCTCCCACACCTTTTATGGCTCCATATCAACATGTGACATCTTACTACATTCATTTGGAGGGCACGTTCACCGGCAGAAATTATTGTTGTTATTATTTAGATGCCGAAAGGCACTGACATGTCAAATTCTCAGTACATCCGGGATATTACAGTATTTCAAACTAAGGTAGTTCTGGCGACTGGAGCCACAGTGAAGATTATTGTACTGTATTTGTTCTTATTTACTATTGTAAAGAATCATTTTTTTAAAAAAAATAATAATAATAGGCATGGCAAGTTTTATTCCTAAGTTGCATCCATTGCTCTTTTAGTTCTAAAACTGTTCACTTATTACTTAATAAATACTAAAGTACTAAAGCTATTTGATTATTTTGACGTGTAAAACATTTCGTTGCTGATAACAGGCTTATCCGTAAATAATGGGAAAATGTGGATAAATAGCTACAGGAAAAACTACAATGAGTAGATCAGATTATGAACTTAGCATTGACTGAACACATAGAACTAGTGGCATAATAAATCCATAGTAATTACATTAAACTGGATGGAAAAAGAAGAAAGCGAGTATTTTGAGATGTACACAATACATAGAGAAGAATAAAGAGATTGAAGGGTGGGTATGGGAGAGACCGATAGGTACAAAGAGAAAAACGAAGTGAGAGTAAAGAAGAAGAAGATATACAGAAATAGCGGGAAATGACAGGGGAAAAGGAATAAACAAAGACTATGGAGAGAGAATAAGAGAAGGAAAGAATGAATGAAGGAAGGTAAACAGGGAGAGGAAGAAAAGAAAGATAAACAAGGAAAGAAAAGTAAACAAAAGAAATTACACAGAGAATAAAAGAATATGGATAAACAGGGGGTGAAAGAGAGAAAACAGATAAACAGAGAAATAAAGAAAATAGATAAGCAGGGAAAGGTAGGAAGAAAGGAAAATATAGAGAAGCAGAACAAAAAGGGAGAGCATCCACGACCGCTGAATCAGAGCTGTCCACCATTGAACTCACCCGAACTAAATTCTCTGGTGACATCACTGCTCCCCCCCACCCAACACACACATGCAGAAAGAGAGAGAGAGAGAGAGAGAGAGATGAATTAATAGAAGCAAAGAAAGGAGGCTACGGCAAATAAAAATATATTATTAGGCGAAGTCCAGGCACTCTTATGACACAATTTAACTAGAGAAATTGCAAGTATACAATTTTTAGAGACACTAAGTCGAAAGTTGTCAATGCAATTAGAATATAATGTGGTAGGTAGCGTATGAACTTTCGGTATCGCCAAATAATTTACCGGTGATTCGGAGAGGAAAGGAGGAGGAAATTTTCAAAATTATTTTATGACTGTAGTTTTAAGAAGAGTGGGATAGTTAATTATCTTTTGTAATCTCTTAATTGTATTTTATTTATTACATTATATGTGTTGGTTTTTCGGTTGTTGTTTTTTTAAATTCATTATTGAAAGGACTGAGAGTTGTCGTGCATCTGAAACAGCTCTAATAAAGACAACATAGTGTTATTATTCCATATAAAACAGCGATAGATCTTGCTTGCCTCCTAGCATTTAGTGAAGGAAACTGTTTCGTATTCTCCCTCAGAAGGGTGACCGCTTGTGGCAAACAGTGCCGAAACCCAAGCTCCAACTTACAACTCTACAGTTTGCAATGGACTTGTGTTATCGACAATACCCTGTCCAAGAATCTGCAAGTTGCAACGTTACACCGATTTAAGTTCCGTTGTTACGTAAGGAAAATTGGGCAAGCCTTTTATGCCTGTTGTTGTTTTCTTGAAAGCAAGAACTGACGATTGCACGCAAAGATAGTACGTCACACGCACCGCGCGCTTATTGCCCAGCACTTCTCACGAAGACTGAACGCGCTTGTTATATGGGTTGTCGTCAGGTACGTAACAACTCTTTACGAGTCTTATCAAGTATGCACAAGGAAGATCGACGACATGAGTCCATCCATTATTTCCGTACAATATGTTTTTACACAAGCTTTGGAAGCAACAGCATGTCAATTCAATATGAGAGGGTGTGGAGATAGCGTGTATTAATGTAATGCAATATATCATCACCACATCAGGAGTGCTTCTAATAAACTAATGGTCTATGTTCGGACGAATGACACTTTCATTTTACAAAGTATTGAAGAGTCGATAAAATAAAAGGTTTTTAAAATAAAAACATGGATTGAAGATGTTGGATGAAAGTTAAATTGATAAAATTACTGCACAACGCCCAGCCTAACCTATCAAATCATTTTGTTTCGAAGTCTATATTTCTTACAACAGTCTTGTGTTTATTTATTTTTCACTCCCTCTCTTTGTCATTATATCCGTGTCTGTTTGTCTATCTCGGTTTCTTCTATCTATCCCTCCCTCTATCTTTGTCTGTGGGTTGGTGTGTCTGTCTCTATTTTTATGTCTCTGTGTACACATACACACGCACATGTATGTATGTATCACACTCACGTTTTCCCTCCTCATTTGTATCCTCACTTGTTTCACATCTCTCTCTCTCTAACTCTATTTCATTTCCCCGGGGTTCGAATCATCCCGACCTGGGCATAGATATTCTTTTTTGAGTGTCTCTTCATCAATTTCATCCTCATCTTCGCGATTAGTCAAAAAGTGACAGAAAAGGGAAGTATTATAAACCAAATCAATCAATCAATTAACAATCTAATTTCTCCATTTCAAATGTAATTTTTCTTCTATTTTCTCTCGATCTCTCCTTTTCTCACTTATGTATCTTCTTGTAAGACTAGAAATTGGTTAAGACTATATCACACGGGGGGTGGATGCCCTCAACACCCATTCTCCTGTGCTTCCCCCAAGATATCCTATTTCTAGGGACGTGAAGTTTTCGTTTTATTTTTCCCTAAATTTCGGGGTTATTTTTTTACTGCAATTTGGTGTTATTTTTCGCTTTTTGAAGCAAAATTCCGTGTTATTAATTGAAAATCGGTGTTATTTTTACATGCGTTTTTACGGATTCTTCTATGCATAAGATTTTCACGTTAAGGGGAAATTAAGGCAAATTTTAGTTTTAATGATAAACATAAATAAATCGAAGGCTTACCTTTGTGAGAAATGACCAAATTTCTTGCATTTGGAAAACTATTTCATCTCATCGATCACTAAATATGAAATGTTTATTGAAGGATATCACCCAAATCTTTGAACACAATCATATTTCAAACCTTTCACTCTCACAGAATAAAATGTTTAAAAATTGTTTTCATAAATTCACTTTTCAGTTTACAGTAACATTGATGATTTTCCACGCACAGATGGTACGTAGTAAATGTTCACAGTATTCACTCGCCACACTTCCAATAATAAAAAAAACAACTTCAATATAGAGCAGTTTTTTTTTCATTCACTCTAATGGAATGATTGCTTTAACAAAGGCTTCACACAGTTCAAAGTGCGATGAACTCCTTGTCTTCTTTCCTTCTCTTAAGCTTCTCGAAGCCTTTGACGACAGAAAGTTGCCGGTTTGTTCCACTCGCTTTAATTTTGTTCTCGGGCCTCCCAACGGCGTAGTGGTAATGTCGCCGCATTGTAATCAAGCGGTCCCGGGATCGATACCCGGTGGAGGCACGACAGTGGTTCGGATTCAACAAACTGTAGGTCCAGTCCCGATTAGCCTTTATGTGCTTAAAGTGGTCGTGAAACAACCTCTCACTTCCATTGCGCTTAATCAAGGAATCCTTCCGCTCCCATGTAATTTTGCAATTCAGTGATTACAAAGTAATGTAGTTCTATCTGAAGCATAAAGTTATTCAGAAGCAAACTAAAGCATTCACTGCTGGCTTTGGGGTGCTGCGAAGTACACCACAGAAGGAAACGGAAATGAAAGACATTGCACAAACCATGCAGCTTCAGTGATTCTGACCGACTGAAATTTCCCTAACAATGCAAAAAAATCCCTCTCTGGCCTCAAAATATCGTTTGGTGTACAAGCATGGACCCATACCCTTATGCCTTTCCCCACACAACAGGTGTTTCTCCCTAAAAATTTTCCCGTTCCTACGAAACTTCCCTTCTTGAGAAGATCCCCGACGCGAAATCTATTTCAGGACGAGGTCAAAGCATTATCAGTCATTTCTACGCCAAGCTGCAATACATGAAGCATGACAAACTCTTTTGAATCGAACTTTCACTAGTTAGACTAGAAATGGACAAATCTCATAGTGCTTCTGGTAGTTCTTTTTGAACAGAAGAAGTGTTCTGCCCAGTTTATATTGCATATTTCGCGGCGTTTTTCGCGTTAAAGGGCAAATTCGGTGTTATTCTGAAAAAAATGGCGTAATTCGCGTTATTTCGCGATTCCGAAACACCAAAAACTTGTATCCTTAACCTACCCAAATACATTTTAAACACTTTATTTTGCTTTCCTCAACTTTTCGGTGTTATCGTTAAAACGAAAACTTCACGTTCCTACCTATTTCTCATGTTCTCCCTGAAATAGAACATGAAAGAGAGAACTACAATATATTTGTCTTCATTATTAATCCACGTCCTTGCATGTTACGCAGTGTGAAAATTAGTTTCTTAGAGTGCCTGCTTTCCAGATAAGTGATTGATTCGTGTCCTACGTTCACAGTCCTCTATTGTTTTAACATACTCGAACCTCAAAGGTTAGTTTTTCATATCGCGTTCAGTAGATTTGTTTTTACATTATTGGCTTTTCTGCCATTTTTGTCTCATTAGGATACTCGCGACGATGAAAATGAATGATAAATTACACAAAATTGATGAACGAATGAACTTGGGACAAATGACTTGGTAAGGAGACACATAACATCTCTGTGACTGCCTGGCTTGTGAATGTTTGGTATGATCTCTTAACAATAAAGGTTTAAATTAATGACCTAAATAGACGCATTCTTTAAAAATACACCTCCCCGATGGTGTAGTGGTAACATCTTCGCTTTGGAGTCAATGTTTTCCGGGTTCGGTGCTCTGTGGAAGTTCATGGTGGTTCAAATCCCACTTTAAACTGCGGTTTCAGTCCCGATTTTGCATAAAGTAGACTTAAGACTAGAACTTTCTACAAGCACATAGGTCTAGCTTTCGTGATAACACTAAAAAGTGACTGTTCAGTCCATATCTTGGTCTAGCTTTAGTGATAACACTAAAAAATGACTGTTCAGTCCATATCTGGCAATAACATAGTTGTGTAACTAAGGGAATGACAAAGTACCTAAGTAACTTTGCTTGTTTCAGGGCCTGTGGGTCGGAAATTTTACCTACGGTTAGTAAATTTCAAAAAGCGCTTAACTTTACGAAGATTTAGGAATATTTTCGTGATTGATTTGATTGATTGAATTGGTTTATTTTACTTCGTTCTGCCACTTTTGGCTAATCGCGAAGATGAGGATGAGTGCTGATATGATGAAATTGATGAAGGGACCCTCACAAAAACATCCCTGCCCAGGCGGGGATTCGAACTGGAGTCCCTGATAAGCTGATGCGGCAAAAGACATAATATAGCCAGAAAAATCGTCACTGAGCATTTTATAGGCAGGATAAAGTTTCTTCGCATGTGAAAGTAACTTTATTTAGTGTCGAGTGTTTAATATCAGGAAGCTCAGATAGTAAGCAAAGATGCCACTCAAGCACATAAAATCGGCATGCTCCTATACAGGGTGAACAGGGACAAACTTAAGGAGGTGATTCCTGACAGCTAAAGGAACAAAAAAGTTCATATCAACATATGTCCGGAAATGGACGGTGAATCTGCAATAAAGCAATTAGTACCGGTACACATTACATGGCATGACTTTCATCCATGTTACAACAGGTGTTAAAATAGCCTCCTTGGGATGCAATGCAAGAGTTCACACGTCGCATCATGGATTGCCTCACTCTTCGAATGTTCCAGCCTGTACCCGAATAGCGTCCAGGCTACACGGACACGTTGTTCAAGGGTCTGCACATCACGAACTGGCTCAGCATACACAACACTTTTCAGATGCCCCCACAAGTAAAAATCAGGGGGGTTTAAGTCCGGTGATCGAACGGGCCATGCCACACGACCTCCTCGTCCGATCCATCTTCTGGGGAAGATGTTGTTGAGGTGTTGACGAACAATAATGCGAAAGTGGGCTGGCGCTCCATCATGCATCAGCAACATTACCTGTCGTATTACCAAAGGCACATTCTGAAGCAAAAAGAGGCAGAGTGTTCTGCAGGAAATCCAGATACGTCTGTCCGTTAAGGCGTTGTGGAACAACAATTGGTCCAAGTAGGTGGTCGCCAATAATCCCTACCAAAACATTGATGCTGAACCGTTCCTGATGAGACGATTCAACCATTCCCCGAAGATTGGCTGTAGCCTACAGATGACGATTGCGTAGGTTGACGATCCCATCTCTACCAAAGGTCGCTTCATCGGTGAAGAGGACTGACGACAGAAATCCCGATATGGTGGTGGCCTGTTGCAAAAACCAGCGACAAAACCGTTTCCTTGGAGGAAAATCCGCTTGTGATAATCCCTGCACAAATTGCAGGTGATAGGGATAGTAGCGGTCTTCATGCAGGATGCACAACACCGTCGCTTGGCTTACACTATGCTTGCGGGCCACTTGCCTGGAGCTTGTACTGGGGTTGTTCTCAAATCGTGTAGCACATGTTCCTCCAGATCTGGTGTACGCACAAGCCGCAGCCGCTATCCATGTTCGCCTGTATGAAAGGAACCATGCTCACACAAACGCCCATAAATGGCTGCAAAGGTTTTGTGCTTTGGTTGGTGCTGTCTGTTCGGATAAATCCGTGCGGCTTCTCGACCGTTTCCATCTGCTTGACCGTATACAAAGACCATCTCAGCTTGTTCCTGGTATGAATAACGGACCATGGTGCTTCGACGTAGCTCCAATCACACAATCTGCAACAAAAAGAAGCACACTGTGAGTGTTGTTATGAGAGGATGATGTCGTTCTTCAGTGCCATCTACCTTGGCAAATATGCGTTTCCGGACATATGTTGATATGAACTTTTATGTTCCTTACTCCGTCAGGAATCACCTCCTGAAGTTTGTCCCTATAGTTTCTGTTCACCCTGTATATTGGAGACCTTTAAAAAAAGTATTTCAAATCAGAACTGTCTGTAACATCGTTGTAGAGACAAGGATATACGCTCTAGATAGAGTCCAGATCTTCCAATTGGTCCATCTCTTGTTGCTAAGGGGACAAGAATCAACTGACAAGGCTGCAGAACAAAATTGAAGCCATACTATAACATCCTGTAAGCCAAACAAGAACAAAAATCGAGCAAGAGTCACGCTTCTCCTAGACATTTTCACCTTGCAACAGCATGGCCTCGACTTCCGGCGAATGAAATAAAGAAACGAAAACTAATCGAAACCAATGACAACGTGGACGTACGCAGGATTTTTCCCAGGGAGTTGCAAGCAAGGCATTTTTTTCTCAACACCCACTAAAATATGAGTGTTTACAAATGGCATTTTGTTTCCAAATGTATCATTTAATTCCCAAAGAGACAAACTTACCTCCCCCCCATTGTGTCGTAATCTTTCGTGATTAGTAAATTATAAACTGCTTATAAATTTTGTAGTTGAGCCAATAATTTAAATACCCCCCTACCCTGTATTGATCTTGGATATGAAAATAAAGACGAGCCTAGGTATAAATTCAGTCCACGTGTATGTCTGTGGAAATTTGTTCGATTCTTATCTTTGAATGCATTATTTATTTTTGCTCCTGCAACTCAGTGCGTGCGTGCATATTATATATCGATGGGTAAACCTCTTTTTTTATTGCAGAATGAATCAACAATGCTATTCGCAGATAACTAACTACCCCATTTTTGTTTTGTTTGTCAGCACGTGGAGACAAGCACGATAATATTGGATAGAGGGGAGGATGCTGGTCGATGACTGGAGAGAATCCCCACTAGTGCTGAAGTAACTTATAATTGATTACTGCTTGTGTGTGGTTCCAGAAAATACTATAGATTCTCCAAGAAAAAGAATGCTGCATACGACGCATAAATCACTGCTTAGAAACGAATTGAAAGTTTGTCTCAAAGTTCAGTGGAGAGTTTGGTAATATACACTGGTGGGGGGGGGGGACACGGCATTGTAAATTCCGAATGAATATAGATAGTATAACTTCCAGTTCCGTGGCACCCTAGATTCTCATTATGTTAAACTATGACAATAGGGCGGAGGTCGGTGTGTGGGGGGTACATTTGTTACATTTTACAATCTTCTCATGTGTCTGACACACCTTTTCCTTGGGAATACCGACATTGAGCCTTTTGCATCTTCTTGAAAACCAAGTAGCGCGTTTAAAAAAAAAAATGAACCCATTGAGTGAACCCCAGAGTCACTTTGCAGGAAAAATTCCTACCTGTAATGACTCCCGCGTAGCAGTCAGCCACTCTTTTGACTGGACAACCGCGGCTCATTTTTAAGATCACTACTTGAACGAGAGCTTCCTGATGAATGATAACTCACTCAATGTTATCTTTGTCGCCTTGTAATGGATAGGTTACGGGTTCAAGCTCCGGTAAAGACACATTGCACAATGGTTTGGATTTCACTTTAAACTGAACACACAGCGAAGTAAATGTACCAGCTGAAAAACAATGCATAAAGTCTGTAGCTAGCACCGAATGTCTAAGTGCATCATCGAGAAAGATTCAGGAAGGTGCATCAAAAAATGCATCAATTAATGCATTAAAGTGCAACTCGACAGAAAAATACTTGCATTTTGCATCATGTGATGCACTTTGGCGTTACTTTTTTAAATGATATTGCAAAAATGCATCAGTCAGTAAACCTGATCCTTGGCAAATGCCAAGCGGATCAGTCGAATCGTTTCTGGTTCTTCAAATAGCTTTAATGCGTTTAATTTTGTTTGTAGGTCCTGTCCCGATTAACCTATCTGTGACTAAAATGAACATAAAACAAACTTGAACGATTTATCCAAACGATAAGAAATTACGCAGGGAATAAGGAAAATTTAAAGCCGCCTACGATACGAAAATGTTTATGGATTGCTGCTGTCGCGATTGTACTTGATTGCATCTTACAATTAAAATTTATTAAATTTGTGTTGTCGTAATAAGATAAATGGTGATGGTAAATGCAGACTCTCCTGGAAGGATATTTTTTTTATCGCCTTGTTGAACTGGTGCCCTGGAAACGGATTCGCAGTGCTTTTACCTTTTAAACTCTGGAAGAGATCTGATCAGAAGGTTAAAGAGAAAGGAAGCATTGCATGAAGCGAGGAAAGATTCAATTGGCGGTCTGTACATATCTCTGCGGGGATATTTCGGTCTCAATTCAGGAAGCGTGGGAACGCCACCACCTCTACCTCCGTTTCGCTCGCGGGAGGAAAAAGAAGTTGATGCGGGAGAAAGTGAGGAAAATAAAGATGTCTGTTTAGAGAATATTGCTGGATCTTATCGATCTGCGCCTGAGAGTTCTCTCTCTCTCTCTCTTTTCTTTCTCTGTCTTTCTCTCTCTCTCTCTTTTCTTTCTCTGTCTTTCTCTCTCTCTCTTTTCTTTCTCTCTCTCTCTTTTCTTTCTCTCTTTTCTTTCTTTCTCTCTCTCTTTTCTTTCTCTGTCTTTCTCTCTCTCTCTCTTTCTCTCTCTGTCAATCTACATTTCACTCTTTCTGTATCATTCTGAGTCTTTTTTCTTGTCCTTTCTTGCGCCATCTTTCTCTCTCTATAATTTTCTCTTTTTATGTACATTCCTCTTTTTCTTTTATCTCTTTCTTCTCTTCATCTTACTTTCTTTTCTTGTATCTCTGATTTGATTTGCTATTTAGCGTCGCTTTTATGCCACTTTTGGCTTAACGCGAAGTTGACGAAGTTGAGGATGAGTGATTATATGATGAAACTGAAGAAGGGTCTCTCGCAAAGGACATCCATGCCCAGGCCGGGATTCGAACCCTGGATCCCCTGTCGTCTTAGCGCGCTGTGCTAACTACTCCGCCGGCTTTTTTCTGCATCTCTTCCTCTATATAGTATTTCTCTCCGTTTCCTGTAGGGCCTATATTTTCTCTCTACCCCTCTTAATCCCTTTATTTTTCTCTTCTCGCTCTCTGTGTGTCTATCATTCTGCATCTCTCTTTCTCTTTCTCAACTTTCTCTCCAACTCTTGCATTTTTGCGTGCTTGGCGTCAACAGACTTTCTAACCTAAATTCGTCGCAACGAGAATATATGGTGAATTGATGAGATAGGGGAAGGTACGGACGTATATTTACGTACAGCCTTGCCCAAGATTCAGACCCGCAACCAATAACTTTTTAGTGAATTACTCTAATCATTCCGCCGCTGAGGTCGGCTGCAATGACTGTGGCAATATTGAGTAGTTTTGGCAGGACACTTTCGTTACATACACGTATGTTGATGTGCCAGTGCTGTGTGGTAGGTCTTTCGATATCGATGGAAATATGCATAAAGTGGGGCCATTTTGTACATTTGCCAATGAGAAAATATATGTACTCGTATTGTGCTTGTTATACAGTAGCAATAATACTGTATTTGCGTAAGTGTGTGTACAGAAGTTTTATATTATAATACATGATTAAAATTACACAATTATCACATACTCTCAACAGTAAAACACAAAATTGTTTCCCAACAGAAACTACTGTAAATAAAATTATAATCTTCAAATAAACCGTTATTACTTGGTGAGAAAATATTTTGGATTTATTCAAGTATAAGAGTTTACTTTAAATTTTCGACCTCTATATATTCATACTTGAAAGTATGAGGTTTATTAAAACTGAATGAGAAATCGTTCAGATTTTATAGGGAAAAAAGGTAGACCACTTTAAGTTTAAGCATGTAACATTTTCTACTAATTAGAATATAGTAACCATAAAAGTAACTTACAATTACTGAGTAACTATGACTGCTACTAAGTTTTCTCCCTTTTTCTGTCTTATTTGTCTTCTATAATTTTTTCCTTATCACTTCGTCTCTACATTAGTATTTCCCCCTGTCCTTTCTGTTTCTGAATATCTCAATTTATTTCTCTTTCTCTATTTCTTTCTCTTTTTGAGCCCAGGATGTAAGGGGTGTCCCTTTGGGCGTATACCCAAATGTCAACCTCCCTTCCACGTAGTGCACCCTGGTCTCATTTGGCAGACTAGCAAAGCTCTGGCGTCTAGACTCGCAGCCAGTATAATCCTTTGTGGAGCCCGTGTTGGGTCGCCCCTATATGTTTATCATTGTCTCTTCATCCACTAATATTATCACTATTCATCCTCATCTTCGCGATTAGCCAAAAGTGGCAGAAAAGCGAAATAAAATAGATTAAATCAATCAACCAATCAGTCTTTTGAGCCCACCCACTGCTCTTGTTTTATGGTAGACCCTATACATATATTCTTCATTAGAAAGGAGAGAGTTACAGAAGTTTCTATCTGGTGTTCAAAATCGTTACTAATGTACCGACAATGCTAGATGGTTTTGGAAGCCTGTAAAAATTAGGTTGTGGATATATAACCACTAAAAACCTTGATTGAGTTGGTGTTTTAAGTTCATTTTATGCACAGTAAGGTTAATGTGGACTGGACGTACAGTTTAAAATGGGATTCAAACCACTATGTACCTACACCGGGTATCGAACACGGGACCCCTTGATTACAAGGCGACGATGCCATCCACTGCGCCATCTGGGAGGCCTTAAAAACCTTGAAAATAGGCAGTCAAATATGGGAGGAAAAATAACAAAAATGCAATGCAATATAAAAATCCAAGTCAATAAGTACGCATCTAAGAAAATAGCACCTTAATATTCACTGTCTATTTAGGATCATTTGTTATTTTAATTGCGACGGCGATAATTAATCATGGCTAAATTTAATTGATGCAGGGAAACTCGCAAAATATGAGATTGCCTAATACTTTGGTTCTATCAACAATGATGTAGTGAAAAGAGCGACAATAACAAAAAATGGGGGGGGGGGCATTCTTAGGCAAGACTTTTCAAAATAGGAACTAAATTTCAAAGCAGGCATCTGTAGGCACTATAGAAATGTAATATCGTATTCGACACAACATGAAACGAATTCAAAACATTAAAACTCAAGTTTTACTGCAAGGAAATATAGGGCAAATAGAAAAAATAATAATTCCATACTCAAGTAATAATGAAAGGAAAAAACTTTTCGCATATGCACATGGATCAAACGTCTCGGCATAACTTTGCAATTGCACAACTTCCTATTTGGCAAGAAAGGGCAAATCGTAACGGATTTCCCACCAGTGCCTGCCTCCGAGTGCAACTCGCATGCAGTTCCATCCCTGCGCGCCACTTCGGTTCCGCCACCAGTCCCTCGCGGAATGCAACGAGAGGCTCCCCAACAGCTGACGGTTAGAGTTTCAAGGAAGAGCAATTTGTCAATTCTGCATGAATGATAAAAAGGCAAGAGTGATTGGGTTTGTCTGAGCTCCTGGATTTTCTCAGGGGATGTTCCACAATAGAGGGAAGTGCATTGGGGTAGCTTCCCTCCGGATAAATAGCCCTCACCCTTCTTCGGCCAGACAAGGGGGGATAGTTGCTTCCATTCTATAGGCGCTGACCCCTCTCACACTTTTTTCCCCTGTTTGTTTTATGGGGGGCAGGGTCATCAGTGGACACTGGCCAGTCTCTCGCTGTAGCAGTGGTCATCGTGTCCACCAGTCTGGCCTTTTCTCTCCTGCGGACGGATAAAAGAGCCGTCCGTACTGCTTTCAGGGTCCCACAGGCTCTTATTAATGTCCTCCCCAACCTTTGCGCCTATTGTATACTTGCCTGCACTCGCAGCTGCATTTGTACGTACCACGGATGCACTTTCCTGAAGGGGGACGCGCAATGCGACCGAGAGAAAAAAAAACACCTTCCTACCGTGGCTTCCTGTTCGCTGCGCGGACTTGTTTTGTGCTTTTGGATTATGAGAAAAATCTTCAGACTAGGAAGGACTTAAGGGGGAACCTCGCCCTTCCCCCTGCCTTCTTAGAGAATGCATTCTACCCTTCGCCCTTGCAGGATGCATTGAAGGAAGATTTCTAATAGGGAGCACGGAACAAGACACTTGTCTCCCTACCTCGCAACCGGCGCGCATAATTAGGAACTGCAGTGTGATGCGGGTCTGACGTTGAGGCGACATTTCCTGAACAAAAAAGACGGTTGTTGCCGTGCACTTCTGATGCAACGCCTTAAAACTCGACGTAAAAAAACTCGGTGCATTTGGCATTGGACATTCCAAATTTAAAATCCAACGTAAAGTTCCTTGAAAATATTTCGCAATTCTCCTCAATGCGTATTTTTCAGATAGGTGTTCGCCGGTTTCTCCTCAGCAACTCTGTGTTAGCCGAGCAAGCTCTGTGAAACGTGTGCTACTAGCTTCGTCCTCGTTTGAAAAACTTATGAAATGTTTGATTATGCAGCGACAACAGGAACTAAAATCTGTGCAGACTAAAAATTAAATATACAATAGCAAGGTATCGATCAGTTGATGAGCAAAATTCGTATACACAGACAAGTATTTCGCAGTTATATTGAAGTGATATTATTTGCCATTTGTTGCGGCCAATAATTCTAACAGCCTCCTGCATTAGTGGTTAGGGTAACGTACTGCAAAGCCAGGTGTCTTGTTATTTCAATTCCATTTTTATCTTTGTTCAGAAAAAAAATGTTTACACTCTGTATACGAGCCGTGACTATCTCTATGTACCAAACCACGACAGCAAGAGAAGAAAATGAGATAAATGAGATGAAAAGATACATCGACGTACCCCAAAATACGTTATTATCCTGTACCTGTTAATGTCGAAATTTTTTACGCAGTTTTCAAGAGGTCGTATTTCATAGAATGAAAACGATATATTCGGTGCGCATACCCATAGACAGACAGTTCAAATTGCACTGCTAGTGAATGTAATTGATGGCTATATAAGAATCTATGTTATTGAGCAAACATTGACAGGAAGATAATCGTGAATTTTGTGTTCATTTCCTGAACTGCGAGAACTTTTTGTGGCGTTTGTAAACGCTTAATATTTACAATTGAAAGGTTTCATTCTGTGATTTCAGCTATTTTTTATTTGGAATTGCTCGTCCGGGAATGTACTCCTCAAAAATAAACGAACTCAGTTTAATTATTAACCAAAGCATAAATAAAATAAACTACATTTAAATAAAAATACAACGGAGGAAATTAATTTATTTAAAGTTTTTGAATCGTGTGAACTACCTAAGTTCGACACCAAAACTTGAAGATATTGGTAGGGTGTTGTCTAATAGCTATAAATTCGGGCCATAAGGTATTTTTTTGTATGGAATAATGCACTTCTGAGTCCATGCTATATTAATTACCATACACTAGAAAGGATAAAATTAGTGTTCTTATTATAAAATTGTTACTTAACAGTCAGGCGTCATCCGACTTCAACTATTACGCGTAGGTACGCAGATTATTACGAAACCATCTTTCAGGCAGTCCATCAAATATGCAATCTGACGTCATCGGAAGTTCTCTGTAGATAAAATTTTGGAATGAGTACGATACGTGCATGCTTTCGAGCAGTAATTTAGTATTTTTCTTATTTTGGAGAAAGCAATTAAAGCCTGATGTGTTAATAGTATATTGTAGGTAAATGTGGAGGTCAGCATTTAGCGATGTCACACGGACCATGGAAATTGTAACACCAAAATTAGCACAAATCATAATTCATCATTGTTCTAAAATGCAGAGAGCAATATTTAGGTATCATGAGAGAGAGACTCATTTTGATTTTTCATTTTGATTTGGAATTTAACTTCAACCGTTACAAATAATATTTCAAATGATTGGACATTCGTTCTCCAGTCGGACAGTACAACACGAAACACAAACTTCTATTATAAGAGCATCCAAATTTTGAAGTTGAGTAGCGATGTCTCGCCTTTTTTTTCTTTTTTTACTTCGCATTTAATATTGATCTCTCACTCTCACCAAGTATGGATTTATTTTCCTCAGAGTATGCATTTCGATCATCTATCAGAAAACAAATCTGCTAAATAATGTTAAATTTTGCCATCTTTGACTTATTCTTCTTATTTTTTTAAATTTTCGTGCTATTTTTATTAATATTTTTTGTTGTTTTCGCGAATGATGATCATCATTATGTGTAGCATCTGAATTTATCAATAAATAGACAGACATGAATTTTTCAAATCATGGACTTGAACGATTTACAATTTATATAGGACCACTTTTTCACCTCTGCAAGGGCGTCTCCTCAAGACTCGTAATGTCTGGTCTTGTTTTTTTTTAAACTGTTGTCTTGATCACATAACAATCCTTAGCCCCTCTGAAATACAGTTCTGTGTAACGTTCCGATATGAATATCAGGAAATTGTGAATTGATTCGGGTGCACAGGATGCAGGGGGAAAATAACGGAATCAATAGTAATGCGTTTTAAAAAAGTGCAGTGGGACGAAATGTCCGGTACGTAAAGCTGCTGCAGTAAGGGTGGGGCCAAGAAAAGAAAAATCGTTCGACAAAGACAGACTTCGTTAATATCGGTTCCCAGAGGCGTGTTTCGTTCTGTATTGAAAAATGACGTGTGGGTCGGGCAGCAAAATATTCGGTTGCACAAAGAAAAGTCAGTCAAATTTGAAAAAAAAAGATCTTCCGTCGGGCCAATACATCGGTTTATTGAAGCCTGCATAATGCATGGTAATACTTTTTTCTTCTTCTTTCTTTCAATTCCACCCTTCCGCTTGCAACAGGAGGGAAATAATCGAACTGCAGAACCAGATAACGTACGGAACACGACTTCTTCCTGCTATGCAACAATGGGTTACCCGTATGAAATAATTGATGGTGGCGAGGAGTGTGGGGTTGTGATTGGTCTCGGGTAGTTTTTAACATCTCTGTCTCCCGTTGCATTGTCCCCCTCGACATGCAGAGTTGCAGCTGCACACTGCATCTGTGGGTTGCGCTGTAACGACCCCTCCCCTATCCCCATCGGCAAACTGCACATTTTCTATTTGTTAAGGCCTGCATGCTTCAACCCTCTCACGTTCGGTGCAAAAGAACTGGGAGTGCGCTGTCCTAGGTGAAGTTTTTACGCGCTCGTTTGTTACTTTTACTGCATCGTTCTTTTTGGTGTGAGTGTGTGGCGACGAGGAGAGTGGGAGACTTGCATTGTGCACTCGAAGAGATGGCGGCGACTTGAGTGTGTGAAAAGAGAGAGAGGAAGACTGAAGTGAGAGAGAGAGGGAGCGGGTCAGTCAATTCGTTGCAGGACAGTTCTTTGTTCGTGATCGCTGCAAGCGAAGATATTTTTGGGGGCCTCTTTATTTCCAGTTTTTCACACGACGGCCTGCGAGATTCTGTGATAGGTTCGTTGGTAGATTCGTCGCTTTATTTTTTTAAAATAATTTTATCCCTTCTCTTTCCCTTGCACTTTTTTCCTGTTTTCGTCAATCCCAAGAAGGTGCTGCTGATATTTGTCAGTTACTGTTACTTCCAGACACAGATGGAAATCCTCCATATTTTGAAAAATTCGTAACGTTCAGCTTGCAACGTCGAACATGGTCTCCCCGATGGTGTAGATTGCGTCCCTTTGTAGCCAAGGAATTCCGGGTTCAATCCAGTGGATCGTCCAGATTATCCTGTCTGATCATAAAGTGGACATAAGAAACAAACTTTTTGCAACTACGAACACTGAAATATTTCCGTCCACCACCCTCGAGACGTGGTAAATACTGATTGCCCTTCCCATGACACCAAAAATTAAGCGAGTGTGTCTGATATGTATGCATGGTACCGAGACCATCGTTTAAAAATGGAGACGAGACTGAGGGTAATCCGTTAATTTTAGGCGTCAACCGATGTGTGGTTGGTTTTAGGTTGTAGGGGCGATCGCTTCGACTTCAAAGGGGATACTCCCAATGTTAGTTTTAGTCGTTCCAGGGGTAGCGATCGACTTTTATCTATATATTAAAAAATCGTGCTACTGTGCTTGACTAATTTGAATATTCAACGATATCAAAATTATATGGGTATCACTTAGGGTTTCATTACTGAAAACTTGTATTATGGATGGAAAACAGAAACAGAGATGGAGAAAGATTATGAGAAGCAGAGAGAGAGAGAAGAGAAATCGAGAAAACGAAAAAGAAATCTACGCGTAGAGAAAGAAAGAGAGAGGGGGAATGTATATCTAGAAAGCAATAGAGAGAATTAGAGAAGGAGTCAGAGAAACAAAGAAATATGTGGGTAAAGAGAGAGAGAGGGGGAAATAGATATGTATAGAGAAAGACAGAGAGAGAAGCAGAAATAGTGAGAGACAGAAAGAACTGTGTAGAGGGTGGGGAGTAAGAAACAAATATATAGAACAGGGAGAGACGAACAAAGAAAGAAATGTGGAGATCGAGAGCGAGAGAGAAAACGATAAAACTATAATACAGAGTAAGAGCGACGAATAGAGGGAGAGAACACACACGCGCAGACACAGACAGACAAGTTTTGTGTGATTGTGTGTGAAGTGAACCGCAGTTGAGAACGTCGATACGACCATTTCTTCATGGGCGGTCGAACAGCTCAGACTGGAGACAGGTCGATGTTTCGAGAAGCAATAATATTTAATAATAATGCAGTATAGTGGAAATAAATTCGGTCACACGCACTACTAAACTTCGGGGTTGACGATTCCTCAGCAATAAAAGTAACAAAGTTTATAATACTGTAGTTGACATTCTCGTATACATTGCAGCTCAGCCAGAGTTTTGCACATTCCACCGTGCCTGCATTTCTTACGCACAAGAATATTTGTGTCTTCGAGTTCGACTGCGAGCAATTCAGATTGATTACTCAAGTTCATATTTTTGAAAGTGAAACTACTACTTGAACTTGTCTAGATAAATTATTTATCTCCGGGACATCGATATAGAAAATGCAGGTCGCATTCCTAAGACATGAAGTTCTCTAGAATTGAAAGAACATAGTAGGACTTATTAGTACCAAAATGCTGCCCGGATCGCCATGTTAAGCATATGTCCGCCATCTTGAAATGCGATTCCATCTTGAATTCATTGCATAGATCTCGTTATTTAACGTCCCGTATCTCGAGAACCAGTGTGCCGATTTTAAGGTTACGCACCATGTGTGCATTTATTTGAATATCGTCGGAATGGGCAATGCTATTGAAGAAAAGCGGCGGGGTACAAGAGAGGATGAATTTCTCTACATGTGGCAGGTCGAAGCGTTTTTCAAAGTTGATTATTAAGCTAGATACGACCTGTTAAAAATATGACGAATAAGAATTTTCGAATCCCATGTATTCCTTATGGGGAATCAACTTCAACATCAAGTTACGGTTAATCAAATGGGACTTTCGACTTTTCTGCTTGGCAATCACTTCTTCAAACTGCCCTCTTCCCATTGATATAATTTTCTATTCCAAAGATAACAAATCAAAAAATACTCCCATATGCCCAATGCATTTCTCCTTGCCTCCTACGGCCATCCTGACAGTGTTGCCAAACTTGATGCACATAAAAGACCTAAATTTCACCTTAAATGGAGTTAAAACTGACTTTGACTTTCAAGGAGCTAGATTTACGAAGTGCTTGCTAGAATAATGTTAGTTGTCAAAGGGGTGGGGCGCTGCTATTACCGTTAACTCTAAATTGATGCCAATTTATTCTTAGTTATCACCATCTAGATCCGGTGATACTTTAGTTTATGTCTTCGTCTGAGGAAGACCCAGATACAGGGTTGAAACGTTACCTGTTAAGTGTTTTTCTATCTTAATAAACTGCCTTGGTCAGCAACTTAGTGTTTTTAATATGGAAACAAAGCTTAATTATATTACAATCTTTTCCAAAAATCTGTGGACTAATTTTTCCATATTTACAAAAAGTATTAGACTGTTTATTTACCTAACGAGCTAGGCAAATGGCCTTTAAGCCTCAATGGTTAAAATGACAAACTTTCGTTTTGAAGGTTGAAAAATCAAACTCATGTGAACACACATAGAGCTTCTACAGGGACTCACCGATGGCGCACAGTGCTAAAATCATCGCCTTGTGATCAAGGTGTCCTGGGTTCGATGCCCGGTGGAGGCTCATGATGGTTCGGATCCGACTTTAACTTGTAGGTCCAGTCCCAATTAGCCTTTCTGTGTATAAAGTTAACTTAAAAACAAACTTAAACAAACAAACGTAGCGCCCAACTTCAAATGTGATGTCCATTAAGTAACTGAATGCACTGCTGACAATTTGTAGGCGAAAAACATTCATATCTGTGTCATTCCATGTCATTTAGATCAACCCTTAATGCATCACCATTTTTAAAAATATTTAAAATTTAACCACTTATCTATATCCTTCAAATGTTCAAAATCAACATTGAAAATGTTTTCAGGCTTGCTTTTAGATCTGACGGCCAATTAAAATTAGTCGCGTACTGTGACTATTTTCAGATATTTATGACAATAGATTTAACTTCTGTTCTGTAATCCCAAATGTAATGATTCGAAAAACCTTTTCTCCGGAAATAAATGCTCTTTCATTTTGTTTATTACCACCTTTGCTCCCAGATTAGTAGTTTCTATGCTATACTACCAGTGAAGTTCCCAGGGAGGGGGAGGGGGGGTTGGTGGAGGTAATAGCTCCCCCCCACCTTTGTCTCCATTGAGCAGTGGTAGCGTCGTCGCCTTGTAATCAATGAGTCCCGTTTTTTTTATATCCGATGGAGGCACATAGTGGTTCGGATCCCACTTTAAACTATAGGTCCAGTCCCGATTAGCCTTACTGTGCACAATGTGGTCTAAAAACACCAACTCAATCAATCAAAACGTCTCAGTATTCCTAAAAAAGGAACGTCAAATGCAGCAAAATATGGCAAAATGATTCTTACTACTAAAACAGTTATACGTAATCCTTACCTTTCAAAACTCCTGAGCACGTCACTGTGTACTACAATAATTCCCATACATTTTTTTTCTTAATTTCTTAGCTTTGGGGCATGAAGGGGCAAAACACCTTAACCATATTTCTTACGTTTGCTGTGCGGTGCCAAGTAAGTCCGAAAATTGTTAAACACATGAGATGTCTGGGCTCCATTTCTTCCTATTTTTTTAAAAAAAAATCAAAAGTTTGACTCTCTGTAACTTAAAATTGTGGTCAGAGCAAAAATCTGAAATTTGCACCACAGTGAGAACTATTGAGGCTTAACACGTAATATTAAAATTTGGTGATGCTGTTTTTGCAAATAAGAAAAATATTTAAGATTGAATTTACCCAAAATTAGTCCCTTTATGTATTACTAAATAAAACACATGTGGAATTGGGAAATGGTGAAGTTGCAAGATAAAATTCTTTTCACTGCCTTCAATGGAAAAATATCATTGCTATGGCACTGGGATGGGGAATGTGAACAGTACAAGCTTTCGTCTCTCCTGTTAGTTGCGAAAGTAGACGACAGATGTCTCTGTAAGTATTGCGAATGGGAAGGGATGTCCGCGTCCGAGACAAACTTTTGAAGCAGGAAACTATTTTCATATGCTGGCTGGAAACACTCTTCGGTGCAAATTTACAATAGATGCATCCTTTTTTGTGCAAAGTTGGGGGGAAGGGTCTATTTTTGCCCCGGAGACTGAATCCTCGAAGATCTCTATACACAAAGTTATAGGCTTTTTTTCAACGTGTTTTTTAACAATTCCCAAACAACGGAAATGTACTCCTTTACTGTACGCATAAACTTCTGTGAGACATCTCTGAATTGGTTCCATTAATGTTATAAATACATTCTTATTATTCGGTAACAGTAATTGCATGGCATTTCTTATAACGATCAGCAAGCTGTCAAGTTTCACAAGAATCAGATATACTAATGGTGTTTGAAAACACTGAAAAATACGGCACTATTTTATTGTGTGTACAGTGCGTGTGTGTTGTCAATATATGCTATGCATAAATTGGGCATCGATTCCACGACAACATATTTCATGTTACCATTAGCTATTAGCACCGCAACTACTATCAGTTACCAATGGTATTTTTAGGGATAATACAGTAAAAGGAGGAATAGCAGAGTATATCAACGTTCATGATAGGAAGATTGGAATCCGCCTAAATCCATAGTCTCGTGTGAATATATTTTCTATGTGAGTACTAGTTGTCTTAACTAACAGTACAGGCGAGTTGCGCGCTTTAACACACGGTGCGCACCCAAATATAAGGAAATTTCAGAACCATTTGTAGTAAGTTACAAAGAGAAACAGGAAGGTGGAGAATGGAAAAACTGATGTAGAAAAAGGGAAAGAAAGAAAGTGAGAAAGAGAGACAAAGGAGTAAGGGAAGAGAGGAGAGATAGAGAAACAGAAAGAGGTAGAACGAAGTAAAGGGAAAGAGGTAGATAAAGGTAGAAATATATATAAATAGAGGATGAAAGAAGATGGAAAAATAGAAAGATAGAAACAGAGGAAGAAAGGAACAATAGAACAGAGAAAAGAAAGAAAGAGGAGAGAGGAAGATAGAGAGGAGAAAATATAGATAGGAAAATGGACAAAAAGAAAGATATAAGGACAGAAACAGAGAGAGAGAGAGGGGGGGAAGAAATAAGAGAGGAAAGAAGAACGGCGGCCGAAGCATAGCCACCTGAAAATATCCGCCCGAAGGAAATTCTCTGGCGGCAGCACAGACCTATGTTTCAGGGTACTACATTCATTATTCTGTTTAAAATTTCCTTAAAATGCCTAAAATGTTGAAGAATCCAGGGACAAAATATGGTTTTTAGTGTGTGTTGTGGTGCCCTCCCGTCCAAATTTTCCTACAGGCAGATTAAGGGGATGTGGTATGGTAATTACTATCCCCATCCTCCCTATTTTGGACAATAAATCTTAAATTCGTAATATTGAAAGGCGAAAGAAAGAGAGAAAGGATTTCATGATTATAAAATACATTTTTTTAAATCTTTGTTTTGATTGATTGATTGATTTGCTTTATTTTACTTCGCTTTTTGTGCCACTTTTGGCTAATTTGCGAAGATGGGGATGAGTGATGACATGATGAAATTGATGAATGCACACTCACAAACGCCCAGGACGGGACCCCTGGCGTCGTAGCGCGATGTGCCTTTGTTTTTAAATCCAACTA
This sequence comes from Lepisma saccharinum, assembly GCF_977018435.1. NCBI lineage: Eukaryota > Metazoa > Arthropoda > Insecta > Zygentoma > Lepismatidae > Lepisma > Lepisma saccharinum. The sequence continues at coordinate 160,515,278 of NC_139229.1, read as the reverse complement.
ATATTGTTATTGTAAATACATGAGTTATACAATTCTCTGTCTACATTACGAAATTATGGTCGTCAATGTTACAGAAGTATTAAATTTTAAACGAGATTTTTAAATTTAATATTTTCATTATTCACAAAATTAAAAGTTTTTTATTTCTAGTGTATATTATCTTACTTTTTCTTTCATATTTCTAATGTCTTCTTCTCCTGTCTATTTTGGTAGTGTGTATTTCCTAGAAATCCGTCGTCTCGCCGGCCCCCTTTGCGGAGTGGTTATCACACCGCGCTACGACTCCAGGGGTCCCTGGTTCGAATCCCGGCCTGTGCATGGATGTTTGAGAGTGTCCATTCCATCAATTTCATCACATCATCACTCATCCCCATCTTCGCAAATTAGCCAAAAGTGGCACAAGAAGTAAAATAAAATAAAGCAAATCAATCAATAAAATCCGGCGTCTTCTTATTTTTTCAATTACTCATAAAAATCTCTTAATTTTATGTGTCGTCCATCACATTCAAAATTTGAAAACGGATATAAGAAGTAATGAATGACTTTGTCTGCCTCCATGTGTTACCAAGAAGCACTTCAATCAATCGACAACTGGGACAAATCCAGTTAGCAACAGGAATAGGCGAAGTCCCATGTTAGTTACAACATACTTATGCACGTGTAGACATGGTTTTTGGGCCGACACGTCACGATAGGAAACAAAGCATAATGCTCGAGTAAGTCCACTCTAAGCGCACATAATCTGAACCATGTGCACGTGGTACTGCACGAATCCGCATAAGTGCAAGGGGCTCCTGATAAAATCCAGCATGCAAGTGCATGCTGGGACAAGCAAGGACAAAAAAAAAACTTGTTGTGCGAACCAGTGCTGGCACATGCTATGGTAAATTGCTGAGTTTTCTTAAACGCTACATAAACTGCACTTCGTGTTCCAGAATGTGCATTTTCATTTGGATAAAAGGGAACAAAAGTGGAAAAAAAGTACACCTTTTCCAATATGTAATTTGTAGTCGTGTCATGGTGACTCATGTTCTTGTTCGTGTTGCACTCAAGATGTGAGCATATACGTACATAGAAAGTCGTTGTGCAATTCTTCTATTTATATGCATTAATATCTGGGAGTGCATAAGAGTTACAACACTGAACGGGGAAGGGGGATTGTGTGGATCATGCCCCCGATAAAAGCGGCCGACCCTTCCCCCAGTTAGCCGACCCTCGTGGCGGAGTGGTTAGCACATCGCGCTACTACGCTAGGGGTTCCGGGTTCGAATCCTGGCTGTTTTGATGTTTGTGAGTGTCCATTCATCAATTTCATCATTCATCCCCATCTTCGCAAATTTGCCAAAAGTGGCACAAAAAGCGAAGTAAAATAAAGCAAATCAATCAATCAAAAACCTTCCCCCAGTTCTTTCGACTGTCAGTACGTATTATTTTAAGCTCACTTTACACCCGAATAGGCAAATGGGGACTGGGGGACTGAACTGACGAATTGGAATATGAACCACTGTGCAATGTGGAACTAGAATCCCTTGACTACCAGTGGTTTAGCGTTATAGTACGCCCGGCGTTCCCCGGTTTAAAATTTCAAAAATGCGTAAATGCTGTAAATATAAAGTAAAACTTGACTAATTTCATATATGTTTGAGCTTCATGGCATTATAATAGCTATTTTTCGCGATCCGCTTGCAACGCTCCACTAACAAGACTCGTTCTAGCATTTTTTTTCAATGCCTTTCCTGGCCGGACGCCGGGCAGGTTCGGCGTATATTCCTTGCTGTCTATCTGGAGGGAAAGCTTGGAGAGGCTTGGATCTCTACAGCACGCGCGCAAATGCTCTCTCGTACGCCAGTGTACGGAGCAGAGAGCTACGGCGATTGGTAGCAGACGACAGCGGTAGAATTCCTACCCGGTTCTTCGCGCTCATGCCACTCGTGCTATATGATGCTACAAAACGCAATATTGACTGACGTAACTTTACCAAACTCAAATATACCACTTCTTAATGGCCACTGCATTGTATAAATTATCGCACGAACAGCGATGTGCATTAAAAACGAAAAGATCAACACAGTTTTTGTCAAATAAGTTAGTGAAGTTCTCGTGGTAGAAATTCAGCCTGTGGCTGCTCTACCACTTAACCCGCAAAACTATTCTTTTTTAAAAAATTATTATCATTATTATTTCGTTAGTATATCTAACTGCTTAATATTGTGTCCGTGGAAATGTTTAGCATTCATTTGAAAACTTTTAACATCGAATGGTCTCTGGACAAAATTATTTTAAAATGTTTATCAACATTCTCAAGATGTAATTAACAGTGGTCTGAATTACTAATCGGCACTGTTACGTCAGTTGAGTGTTCGATAGTTGGATCATCCACCCACCTCCGTGTCAATGTGTTTTGTACAGTGCGCCAAGATGACAGAGGCCGCTGATTCGAATCCCGGCGTGAGCACGGGTGTTCTTTGTGTGTGTGTTCCTTCTTCAATAGCGAAGTAAAATAAACCAAATCAATCAGTAGTTGGATCCTCCACAACAATGACGTCTACTGTTGTGCAGAGGCGCTTGTGATTCAGGTAGGTTTTTAATGACTTGCGTCATGCAGAAAAGTATAAAGAAAGGTATAAAACACCAGAGTTCAAAACATTTGTTGCATAGTGAGGCATCTCATTTTCTAGCCAAAACATGCATGGATGATGTTTTATTGAAAACCTAACTGACTTCAGGCAAATAAACAATACCTGTGGCGACTAATACCATAAGTAAATTATTAAGCAAAAAAGGGCCGACCCTTCCTTCGGACTTGGCATTCGCACCCGAAATTCCCATGCTACGCCACTGTTGACTACAAGAGAATTGCGTTACCAGCTGCCTCTGGTTCGGCGAGTAAGCGCGTTAATTTGTCGACTTTCGGTCGCCACCGAAGTTCCCTGGTCTGAGCCCCGGCCTGGGCATGGGTGCTTTTGTGGATGTCGCATGATCAATTTCATTTACTCTCGGTTAATCAAAAAGTGGCATAAAAAGAACGCCAAAGAACAAATATTTTGTATTTTCCAACAACAATGTGCATAAACTTTCAAAGTTCTGAAATTTTTTTGTACAGTCACGGACACTTTTGGGTTGTACCAATACCATTAACTTTCAATGTGATCGTTACAACCCAGGAGCGTCCATGATTGTACAATCACCGGCAATAAAAATGGGACGCCTAGATCCTGAAATACTGGCTTCCCTGCAATGCCTTATGTGTGTGGCTTACTTCTACTGCGCCGTAGAATTGGGCAACACACAACGCATTGCAGAGAAGCCAGTATTTCAGGATCTAGGCGTCCCATTTTTATTGCCGGTGACAGTACAGCATATCTACCAATCTGCCCCTTTCCCGTTATATATATATATATTTGAGATATTGCTACTGTGTATAAAGAAATTCGAGTCCCATGGGTACATTTTATCAGTGGTCACCCACATCAAAATTTACTGCAATACGAAGACCAAATGATCCATTAAAACTACAGATCGTACTGTTATGTCAGGACATGGTGTCTTGCAGTGAGCGAATTAAACCATTTATCTTCGAGGTTGCCAATCCGAACGACCCGTCCGGCCTCTCTCCACTCAGAAAACATCAACATCTGCGTAGACAACTGCCACTTTAACCCAAATATGCATTTCTTCTGATATTTAGTGGTATGTTAAATGTGGCTGCCGCGCCCAGAAAACATTCCTGACCCCTTTACCCTAAAATAATATGCAAACTTCATAATGAATTGTTCAATTTCTCATGTACTGTAAATATATCTTGCAAACATTTAAAACAAATATCATTGTGAATTATAACATTTGTATACATATTTTGCGAGCATTTAATAAAAAAATATCATAATGAATTATTATATTTGTTACGCAAGTATATTTTGCAAACATTTTATTCAATCTTCATCATGAATTTTTTACATTTGTCACGCAAAAAAAATTGCAGGCATTTAATACAAATTTCATAATGGATCATTCCATTTGTCATACAATTATACATATTTTTGCAAATATTTAATGCAACCTTCAAAACATTCGATTTGTCACTATATTTGAAAAAATATTCTTGCACCGTTGCTACTACGGAATTTTCACTCTTCCTCCCGTTTACTTGTTTTACAACACATTTAACTATTTTCTTTTTGCACCTGGAACCGCGATGCTCCAGTAGGTAGAGCGTCTGATTGCCACACGAGAGGCCCGGGTTTGATCACCGGAAGGGTGGGGTGATTTCCTTGCTTAAACCGGCCCTTGGGTTCACACAGCCTTTAATAAATGGATACCTAGGGGCAAATCTGTGAGAGGAGGGGTAAAAGTAACCAACGCGTGGTGCTAATATCACTTCCAAGAAAAAATTTGGTCCTACCTTCCCATCCCCCTATATGCCTTCATGCACGGTTTAACGAGCTTGGATATCCTTGTGTCTGTAGAGATACTACACCCTGTACCAGCTAACTTTAGAGCAGGGCCGCGCATATCGGCAGAGAAGGAGGAGGAAAATCGAGTGGTGAAAGCGCAGTGTTGCCAACCGTACGGTCCTGACCGTACACGTACTGAAATTTAATGGCATGTACAGACGTACGGTCCAGACCTTAGTTCGTATGCTAAATGCACGGCTTCTCAAAATTTGCTCTTGCAGTTTTATCCCTAATATTTCCCTAAGAAATTCTTAAACCAAGCGTACGGACCTGGAGACAAAAATACGGTCCGTTTGCCATGTGCGTTCGGTATTATCCATTTCAAAAGTTTGCAACGCTTACAGAGAGAAGGAGGAAATTGGGTAACTCCCGTCGCCAATTACACAATCCTGGTTCTCTCACTGTTCATTGGTGGAGCCGTCTCGCGTCACTACTTGCGCAGAGACTTGTTCTCGTTCGCCTGGTCTACAGTTAGCTGGTACGAAGTTTATATTAACATTTCTTGGGTCTTTACATATGAACTTCCAAGCACAGTCTTCTTGAACAAGAAATAATTATGAGAATGACGAAACAGGAAACATTCAAATGGTATAGAAAGGTCAAGAAAGTTTTAAGTGCATTTTATTCTTGCTCTAGTCCAAAAAAACAACGCATTATACCACCACCAGGAATCATCACCCTGATTCTCTCGATTGCAAAGGAGCACCATTAACCCCCCTCCCCTCCTTATCGGTAGGATAATAAAGCAATTTTTATTTTGTGGCTTAAACGCCGTCGCCTCGTAATCAAGGGTGTAGGCAAATAGTGGTTTAAACTGTAGGTCCAGTCACGATTAGTCTATCTGTGCGCAAGGTGTAGTTCAAACGCAAACTCAATTACAAAATTCTCGGGGTCCAACTCTCGGTCTAATCTTGACGAGCCTTGAATGTGCGTCTCTCTTTCTCGTATCGATTTTCAAAGGATGGACTCAGTATCGTCTCTACGTGCATATACTCTTGTACTCGTACATACAACGGTAATAGTAGTCTGTTTTTCACAATATGATGATCATATCATAAATTAATATAGCAACGTAAATGAGCAGAGGACAGCATCTGCATCGCATCATCAGAATTCCATTTCTTAAAATAACACATAATATAGAATAAAAAAGAATGAGAATAGAGATGGGCTATTTGCCTACTATTATATTTGCTGTTGGCTGTACACACATGCCTATTGCGTATTGTTTTATTTTCTTTCATTTTTCCTACTTAGCGTCGCATTCTTCCAACTCATGAGGATGAGTGATGATTAGATAAAATTGATGAAGGGACACTTGCAAAGAAAACCTATGCCCAGCACGGGACTCGAACGCGGGAACTTAGGTGGTTAGTTCGAAAGTCGACCACTGAGTGCGCTTGGCTACCGGGTATATTTGTTATTGGTATTTGTCTTTGCTGAGAAGAGGCCTCCCCGATGGTGTAGTGGTCTTTGAGAGATGATCTATGTAATCTAGTAACTATACCTGACCTAAGTAGTTATTCAACTTTTGCACATTCTGTCACTATGCAGTTGGTTGGGTTATTAAAAATGACCAATATGGCCAATGTGAAGCTCGGGGTGGGGCTTATAGGCTGCAGCCCCTTCAAATAAACGGGTAACAAAATGGAAAAGAAATGGGAGAAGATATAGGAATATATATATATATTTTTTTTTTGGAAAGCACGGATGCAAGTATATATCGTTTTAATTAGTAATTCAACTTATACGTTAGCCTAAACGATTGCGTAGCGGTAATGTCGCCGCCTTGTAACCAAGGTGTCCCGAGTTCTGTGCCCGGTGGAGGCATATAGAAGTTCGGATTCCACTTTAAACTGTCCAGTCCCGATTTTATCTTAGCGATGCATACAGTGGACTCAAAACAAAAACTCAAATCTGTCGTGTGAATTTTTTCACTGACTACGGAACTGAAATGTCTAAGGCGATTTGAACAGCCAAGATTCACCTCCAAGCAAGAGAGTCTATTTGAGGTGTGTTATTTGCATACATTGCACCATAATAATAAGCTATAATAGGACGAGGCTCTCCGCGTCAGTTCCATTTTTTGTTTCCTATCGGAGGAAGTTGGAAAGATTATACGGCTGAGTGTTACAACATCTTGGTTCACGGTACACCCGTTGCATTTTTCCCATAGGAAAAAGATGTGGTCTCCCTTGGGGGTAAGGCAGTAAAACTGCCGCCTTTCCCCCACTCGTGGACGTTTCTTCCTATCTCACATACATAAGTACGTACACTTATATGTGTATGAAAACACGCACGCACGCACTGAAATATGGGATACTTTCGGCCGCACACGCAAGGATCGATAATGTCTGCAAGGGAAACATATCTCTTCCTTGAACGAGTTATGCTCACACACACACACACCCGGTCGAATATGGTTCCGGTGGTACCGACACTCCTTGACTATAGAAGACGACAGCGCTAGGCGCTAGGCTTAAAAGTTTCGTTGTAAATCTCAATACGAATGCATTGTGAATGTCGTCAGGCACAACTGTAAGACAATTGAGAGTTTGCATTGCTGGGAACTGGAATGTCGCCGCCGCTGGGCGAGTTGTCTTAGCCCAGCTATTTAGCCTACGTGCGAAATTTCCAGAAACATAATTTAGTAAAAGATAGATAGACACGAGTAGATAGACATAGGGCGAAAGAAGAAATGGTGTGAGAAAGAAAGAGGGTTAAATGAAGAAAACAGTCAAAAGGGGAAAGGAAGAAAGAAGGAAGTAGCAAGAGGAAGAAAGAAGGAAGTAACAAGAGGAAGAAAGAAAGAAGTAACAAGAGAAAGAAAGAAAAATGAAGGAGGAAGGAGAAGGAAAGAAAAGGTGAAAGAAAAGAAGTAGAAAAGAGAAGAAAGAAAGTGGTAAACAGAGGAAGAAAGAGAGAAAGGGAGGATGGATGAAAGAAAGAAGCCGCAAGAGGAAAAAACAAGATATTGAAAAAAGGAAAATAAAGAAATAGAGAAAAAGGAGAAGAGGTAAACAGAGGAAGAACTAAAGAAACAGAAAAGTTGAAAGAAGGATATGTAAGCAGAGGAAGAAAGAAATAGAGAAAAGGAAGGAAAAATTAAGAAAAAAGAAGAAAGATAGAATAGTAAGGGAGGACCACCACAGAATAACGCATTTGTGTGGTAATTCAATATGCTTCAAAAAGGCGTAATACAATGTCTTTGGGGTATTTTTTCCGAGGTAAATGAAAACTTTTTTAGGGTGCCATCCTCCTCTGTGCAGGCCAAGAAAAGTCCACCATTTTCTATGTCACACACCACATATTCTGTTTTAAGCTTTTTACCTCCAGGTTAAACGCAGAGCAAGAGATGATGAAAATGATGCGGGAACAAATATACTACCACGCCCATGCTTTCCGCAGGATTCGAACCCAGTCTTTACATCCTGTATGGTGACAAAATAATTAGTTGCGTTTCGCAGAATATTGATGTCGAAACCTTATCATAAGCCTATATTTGTATATTCTTTATTTTTCGTCGCTTTTCTTCCACTTTTGGCTAATCATGACAAAGAAGATGAAAGCTTTCCTTCTTCCTCTTTTTACTTCTTTCTTCTCTTAACTCGATAAGGACTGTAACCCGGAAATTTCGGTCCGATTGTGAGTCGACCACTCAAGCGCTCGCCCACCGAGACGGCCAAACATAGACGCCAGTGGCGGTGATTGGGTGCCAAGACTGGGCGCGCAAGGAAATTCGCTTTCTCTTGGTAGACAGGGAGCATTAAGAGGCCAGGGTGCGAGGCCAAAAGTGGTGGAGTGCAACTGCCCCCCTTCCCCACCTAATCGCCGCCACTGTGAGAGGCTGTTGACGGCTTTACTCAGAATCTTCAAGTCTCACATCTACTCATTATACGTACGTATAGGTTTTCATTAAATTATAATAATTAAGAATACAATTTCACCGTTCTCTAAACTCGTATTTACATGCACTTATGTGAATTTACAAATGTTGCGAAAATTGCTTCCAATTTAGGAGAAAGTAGCTATGTTGGAGGGCAACTCTTCCACCTTGATAACCCCTCCTAGTTGAAATATAATTTCTGAGTATACAGTAACGACGTGAGAGAGTCGCATTTAACCAGCCCTTCATCCAATAAAAAATCGATAAACAAATGCGGGACTGGACCTACAGTTTAAAATAGGATCCGAAGGTATTCTATGGCACCACCAGGTATCGACCTTTTCTCTCGTCTGGTAGTAGATCAAGTATATCCAAGGGTAAAAAAAAGTAAAGTGTTCCACTGTCCCTTGAACCACGGTATGAAGGCGTATAGGGGGTGTGGAGTTAGGGCCCCACACTTTCTTAATCAAGGCCGAAGGTGGGGGTGATGTGATCAGCACCACGCCCCTGGCCGTCTTTACCCCCCCCCCCCCAGAGTTCCCTCCAGGTACCCACGTTGGGCCTCCCCGATGGCGCAGTGGTAGCGTCGTCGCCTTGTAATCAAGGGGTCCCGGGTTCGATACCCGGTGGAGGCACAAGTGGTTCGGATCCCACTTTAAACTGTAGGTCCAGTACCAATTAGCCTTACTGTGCATAAAGTGGACTTAAAACAACAAATCCAGGTACCCACGTTACACGACACTGGGTTGGCGCCGGAGCCGCTTGAACAGGTCGAAAAAATCCCGGTTCTCCCCCACTGGGGATCGAATCCGGGTCTCTCGCATGGTAGTCAGACGCCCTAACGACTTTTTTTTTTTAAAGGAATATCCCTATGCGGTGGTATCCCCCGTAATTCACACTTTATCTCATAATTCATACATATCACATTTCTCACTTTTCTCGTTACGGACAACACAAACATCCATGTCCTAGCCGGGATTCGAACCCGTGACCCCTGACTTCGTAGCGCGCTGTGCTAACCACTTCGCCACGGAGACCGTCTAGACTGAGCTACCGTGGCTCAAATATATCCAAGGGTATTATAATGATATTAATTATAATAATAATAGGCTAATGTTGTTGATGATGATGATAAATTTAATTAAATTGGTTTATTTTTTAGTTTATAAAAGATATTTTGCATAATAACTGTGGGTTTATTATTATTATTTCTACTTTGAAGCACAACACACACACACACACACACACACACACACACACACACACACACACACACACACACACACACACACACTTAAAATCTGAGGGAGTAGGGATGGCCACAAAATCCTAATTATGGACAGTGGCGTGCCCAAGGGGGGTTGGTGGGGGTTATAACCCCCCCTTTGGCTCAGTATTCTTTAAAAGAAGAACATCAAATGCAGCAAAATGAGGGCTGACTACTAAAAAATTAATACCTAATCCCCTCCTTTCAAAAATCCTGGGCACGCCACTGTCCGGATTTCAAATTATAAGATAACCAGATAATTTGGATATCCAGATAATATAGATAATACGAAACGAATGCCAGATTAATAGGTTATTCCTGATACCCGAGTATTCAGGTAATCTGTGTATTCAGATCGCTATTTGCGTTTTCAAGTTCTTCTAAGAATGGTGTCTGAAATTAAGTAAATAATTCGAAATGAAGTATAGGGACACCAAACTGGAAATGTTACATCTGTATATCTTTAACGTTTTTTTGTTACGGCGGAAAACTTTATACATTTAAACTGAATTTAATAAGCCACATATGTTTTAGGGGGGAAAAGAGTTGAACTTTTTTTTTTAAAATATGCGGAAAATCCGTAAAACGCATAATCAGACAGATTGGGTTTGTAGAGAATTCGTACAGGAGAAATACGATAACAAAGAAAAGAATATTCGAAGACCAAGTAAAACGTATACACGACGAAACTGTACCGATAAAGCATACATTCGGGTATTTCGTATAGGCCTATTCTGATAATTCGGATATCAATGTAGGCTATCTGATATCCGGATAGAAAATTATCCGATATAGGGATATACCCGGTTTGGCCATCCCTAGTATAGGTAAGTGTCTTTTATCTTCAGCTTCCCCTTTCCCTGTTCCGAAGTTAGTGTTCGCCACTGGTTCTACACACACTCAAAAAAGGTTTGATTCCAGGCCTGGGAGGAAACCATGAGGAATATCCCTTCAATTTCATGCGGTCTCTGCAGTGGCGGATCCAGAAGTTACAGTTGGGAGGGGCGAAATTCAGTCCAGTTGCTCACCGAGATTGTTTTCTAAGCTACAGTCAGTGGCGTGCCATGGCACCCACCTTTGGCCCAGTATTCCTTAAAAAGAAAGAACATCAAAGGCAGGAAGAGATGTCAAAATTAGGACTGGCCACTAAGAAAAGTATACGTAACTCTCTGCCCTTTCGAAAATCCTGGGTTCGCCACTGTCTACACTTGCACTGTTTTATATAAACAATATATCGTACTGTAAACAGAACCAAAGTGACTTCAACCTTCTACAGATTAGAGTATTATATTGTCCATATCTGGAGAAGATGGTTATTATTGTATGTCTTTATTATATCTCCTATTGCCACGGTTGAACGATTAATGTGAAGAAACAAAGAAAACAAAAAAAAAGCTATTCTCTCGAGAGGTCTCGGGTTCGATCCCCTTTTCAGTTACATTGCACAGTGGTTCGGATCATGGGCGTAGGGGGAGGGGGGTCGAACGGGTCGGTGGATCCCCCTGGAAATTGACATCGTTCATTTAAAGATACAAGAAAGTCAAAAGTTTGTTACTCTTATTGTTAAAAACAGAAATAAAGTTAATTTAGTTAGTATTCGAACTGAATAATCAATGTAAAAATGCATTAGATCGAAAATATTGAGTGAAAAATACAGGAACAAGGTTCTATTCTACCATTTCATCCAAAGAACAAATGGTTCCACAGTTTTCAAAATTCTAATAACAGTTGTAGGTGAGAGGTCACAACAAACTTTATGAAAAAAAATCTCCCTAACATTTAAAGCCTTTTCTTGAACGAGACGTGCAAAAGTTAATAAAGTAATTTAATTTTTAATTAATTAAAAATAGGCAGTGGGGTCCCAAATAGGCAAAATAGGCAAAATGAAAAGGCTTCTAAAACATTCGAAACAACATAAGAAACGTATATCCGGAAAAATTTTATCAATATATGCAGTAGATAAAAAGAGGCATTTTGCCAAATTTCCGGGCTCTAATAATAACATTTATAACCGCAGTAATAATACTTATTATCTTTCTACTATTCAACTTTTATCATTTGCTCGATCCCCCCTGCAAAAATTTCTGGCGACGCCCATGGTTCGGATCCAATTTTAAACTGTAGGTCCAGTTCCGATTAACCATTCTGAGCATCAAGTGGACTTAAATTAAACTTTAAAAGCTTTGATAAATATTTTGTATGATATTATATTTAAAAAGATGGCAGTTAGGAGGGGCGATCGCCCCTATCGTCCTCTCCGTGCATCCGCGCCTGGGTCTCTGTATGATTTTCATCTGACCAATGGTGCGGACCTATCTAACGGCAGTAAGAAGTAAACAAGACCAATCTTCGCTCAGACGCTCACTATCCAATGAGTGAATGGGGAAATGCATTTTGTTTAATAGCAAAACATACATCTGGAAAGGTAAAGAAAGAATACGATTAGTTCTTTTGCGTCGAGTCACATGCGTTCATGAAGAACCAACGGTTAATTGCCTCTGCATGCATAAATAGCCTCTTTTTTTCCTTACAGCGTATTCCCACACCGCCAACATCGTTACGGGCAGATTTGTTGCACCGAACGTTAATTTTTGCACGTCTCGGACCTTTTACTTTTTACTCCCTTTGCAGTTTTTCCCCGAGTCAATCCGACGGTAGGCGGAAACGTCCGAATTCGGAGGCGAGCGTTTCCCCTATGTTCAGTGGCGCCATCGCAAGGCCTGGTGTGGGTGGGTTGAGGCCCCGCCCCGAGGCCCACCTGTTTCCCGGCAACATGTTTGGGGTGGGCCGGTCAGTCGGGGGATAGGGGTGGTTGTGGTGCACGCTGGTCCGAGCACAGTGTTTTGTCCGTTCGGTCGACAGGGGGCAGGCGAATGCAGCGAGAGTCCGGTTTTTTCTATAGTCGTTGGTTTTTTTCGCTTCCCCCCCTCTCCCCGCCCTCATTGAATCTTGGCGAGTTTTTCTTCTTTTTTTACCGACGGAGCTTGCCATGAATCAGACGGGCTGCATCCGCGCTTCCCTGGGAAGGTTTTTTATTGGCCGAGCGGTAAGGAGCGAAGCTGGCATCAGAGTGCGCTTCGACTAGTCAGAGACAGGCAGCATGAGAGTGCGGAGCGAAAAAAGAGGTCTTAAAAAGTTGATGGTTGCGAAGGACTGACCACCATACTGTGCCTCAGACGACCGTGGACTTCGCTCTTGTGCGCCAAACCTCCGACTGAACGATACATCTACCGACGTACCTGTTGCCCAGAAGGGAAAACTTTTGTGTGTTTTTGTCAAAACACGTCGATCCTTTTTTGTTTCGTGCTCGTGAGTGCATAATCGAAACAGCCGACTGCAGTCATCCAGTGCGTCCGCGCTGGACCTGGCCTGAAGTGTGTTTTGTGTGCTTTTTTGTGTGTTTTTTGTTGTGCCACCAACACCCGCACCGACTTCTCCTCATGTGCGTACCATCGCCGACGCGTTGGTGCAGGTGATAGACAGCCAAGTGGGACGGGATGGTGTAGCGTTTTCGGTGCCTGATGGACCCAAGGGAGTATATGAACCACTGTCCCGGTGCTGGCAGCGTAGAAGGGGGGTCGTCAGTAACCCCCGGACCCCCTGCAGCGGGACGTAGCCCCATCCCCCCCACAGTCATGCCTGTTCCAGGACCTTCGGGAGTTCTGCCCAGCACAGGCAACAAGATACTCAGCCGAAATGTCAACGGGACAAGTAAGTAGCTGAACTTTTATTATCTTGGGTTATACATCTGTCGCAGCTAGCACCGAACCCGGTGCCCTGGTGTCACCGGCCAATACACATTGCTTGCCGTTTGACTTCATTAACTAGGTTCGGTAAAGTAGAGTTTTTGGGCAGTCAAAACCTCCGAGAACTACTTGACCGGACACTTGACATGAGTATTACAAATATACAAAGCATGATAAATCTATCATTGTATACAATAATAATAATTCCATTTCAATAAACTTTTTAAGTCTGGCCGCGTGTATATTTAAATAGAAATGTTATTGTGAATGGACCATGATGACTGGAAAATAATTGGATGGTAAAAATTTATATTTTAAAATATATTTAGAAATTAACATCTGCGGTTTAGTTTGTTTCCTCTAAATGCATTCCAGGAAATTGAATCGTTAAATTGCAAATATTAGCGTCAAATTAACGCGGATAATTTCTTGGGCTTTCGCAATATTCTATAGTAACAATTTAAAAAAATAGCTATATACAACTAACCAAGAATAGATTGTTTTAATGACAAATAGAAACACTATCCAAGAATAGATTGTTTTAATGACAAATAGAAACACTAACCAAGAATAGATTGTTTTAATGACAAATAGAAACACTAACCAAGAATAGATTGTTTTAATGACAAATAGAAACACTAACCAAGAATAGATTGTTTTAATGACAAATAGAAACACTAACCAAGAATAGATTGTTTTAATGACAAATAGAAACACTAACCAAGAATAGATTGTTTTAATGACAAATAGAAACACTAACCAAGAATAGATTGTTTTAATGGTAAATGTGGATAATCACGGAAACAATACTGATGAGGAAAAACCAAGAATAATAACTTTCAAAGTTTCTATAGAACTATAAGTATTAAAAACTATGCGAAACTGTAAAATATATGAATTTATATGAAAACTATAAATTTATATACATATTTTAATAGACATGCTCTCCTGTTTTTTAAACCCAACTTATATGCCAGAGCTCGACTTGTTTCACAGGTCCTCTTTCACAGCCAGTGTAGGTGGCGGTGACTCCCACTCATTTTTTGGCCTACTAATTTCAAATATTTATTCCCAGGAGGTTGGGAAGAAAATATAAATATTTCTTCTAGTCTAAGTAGTATCGGTGAAAACATTTTAAACTTTTTGTAGTATCATTGATCGGGATGGTAGGCACTTCTAATTGCATAATGAATGTATTTATATATTTAGCGTCTTCTGCAAGAACACAAAATCTTACCGCTTGACTGAAAAGAATTTCATGGTATCTAGAAATTTGTTACTATTGTATATATAAATTTCAAAGTTCCTATAAATCGCCATAAGTCTGCTATATCGTGTAAGGATAACTGCAGGCCCTTAAAAATACACGTCGGCCCCAGGCCCGTACAGGGGGGGGGGGGGGCGAAGTCAATCCAGAGGGGGCAATTTTTTAATATATTGTGTCGCATTGGCATATATAGCAGGGTACACAGAGGCACTTGCCCCCTTCCCCAAAAGAGATAATTAACAGAAAAGGGATGGTTTCTTGAAAGTCCAACGAACAAAAAAAACTTCCAGCAACATCAAATAGCAATATTTCGATAATGACCTTTCCGGATTGCCAAAGAATATAAATATAAAGTTTAACATAAATAGGCTAATAGGGACTGTATCTACTTGATATTTACAGGTTGATAATGTTAATAGACGATTAATACGAGTACCAACAGCTTTGGGGCTCTCTGCAGAACTGATTAAGGGAGCCCTTTATAAATCGTGCTTCATAATGTTTCCCTCTAGTTTCCAAGTAGGCAAGATTTTTACACACAAAGGAATCTAACGAGAATCCAACAACACCATTGGGTTCTGTTATGCAAGAAAATCGAACGAATTAAATAATAATGGTTACATATTATCTACACTTTGATGAATTGTTTAAAACTTTGTAATACATTGCTAAAACATTAAAAAGGGGAGGCTCTCGCATCACTACAGACAATCTTTGCCTACTGGTTACGTTAACCATTTTGAAAAATATTGTGTGAATTGTATTATGTATTAGAGTTGAAATAGCTACATGTTTTCGACACTTGACAAACAAATAGGAATTCCTTGATTGATCAATGACTTATTGGATTACAGTGTCATCATTAATATTTCATATTAAGTTACATAGAAATAATTATTTTACGGGGCGCCATGGCTTTCTCTTTAACATTTTTTTTCATATAAATCGTTTGGCTCCCAGGGCCGACTCCCGCAGCCCCATAGCTATGGCTTTGAACTATGACTATAAGAATAGCAGATAATGCGAGCGAGGCGAGCAAGAAAATTTTACGAAATGTATTTTTCTTTGTATAAAATTTGAAATCGAGGAGGGAAAATATCCCACCTTCTGTGCCCCTTGCAAGTGCCCTTGGCCGTCTGGAAGAAAAATGCAAGGAACACGTGAAAACTAATTCCATCATGAGTATAAAATTGTCTTGTTATTCTTAGATTCTCCTAGTCTTGTTTTTTTTTACTTCAATGTTTGATTCCCCTAGAATGGACTTCCGTCCAAAGTCGGGAGGGACAATGCCCCCTGCCCCCCTCTGGTTGGGACCCTGTTTCTGAGTGTCTCTTCATCAATTTCACGTCATCACTCATTGTTGCGATTAGCTAGAAGTGGCAGAAAAGCAACGCTAAGTAACAGATATCAATTACCCACTCCCTCTCTCTACCACATGAATCACGAGAAGAGTCTCTCTCTCTCTCTTTCTCTATCCTTGCCCCTTCTCTCTTTCTCTCTCTCTCTCCTTGCCCCCTTCTCTCTCTCTCTCTCTCTCTTTCTTCACCTCTTCCAAATCTTTTTCACTATTACCAAAAGGTAGACTTGGGAAACAAAAAATTAAGCAGTTCCAAGTTCATAGCAACACATCCAAGAAAAACATCCGAACACATTAGGCACCTTTAATACAAGAATACTCAAAATGTCACAACTGTTCTAGATACTGAAAATTGAGAAATCATTTCCCGAAGTCTGAATCTGGAAGGGATTTTTTCCCCCCAATCCTGGTACGACATAATACGGCATCCCACCTTAATGAATCACAAAATCAATAAGTGTCTTTATGTTGCTAGAGCAATATAGGATATAATTGTAAAGATTAGTGAGAATTCCAGGTAGGAATGTGTTCTGTATTTTTCACGGGGGGCATAGCAGGCTCTCAGGGGGGGGGGGGGGGCAGTTACCCCACCTGCCCACCTCTAGCTATGGGCCTGGCCGGCCTCCGTGGCGGAGTGGGAAACACATCCCGCTACGACGCCAGGGGTTCCGGGTTCGAATCCCGGCATGGGCATGGATGTTTGTGAGTGTGTATTCATCATGTCATCACTCATCCCCATCTTCGCAAATTAGGCAAAAGTAGCACAAAATGCGAAGTAAAATAAAGCCAATCATTAAGAATACACACACACATTCCACTGGATGTCAGTGGAAAAAACAGAAAAGGCCGTGGTTTTCGTATGGTATGTTGTACACCGCGCAATTTGATATTTTTTTTTAAAAAAAAAATACGTCGCTTTTCTGCTTCTTTAATGCTGTCTGACGATGAAATGATGAAGGAACACTCACTCAGGTTTGATTCATTTGGTTTCTTTTACTTCACTCTTCTGCCAGTTTTGGCTTATCGCGAAGATGAGGAGTGATGATAGAATGAAATTGATGAAGGGACACTCACAAGTCACAATGAATGCTCAGCCGGTATTCGAACCCAAAATATCTGGCGTCGTAGCGCGCTGTGCTACCTACTCCGCTACGGAGGCCGGAGAACACTCACTAAGGAACTTGCCCACGCCAGGATTCGAACCTCGGACAGTTGACGAGATGGCGAGTCCAGCATTGAAAGCGATCGGCTACCTAGGCGACGATTTTGTGTTGGTATTTATGGTAGGTTTAAACTGGGAGATTCTTTCAATACAGGTCATAAGGTTGATTACAAAAGTTTCTTCTACAAATGACAAGTTCTTAAATTAGCTTATGTTGTCAGAAGGTATAAGCTATGCATTACTTAATCATTACATTATTCTCAGCTTTTAGTGTTCACATGAAATAAGTAGGCTCTTTTATTGACAGTATTAGGCAATCTTTGTGAGAAAATCCAAATAAACTTTGCAATAAATATGAAACATCATTATGCAAATTATAAGATGATGTGACATTGTCACAGTAATAACAATTGTTTGTTCTTAATTTAAATGCACAACCAAAAATATAATTTCAAGTTGTGTAATCCTAACACCAAAATATAAATTTTACGATAATCTGAAATTAAAAGTTTAATATTTTCAGTACCGAACTTTCTCTTAAATTTCCTGGGATCCATTTGAACATTTTTCCAATCCCAACACTTAGAAACTCTAGACAAAGTCGTATTATATCAGTTCTCATCTATGATGTAACCGAAAATGGATTCTTGGTGGGTGAAATTCATTGGCAATAATGGATCAAGCGAACGGTGTCGGGACAACAACAATTAAAAGTAATTTGAATAAATGAAACTGATCATAACATGAAATCTTACAAACTGTGTATATTTAAACACATCACATCACAGCCTATTTTCTTCAATCTATTCTTACAATTCCATTAACAATCCAAATCGCCATTTTTATTTATACTGTATACTTTATAGTGTATTATTGCCCAGTTTTGTTGCTTCTTTATTTTTCCTCATTTTCACATAATTTTCTCGTATAGACAGATATCATATTTAAAAAAAGTTTATTTATTTATTTATTTGCAAATTACATTTCATTCAGTATGCTTGTACCAAATGTAAGTGTGGTTGTAATTTGTTTCAAATGTGTTCGAATGTATAGAAATCTTCTTCTAAGACTTTGAAGGCATTAACAGTAACTGCTCCAGAAGAAAAATGGAGACTGAGGAAAGATGGGGGGGGGGGGCGTTGTAGCAGATGAGAGTATACACAAAGATCCTCAGGAAAGTTTGAAAGTTAGACCCTAATAATAATTGTAAAAGTTAATAATGATGAAATTATAATAGTCGACATAGTTTACCTAAAAACTGGGGTTCACGAAGGGAGGGGGCAGTCGCTTTTCCATTGGGGACGTTGCCCATCCTTGACACATTTAGAGTTTTAACTCGGGAATAACAACAGAGTGATGGAAGAAGGTTATTTGAGTTATTTTTAATTGTGTTCACTGTTCACATGGAAAGTAGTGACCACAATACCTAATATTTATATTTATACAACGTGCCACTTTGCGAGTATCTTAAATTTGTCGTTTGTCATTCTCACGAATTAAAAATATAATACCATAATTTTTTTTGTAGTAGAAAAACTTGAGAATATACGCACAATATATGTACAATAGCATGCCAATCCCCTTTTGCCCACTTTTTCTACAAAACTTGGAATGCAGAAAAATATAGCAAAACGTAGGACCAACTCATACTAAAAACTAGAAAGCATAACCTCCACTCACTCACTCACTCAAATCACTTATCTGCAAAATTCTAGGACGCGACAATGTAAACATGTTTAATTGATTTAGTTTGCACTGTATGCATGTTGTTATAATATTGATTCACATTACTATCGATCGAGTTTCACCTAGTTCTCATTTCCAGCTATCTCAAAGATATATGGGTAACGAATATGATGGCTTTTGAAATATTGGCTGTAAGTGAATCGGAAATAATATATTGGAAACGCTTTCGTTAACGGTATAAAATGTTAGCGTAATTTGTAATATCAAGAAGGAGAAACGATAATACATATTTTAAAACACGTGAATCGTGCTGTCGAGACAGCACTATCTGGTTATAAATCATGTGAGTTTCATGTAAGGGAGAACTGCGAAAGTACAAACGCATATATTAGTATTGTATTGTTATTATTACATGAATAGGTAAAAAGATAGTAAAATAATATAGATATAACGGCACGTACTCATTATCTATTTTGCAAGTAGTCGAAGTTGCCAACATTTGTGTAAAAACAACTGCCCTGCAGTAAGGAAATTGATGTCAAATAGATAAAGAACTGATTATTTATTGAATAACAAAAAGGGCGATTGACGAAAAGTAAAGTTCCTGATTAATATTTTTAGCCTATATTATCATAAGTATAGTAGTGTGCATAAATATTTGGAAGTATTCTTCAAAGCCGTACGATCCCAATTCCTTGCCTTCCAATAAGTTCGGCGGAAGTAAATAACTATCGAATATATAACAAATGCTAAACAAGTATATTTTCATTATTTAATTTTAGCAAGTATTTCGGGGGGGGGCTGGACCCCCACTAAATACATCTTTGGCATGTATAGAGTAACACCCGGGTTCGATCACGCGTGCGAACTCTCAACTTCGGTGTTGACCCTGCATCGCTGGTAGAGTTCGGGAGCTGCTTGAAATAGCGGGTTCCAGTCTGGGAAACAAGAAAACAACCACCCGTCACCCAATAAAAAACACATGGCAAGCTTCGACAACCTAAGGGCTGTTCCATCACTGATGAGTTTAGTTTAAATGTTTATGCACACATTGATACCGCATCAAAACGTAATTTATTAATATGGCGTAAGTGATAAGTGCATATTAATAGTTTGGAAAGGAATCTACATTCCATCGTTGAGTGAAACTGCAATAGTTAAGAGGTCTCAGGGAAGATGAACATCATATTGACACCCCTGTGCACTTTTGAGGAAATGTGAGTGAATAATTAGGCCTACTACTCAATTAAAGACGAAGCAACTGTTGTTAACGAAGACAAGCCTAAGAAAGATTCTCATATTTATGCAGGGTTATTTCGTAATGGCGTGATAAAAACAGTAAACCTAAAAAACAGATCCTATTGGCTACAGAAGTTCTTTTTCACATAGTACATGTACAGAGTACATGTTATGGGTATCTTTGAATCAATCGTTGAAATCAGTATTAGTTTTTTTATTTTATCGAACCGTGGCATTCTTTAGCATCAAAAGAAAACAAGTCTTTAGTGTGTAGTAAATTTAACAAGGGAATGTGTATTATGCGTATATAGCAATTCTAAAGTACTTAACAATCATAATTTGTGTATTTAATGCTATTATTTGTCCTAACAATTCTATACTGTTGTTTTGCAAATCTAAGTTAAACAAACTCTCTCAACTAAGTTAAAATTCACACATTTAACACATTTTCAAGTTTTGAACATGTTATAGTCCTCGGCAGGGGAAATCGCGCTGTCTGTCTCCTTCAATGTGACGCACGCGCGGCTCAGGGCATCTAAGATCATCACTGACCTAATTTGGCTCCCTGTCGTGCCACCTTGAAGAAGCAAACTTAAATGATAATTGATTTATTTAGTTTATTTTACGTTGCTTTTGACCAATCGCGACAAATGAATCATTTGGATTAATTTGTTGTTCGATGTCGACGCATTTCACAGAGTCACTGGCTACATATTTGAAATATCACATATGTTGGATGTGTTTTGCTTCATTTTCCCGACTCTATATAGGGAGGTATGTTTAAAACAACAGCCAGTAATAAATGCATTTAGTTCTTTCTGTGTAATGCGTAGGATGTGTTTTGCCATGCGGTTTTGAAAGGAAGTGTAAAAAAGTAGTTTGGGTGTTTTTTAGCATTTTTCACATATATTTTATTTTGGTCATGAGTTTGTCTACCTCTACGCATGAACAGCAATTTGTCTTCTTCTTTGATAGATTAGTGTAGGCCTACGGAGGTATTGAAATTTTAAATTTTCCTTATATTCATTATGCAGGCACTAATTATGACGCTGGGCTTATTGTAAATGAACATTATGGTCGATGTGAAGCCAGGGGTGGGGATAATTAGGGCTGATGGGGCTGCAGTCTCTTCAAATGAATGGATAACAAAATAGAAAAATCGGCGAGTCTGTAAGAATTTAGTCTACGTATTCTGGGAAGTACGAAACTATTAATTAATTATTATTGTTATTAAAAGCAAATATATATATTTGTTACAATTAGTCATTCAACTTATACTCTGATGTGAAAAACGTTTCTTGATTTTGGCTGACTGCTTCGATCTAGTTGCCGAACGTTTCGAGTCGACCCAGGAATGGGTGTTGTATCGACCCCCATTGATTTTCAATTCAATTGATACAATCCAGAACTGTCAGACTCCTATGGCCGCGACTAGCCAAAAGTTTCAGAAAAGTGACGCAAGATATGAAAATTAAATGCGAATTAATGAGTCCTGTGCATTCATAATTCTGAAAGACACTCATGCGCTTCAAAAGTAGACTTTTTACAAAAATCTAAATACGTTCATTGAATACCATCACCGGTGTTCGGCTTTGTAGACCCAGAAGGATGCATGCAGATACACGCACACACAGGCTATACACTGTAAAAAAAATACACTTTCTGCACACTTTTGGAACACTTCCTAGAAACTACTTTTGATCACTTCTTGTACACATTAAATGTGCACAAGAAGTGTACAGGAAGTGTGCAAGAAGTGCTGCCAATATAAAGGTGTCCCAAAAGTGTGCTGCAGAAACTACTTTTGATCACTTCTGGTACACTTTACACATTTGGAACACTTGTGAAAATACTTGAGCGATACTTCTTGCACACATGAGATATATCGCAATTTAGTACTCATACTTAGTTTCTAAAATAAAAATACTGTTGACTCACATTTAACTTCACAATTGAAGGAGGAAAAAGCAACAACTTTCAACTGTGAACCTTAAATTTTGTGTGATGCATGTTTGTTTTTCTGCGACTCACGTACCTTCTACTTATATAGTCCAGAATCAAAAAGGTTGCTCATGGGAGCTTCACTTTTATTCACTGCAGTACATTTTCTTCTTTAATTTGTATCTTAGATGTTCACATATTTTTTGAAGAGTGTTAAAGCACAATTTTTCACTATGATTACAATCAAACGTATCATTATTTGTTGTACAAAAACTTATGTTTCTTGTACACATTTTGACAGAACCATCTAGCGGCCGGTGTAGGAAACTCAATATAAAGTAAGTATATTCTGAGCTTTTTTCAGAATATTAGGTTACACAACAACATAAAGACTCGCTTCGAGTAATTATCTATATATATGAGTTTCAATTTTCGACAAAGTATTTTCATACTACACTCGACGAAACTGGACAATCGTATTTCAAATTCAGAAGCACGCTCACGCACATATAGTAAATTTAACCTAACGTTTTGTTTCTCTTTACTTACATATGTATCATTTTGTTTACGAGTACCACATTCGTCTGACCAAATTTTTTGGTATTCTTAAACAAAATTATTTAGTAATTACAAGCAACATTTGGTTACCGGAAACAAAAAACATAACCAAACAGCTCAACCAAACTTTTTTGGTAATTCCAAACAAACCAGTTTTTTCTGTGTAAGGCGAATTAAGTGGCGTTACATAATAATGATGATGACAAGTTTCCAGCAACAACCAGCCCCCCGAAGTTAACGATCTGTTTTGGTGTGCTTTAAAGATGAATAGTTCGATTTAAGAAAATCTATTAATTTCCTCGGAACATTCAACTTGCTCCTTCTTCAATTTTAATGAGATTTATCCAATTATCAAATTGGTACATTAAACAAAAAAGTATTGATAGTTTCATGATGCAATGCGATTTCCATGTATTCCAGGAAAAAAATAGTTATATTTTGTTATTGTTTAATGTTGCTTGCTTTCAAGTGTGTTACTGCTTTATATAATGAAATTGATTTATGTTCATAAGATATTCATTTGTCAAAAAAGTATAAAATAACAATCGATATGACCAACAACACAAAATGAAATCATGTGCTACAAAAGTGTACAAGAAGTGTACAGACTTACTTTAAACAAAGCGTTGAAGAAGTGCACACAACTTTGAATGTGTCCCCAAAGTGTGCAACAAGTGTACAAAATTTCGTCATTTCGGGTCGCACACATCTAGAACACTTTAAGTACACTTTTGCAACACCTTCAGTACACATCTTGTGCATATTATATGCAAGAAAGTGTACCAAAAGTGTACAAGAAGTGTATTTTTTTTACAATTTGTGTAGAGAGAGAGAGGGAGAGTGCCTATATCTGGCAGAGGGAGCAAGTTACCAACTTTAAAAATTTAAATATCTCGCAGTGAATATTTAATTTAAGAGAAGTGTATTTTAGTAAAAGTAAAATACGTAAATTTACTGAATCCTTTTAACATTATAATTAGGTCATCTTATACTGTATTGAAATATGAAGGTTATCGTGAGCGTTTTAGCCGGCTCTGATCCTGGAGTTGACGCGAAACCAGGCCTTACTCGTTATTGTAGCCAAGCTCGATGAACACCATTATTTTTTTAATGCATTTCAAAGAGTTTCAATAGTCCGTTTGCACGTTTGACGCCCTGACCAGAAAATGTTTCGTGAAAGATTTTCAGAATACCGCCGTTCGACTATGCATTTTCATGTGATTACACATATAGGAGCACACACTGTCCTGGTAAGGGCAACAAATTAACTTGTATTTTTGGATTTTTCTTGTTTCTTGAATAGTCTGGGATCAGATAAAATGAATGAATGGACACTCACCCATGTTCACTCTGGAGCTCGAACCTGAATACTTCGCCAGCGAGACCATGAGTCGATCACTCGAGGCAAAAAGGGAAAATAATAATAGTAATAGGATGTACTATTAATGGCCATATAATTACGTTTGATTTTCTTATTTTGATATTGCTTACATTCTATAATGCGTTTAGAATTTGTGAAGATTTCGGCGCGCCGAACGGTTGTCAGACAACTTCCGCCACCCACTCATCAGGCACTTTGGCCGAAGATTTCTCTCTCATGAAGAAAAATAGGTTTTTGGTGCGGCGAATCGCACGTTTTCTGTATTGTGCAAGGATCTCATATTTTCCCATGCGGCGTTACAATAACCTACTGATTGGGTCGACCTGTGGCGTGCGGAATGCCATGTGCGAGTCTGCCAAATGTAGGTCGGCGACTGAACGCTGCTGCTTTTGAGGTGCTTCCCACGCTCGGCTCGTGCGGATACATCCAGCATGATGAATGGCTGTGTTTAAGCACGCCCAGTTTAGCAGCGTCGTATTGGGCTCTTTTCACTGCGATGCGAGATTAGCTCAGAGTTGATTCTCAAGCAAAATTTCCTCTATTCTTTTTATTTCTTTGAAGAAATGCACGCGCGATTTTTTTTTTGTCGTTCATAGAAAATAAAACGAACCGAGAGCAGAGTTGTAGCACCGACGTATGAGATTGAGATGACTACTCCAGTGAAGAATATTGTCGGCCCACGTTACTATAAATTAAATGTAGGTCTCCGACCATTGTTCTTGATTTTTTCTCTTTTTTGCCAATCTCCAAAAAAGGGCAGATTCCTTGAACCCACTAGGACAAACTAAAATTATTTTATGAAGTCTTATGCCGGCATCTCTGGTGGACTTGGCAGCCAGATGTCCCAGATTACAATTCTGGTCCAGCGTGCAGAATTCGAGATTTTCACTGCGACGGGATATTTCGAAAGTTAACCGTCCCGAAACTGTTCCGGAAGTGGCGAATTTTTTCAGTCCGAACGAAGCGATTATAAAAATTTCCCTTCCCATTCCATCTCGACCAAAAATTTTCGTCCCGCAAACCCTTAGTTATGGCAGTCAAGATGATTCCTGTGGTGAAAACGTTCTTTCCTTATTTTGTTAGACATGACAATAATTGCTGTAACTTTCAATTTGTAAATCACTGTATTAGCCCCCCCTCCCCCCCAATGGCGTAGTGGTAATGTCATCGCCTTGTAATCAAAGGGTCCAATGGCCAAAACCCCGTAGACGCACATTGCGAAATGGTTCGGCCCAACTTCTTCAAACTGTAGGACCAGTCCTAATTAGCCTATCTGTGCATAAAGTGAACTTAAAATAACAATGAAGAAATCCTATTATTTATAATAAAATATCGTCATTCAAATTATATGGTATTTTTCAGATATCTCGGGGGCAAGTGCCCCCTGCCACCCATCCCCGAAATGTTATGGACGTTTCGATTTGGTTTCGTTTCGAAGAAGGAGGGGGGGCTCTTTTTGTCAGGTTGTGGAAGGAAATCCGGTATTTCTCGATCCTAGGCTAAACTGTGATTGCTACTATCCAATTGACATGCTCGGTGACGGCACTTATTTGCCACATAATGCATAAGGAAAATCAGCGTACGTCTTGAAGTACAGTACGTTCCAAAAGTCATGTAACCCTAATTTTCATCGCTTATAATATGAAAACTGTAAGATATATTACCTGTATATTTCTGGTTTTCTGCATTATGAACCATAGATTTCCAATTTACTTCATATAGCAATCTCTAGAAATTAATTGCTTATATCATATTTTTTTTCCAGAATACCATTTTGGGGGAAAGGGTGAGAAGAAATATAATATAGGCTATATAAAATTGTCACAAGGTCATATTTCCAAGTTCTCTGAGTGGTGACATGACAATCTGCGTATGACAATAGCGCTTGTATCCGTGAAGTAAAAAGAAGTGAACTTGAGTTGGCAACATTATCAACCCTCCTTACAGATGTGATCTCCCATATCTGTCAAATCTGCGCGCGCTCTTACGCTATTGGATGCCAAAAAATATCTCTATAAATATGAATGTAATTTATTAATTACGTTAATTAAAACCTCGTTTTGTGATTTGTTTATCCCTATGCGGAGGTCGGTTTTCTATCATCATCGCACTTGTGCCATAGGAATTTGTTACAATGACAATATTGCAGTGAATTAGTTAATAAGAACTTCCGAGTTCCAGAATATGAGCTAGAAATGAAAAGTAGATTATTTTTTATGATTAATAATTATAATAATTATTTGTCCTGGGCGAGTTTGTTTCCAGGCGGGGCAGGACTCCAATAGCCCCCAATTTAGATAATGGAGTTTAGACTTCTGAGTTTCGTAGCACGTAAGAGTTAACTGCTCATCTTAATTTTACAATTACATAATTACATGTGTGGGCTGTGTAGACCCCCACCCCTATGATATTAATAATGACTATTCGCCTAGGAGAATAAACCATTATTAAAACAAATTAATGATGATCAAAAATTATGTATTAAATACGAATAAAATAACAAAACCTCTCACAATCTTTCTCAATTTACAATGATTGATTTAGTGCAATGTATTCAATAAGAATGATAACAGAAGCTTTGTATTTCGTTAGTTAACCTATTCATCTTTGGCGAAAATCATGGACATTTCGAAATAGATTCTGAATTCCAATTTTAAGAAAAACCTCGGTCATGATAGGGAAATATTGTGAAGGGTTAATTTCCAGCAGCCCAAGGGTAGTAAAATTTTATAGACCGTTAATAATAATCATAATACTAATAACTTTTGCTTGATGAAAATGAAATTTGTAAATGGCTTACTAATTATAATAATAATTATTATTATTAAACTGATTACAATTAATAAATAGTATATTTGTATATTTCTTTTTAACAGCCTAATTGAATATACTATATATATATGCACCTATTAACAACAATATTATTATGTTTATTGTAGGATTGCATTAATATTTCAAATTTCAACTTTTGAAAATCTATCAAAATATATTTGAATTTTCACTTTTTGAGACTTCATACAGTTAATTATTGCCAATTACAGCATATTTTTCCACAAGAAATTCTGAAACATTCTTATATAGGTTATGAAGAAAATTAAATTGTAATAGAAGAATGTGACCATCCACTAAACCAGAATATTTTTTTTTTCAAAATTATTCCAAGTAATATAACTAAACGATTGTTTATTTGATTAAGTAATTAATGCAAAATGTTAACTATACCAATGGTTAAACCCTCCCCTTATATGTACGGCCATGTCTGCAGACCGAAAAACATTTTGAGATTAAAGTTTTCCTGCAAAACATGGTAAAAATCTTACGTGTTTAACAATAAAAAATAAATATAGAATCTTGAACTGTTTGTATGAAAATGTATATATTTTCATTCTGTTTAATTTTCGACCGTTATATTTGTATGACAGATCGTTTGAAGCACTGTAAACTTGCGAAAGTCAAACAATTGGCTGAACTTGTTTTGGACAAAAGATGTTCTCTTTTGAACCATAGATTGACAAAGGGGTCCAGGAAAATCCGTTAAAACAAAAAGGCATACGTTGGCATCTACAAGATTTGAAATTAAAGGGTCGTTCATGAAATAGATCAGAAGATAAAAGGCCCTTTTTTTAAGTAGGGGGGAGAAGACATGTAACGCAGCTTTTTTTCTTAACGGGAGAAGGTACGTAACATACTACATAGGGAAGGGAGATAATACCTCTGGGAGTTTTAGTTTTTTTTAATTAAAAGAAGTTGCATCTCCTGACATAAAAAAAACTTCACCAACTAGTTTCAAGCAGCCCTCGGAACTGGTATAAGAAGTCTACCAGGATGCTCAGTAGGGTATGCACAGTAAAAAAACAACTACGATAAATTAATTTAAAAAAAAGCTCAAGTCCTTTTGTTCCTACGTTCAGAAGGCTTTCATCTTTTTCCCTCAAAAGACAAAGGAAAAGGGGGAGGGGGTGAGAAGAGGGAAACGGTGCAAGTACTGTGAGAAGACGAATTCTTAAGATAAAAGGAGAGGCTCATTGTAGAAAGGGATCTGAGATATTCCCTCTCGCTGTTCATTATGCCTGCTCAAGCTTCGTGTAGACATAAAGATAAAAGGATCCTGTTTTTTCTTTTCTTTTTCTTTTCTTCCTCCGTCTGTCTAACTACCCTTTGGCGTTGAAGAAGCGTGTGAAAAAATTCAAACTCCACATTAGTGCTCTCCGGACGGGCGGGGGTAGTTAGGCTTGCAAGACACGTACTTGTCGGCTTAAAACAGATCCTAGCATACATAATTTGCTCAATGAAAAGAAATGTAAAAAAAAAGCAACCGGTTAAAAAAAACAAGCAAACTGGTTTCTAAGCTCTGTTGTCTCGTCTGTGTTCCCTCTTTGAATATTTTTTGTCATCATTAGCGAGGTTTTTTGTGTGCATCCCTGATGCTTCGTCTGGTCCCGCGCGCTTGCGATCCCCTTGCAAAAACTTCTTGCCCCGAGGGGTGGCGAGGCTCCATTGTGTGGGGACCGGCTCGTGAATGCAGTCTCCCGGACCCGCAACCCTCCCCGAGCCTTGCCATTCGCCCGCACTCCCAAAACAAACCCTCCTGGCCCCTTTGTTGCTTGCGCGTGCCAATGTGTTATTGGCGAAACCCAGTTTCGCTATCTTCCAATCAGAACTATCGAAAATCGACTTGGGGGTATAGGAGAAAAAAAAAAGACGAGAAAAAATGGCGCTGGGAGGATGAGGTGATTATGGCACCTAGAGAATCTGAAGCAGCCAGTTTTCTGGCTTCAGGTTATATACTTTAGCTATGTTGTATCCTGTTTTGTCTAACGTGTGTGTTTAGATTACTTAAGAGTAAGGCCGTCTACGTCAGGCCGGGCAAGTAAGGCATTTTATCCGAAAAATACTGCAACGATCGGTACCTGCCTTATTTGTAATTTTCAGCCCTTTACAATAATTAGCGCAAATTACAGTGACTGAAATGAAGATATATATATATATGTGTGATATAGTCCTATGTAATTTTAGAGTACATTCATTACCCAGGGACAGGGCAACAGCCCATCTTGTCCCCCTCCGGACGCCCATGCCCTGGAGCAGCCTTTGGAAAGTTACTAAACTGAAAAAGTAACGGACAGTTACTCTTCTTGTAATGTAACTCCGTTACAGTCGTCGTTATTTTAAGGAGTGGTTACTTATACTGCTACTTTATTCTAGATAAAATAAATTACAACTCTTAGAATGCGTTGTTCTTTATTTTTACTGATTACCTTGTAAAATGTTATTTTTTTTAAAAAAAGAACTCGTGAACTTTAAATAAGAGAAAAACAAATCCAATGCTTGAAAAAATTACGTCACGCTAAATATTTACTTGGTTTTGTATATGTATATTTTTTTTTTCTGCTGAAACGTTTAGAGAAATACCTGAGTTCCAGTTACTTATTTGAAAAATTAGCGTTACTCGAAAAAAGTAACTGTTACTTGTAACTGCGTTACTTGAAAACACTGTTCGAGGATTCAGTTAGTCGTGCATTAAAGTGGTTCTATGTAGCCATGAAAGTCTTTTCTGTTTATTTGTTCTGTGGATGTTAATTCAATTGCGAAAGCGTAGGAGGACTAGATTGAAGGTGAGAGTGGCCATAGATCTCGGAAGCTTTCAAACGCCTCCAGAAATCGCACGGCTAATAACCCCAGCGAACTCTCTTCTGCCAGGGAGTTAAGAAAAATCCCTACAAATCGTTAAGGTTCCTTCAGTACGACACCTGTCGACTGTTACCAAGAGGAACCTTCAAACAGCATGATTTGCATCTAGACATAATTTCCGCAACCAGAAAGTAAACAGTCAATCGGAGAGCAGCATTCATGTATTCACACGCAGAAGGTAACTGTGATGTAATAAATGTATTCATCTAAATATTTTTTGTAGATTCCTTTGAGATTCGTAACATTCTGTTCAGAAAAGTATGTGAGTATGGGTGAGTCTGTTAAAAGAGGCCCCGTGGAAAATGTGCTCCTTGCATGTAGGCAACCCTGGTACACCGAAGAGAATAGCGGGGTAGAGAACAATCCAGGATATCGGTGCCAAGCAGTTTAGACAACTTGACATAAACGTAAACGAATGAAACATCTCTTCTGTAAATGCACTACAGTGTGTCAACAACCTACCTAAGAGGAGGTGCTGGAAATGTCCTCCGTTGACCTCGAGGCACGTGTACAGACGATACCACATGTTCTGAAAAGCACGGGCGAGGACATCCTGCGGGTTGGCCTGGATAGCTGTGATAATGTTGTTGTGGAGTTCTTCGAATGTGTGATTGTTGTTGCTATACACCTGTCCCTTTAGAGCTCCCAACAAGAAGAAATCACAGGTGATAAATCTGGAGAACGAGGTGGCCAAGGTTGGATCGTGCCACGGCTGATGACGCGATCAGGCGGGAACCCTGGCTCAATGCGCGTGATCGTTGCGCATGCTGTATGTGCCGTGGCTCCATCCTGCTGAAAGTAAACGTTCCTTCGATCATCCTCAGTCAGTTGTTCAACAAACACGTTGAATATGTTACTGATGTCACGAGTCGAGTTTACAGTCTCATGGAAGAACACGGGGATGATGCGGCGTGACGACACGACACACCAGACACAGAGTTTCTGGGCGTGCAATGGAACCTCCATGAACACGTGTGAATTGTCACCTGATCAGTGTCGCGTGTTCTGGGAGTTTATGTAACCTGACAGATGGAACCATGCTTCATCGGAAATGAACAAGTAACCATCCTGCAGCACCTCTGGAGCAATATTGGACAGAAGCCACTCACAAAACTGCACGCGAGCTGCCTTGTCCACATCCCGCACCTGATGCATTACGGTAACTCTGAATGCTTCAGGATCCGCATAGCGGTTGACTGGGACACCTGCAACTGTTGTTCCAAACGAAGAGATGATTTTCGTGGACTGCGTATCATTAGCTGCGCTGCGTCGCCCATCTTTGTCTAATCTTCTATCTTCTCATGATTGACATACATATATATTGTATATCCATCTATATATTTTGAATATTGATATTTCTTGCATTCCGAGTCGTCCTGTATCGTGCCATCTTTTTCAGCAGCATTCTTTTTTAGGAGTGATGGGCTAAAGGGGATTATGAACGCCAATTATTCCCAGCAACCACTGTTTCTTCACGCGGCCGCCAGAGTCCGCTTGTGCTTGGAAAAAAACTGTACGGATGGAAGAGTACAATGTATTTGCAGACTGGCTCGAGTAACGTACACTGGGTGCATTTCGACTCGCAAAAACACTCTAGTGTATGGGTTGCTTAAGAGGGTTGCGGTGCGAAAGCGGTCCATCAAATTCCCCTTGAAGTGGCCGAGGGGCGATATGATGAAGCTTTGCGTGCAGCCGTTGCCACACAGTAGCCCAGTGGTTGCAGAGAAGATTGATGAAGATAGCGTCTTCGATTCACGGTAGAACGGGTCACGCTACAGATCTTCTCTCCGGGATGATAGTAGAAATCGCGAACCCTTCTCTCGAGCGAGCTTAAGTAAACATTTATCACCGCAAATCATCGTATTGCACAGACCACGGAACTTTTTAGGCACGCACATAGCAACAAGCAAACGAGCAGTGTTCTAGGGTGGAACATTGTTAAGGAATTCACGTGTGGAGCGACCATTAGCAATAGCACAATTCTTTCCGGTGCGATCTGCGGCTTCGTATGTTCTTTTCTAGTTTTCCCATATTCTGTTTTTTGCCAATAGGTACGTAGGTTGCAATTTAATATAAATAGTTACATATTTATATAATTCTTCGTTTTTAAGTTTTCAAATCATATTAGAAATGTGCCATTAATCAGTATCGCTCGATATAGGCATATCGGTGTATCGATTTATCGTTAATTTGCTGATCATTTTATCGATCCAGTATTTCTATAAATAGCCAGTAGGTTGGTGCCCTATTTTGCTACCCCCATACTTTACACTTATGCAAAGGTATAACTCGTGTACCTTGGGTCTGTAGTCTGTATAGTAAATTCTAAAAATAAATTTCTCTTTGGACCTTTTATATTTTTTGTTACTAAACGTTGTTTTTCTGCCTCTTCTGGCTAATCGCGAGAATGAGTGATGATATAGTAAAATTAAGGGGGAGTCACAAAGCACATCCATGCTCAGGCTGGGATTCGAACCAGGGATCCCTGGCATGGTAGCGCGTAGTTTTAATCACTCCACCACGAAGATCGACATAACCAGATTTTCATTATAAGATAAAGACCACTGTACATACCTTGTTGCACACGTTCGGGAGTATAATGAACCATTCAAGGTCTTTTGTAATGGAATGTTTGTAATTTATTTCGTGACAGGTAGTATATAAGCTATCGGCAAATTTCATATCGTTCCACTTTTGATGTGTGTGTGTTTGTTTCTGGGTGTATACTTGCATCGCGCGCGTGTGTGGAGATAGTGTAAAGTACTGTTGCCTAAGAAAACAATACTCGTAAAAGCAAATTTTGGCATACGCTTGTCGCCTTCCCCGCTAGCTTAACGGTATGAGAAAGTCGGTGTTATTGCTGGGTTCTAAATTCGATTCCTAGTTGTGACACACAGTAGATTGAACCCTCTTTAAAACTAGTTACATCTTTGTTTACTCGGAGCCGCGGTGACCTAATCGTTGTCGACCTCCGTGGCGGAGTGGTTAGCACAGCGCGCAGTGACGCCAGGGGTTCCGGATTCGAATCTCGGCTAAGACAAGGATATTTGTGTTTCTCCAAATGAGAGAAACCGAGATATGTAAAAGAAACTTGAGAAAACGGGGGATACTACCGCTTAGGGGTATTCCTTTAAAAAAAAAAAGTCTGTAGGGCGTCTGACTGTCATGTAGGAGACCTGGGTTCGATTCCCTGGGTGGGTGATCTAAGGTCGCAATTTTTGCGGTATTGTCCCCCGCATAAAGCGCTTGTGGGGCCCACTCAGCCTCGAATCAATGGGCACCTGGGAGCAACCCTGAGAGTAAAGGCGGCCGGAACATGGTGCTGCTCACATCACCTTCAAAATAGCCGAGATGGAGAATGTGTGGGGCCCTAACGTCACATCCTCTAAATGTGCCTTAATGGCACGATGCTATAAGCACGGGGAACTTTTTTTGGAATGGGGCTGTACTGATGTTGGCGCCAATTAAAGGCATACGCAAAGAGCCAATGATATCAACAAACAAGAATAAACATTATTATACGCCCACGAAACTAAAATATGAGTGCTGTTGTTTCCATAGCATTTTATATCTACCACGAAAAGAAGTCTGGGACGTGACGTCATGAAAGTACAGAGAAAGAAATGGAGAGTAGTCAACAGGCCGATTTAATATGAATTGCCGTCAGGCCCGTAGCTAGAGGGGGATAGGCGGGGCAACTGCCCCCCTGACACGCTGCTTTGCCCCCCTGTGAAAAATACAGAACACACATCTTTACAATTATATAATGTGTTACTCTAGCAACATAACAAAGACACTTACTGATTTATTAGGGTATATGGGATAGCGTATAATGTCGTATCAGGATTGGGGGAGGGGGGATTTCCTTCCAGACTCAGAGTTCGGGAAATGATTTCGGAATTTTCAGTATCTAGAACAGTTGCGACATTTTGAGTAGTCTTATTTAAAGGTGCCTAATGTGTTCGGATGTTTTTCTTGGATGTGTTGCTATGACCTTGGAACTGCTTAAATTTTTGTTTCCCAAGTCTACCATTTGGTAATAGTGATTCATGTGGTAGAGAGAGGGAGTGGATATTTGATTTTTGTTACTTAGCGTTGCTTTTCTGCCACTTCTAGCTAATCGCAACAATGAGTGATGACGTGAAATTGATGAAGAGACACTCATAAGCAGTGCCGCAACCACAGGGGGCAAGGGGCATTGTCGCCCCACCCGACCTTGGACGGAAGTCCATTCTAGAGGAAACAAACATTGAAGTAAAATAAAAAGACTAGGAGAATCTAAGAATAGCAGGACAATTGGATACTCATGATGGAATTAATTTTTACGTGTTCCTTGCATTTTTCTTTCAGACGGCGAAGGGCCCTTGTAAGGGGCACAGAGGGGCAATTGCCCCCCCCCCTCGATTTCAAATTTTATACAAATAAAAATACATTTTGTAAAATTTTCTTGCTCGCTTCGCTCGCAATTTCTACTAATCTGACAGTCCAAGTTCAGAGCCATAGCTATGGGGCGACAGGAGTCGGCCCTGGGAGCCAAACCATCTATATGAAAAAAAAATGTTAAAGAGAATGCCATGGCGCTCCGTAAAATTATTTGCGCCCTATTAAAACAATTTTTCTATGAAACTTAATATGAAATATTAATAATGACACTGTAATCCAAGAAGTCATTGATCAATCAAAGGATTCTTATTTGTTTGTCAGGTGTCAAAACATGTATTTCAACTATAATACAATACAATTTACACAATATTTTGCAAAATGGTTAACGTAACCAGTAGGCAAAGATTGTCTGTAGTGATGCAAGAGTCTCCCCTTTGAGGGAAATAGAGTCCGTGGTGGACTAAGGGGCCCATGTTTTAATGTTTTAGCATGTACAAAAAAGTATTACAAATTTTTACACAATTCATCAAAGTGTATATAATTTGTAACCATTAACAATTAATTCGATTTTTCTTGCATAACACAACACAATGGTGTTGTTGGATTCTCGTTAGATTCCTTTGTGCGCAAATATCTTGCATACTGGTAGAGGGAATCATTATGAAGCATGATTTATAAAGAGCTCCCTTAATCAGTTCTGCAGAGATGCCAAAAGCTGTTGGTACATATTAATCGTCTATTAATATTATCGACCTGTAAATATCAAGTAGATACAGTCCCCTATTAGCCTATTTATGTTAAACTTTATATTCTTTAGAAATCTGGAAAGGTCATTATCGAAATATTGCTATTTGATGTTGCTCGAAGTTTTATTTTGTAGTTTCAAGATATCATCCCTTTTCTGTTACGTATCTTTTTTGGGGGAGGGGGCAAGTGCCTCTGCGTACTCTGCTATATATGCTAATGCGACACAATAAACTAAAAATTTGCCCCCTCTAGGATTGACTTCGCCCCCCCCCCCCCCCTACAAAGAATTCCTGGCTACTGGCCTGATTGCCGTATCAGATTCCTAAATGTTGAAACCTTCACGAATAATCTATAGATTTGTTGGAAAGAAATGTTATCGATGGATTACATGTGCGTGTATGTGAACAGCACTGTAGAGTGCTCTTTTCGAATTCAAGAGACCAACACCTCCCCCCTTTTCTATCATCATTGTACTTCCTTCCTTTCCCCATAGTAATCGTACATGTATCGTTGTCGGTACAGGCACACGCAACGAGCGGAAAATGAAAGTGCTGCTGTCGGAGTGCAGTTGCATAATTGTGTGTGTGCGTAAAAGAGAGAGAGAGAGAGATCCTCCCTCCTTTCAACCCCGTTTTCCCTCTGTTGTGCAATGGATGTGAAAAATCAATAGCTCAACGTTTTAAAGAGGAAAGAATGAAAACCCCTACCTATTCTATACGTCCTTCTGCTCTATTTCTCCGCAACAATTTCCTTTTCTCCTTTAGGTCTTCCCACTCTGGTTAGGAAACCCTGTCGTTGTATTCTCATTAATGACCTACGCAACTCTTGAGTGCTTGTTTTCCATGTCTGGCCCTTGTCTCGCGGAAGGTAGTTTATATCCTGTGCAGTTATGCAATATGCCACGCATGGCTGGCCTGCTAGGTTGCATATAGTTGTGACAACTGCACTCGACTTTTTCAATTACTCGTCACCGTCTCGGTGCGAGAGCGCGCCGAGTGGTTGACTTACGATCTCACTGTCCTAGGTTTTGACTTCGAGTCACGTTTTGTGCTTGACATTCATACTTTCAGCGTTCTTTTGTTTCTGACGTCACTTGCGGAACATGTAATCCGTTCGAAAGGATCATATTTCAGCGAGATATGAATTTGTTTGGTAAATGCCCATGGCTCAATTTTTTTGGGCACCGTGTATCACGCAATGTTACTCAAGAAAATCAAACCATCTAAAGGTAATGAAAGTCTGGGGAATCTCTTCTGCGCCCTTCTTTATGATGCGCCCAATCAAAAGGCGTCGTTTGCTCAGACGCAGAGAACCTTGGCTCCGAAACGCATCGTGAACTTCATTTGTTTTAGCGTTTCCGGTGACGAACCTCTTCCTGCCAGTGTCACGTGTCATCAACGATGCAGACTGCTGGAGGATAGTCGAAATCTTCACGGAGGATTTGTGAAGAGTTACATAGGTGGATCTCAGTGAAGCTATGGAATGCAATGTCAGCATACTAAACTTCTTTATACGGAGTGTTTCAAAAGTCTTTCAACCTTAAATTATAGCATGAAAATTATGAGCGGGTTTTCTGCATTATGAAGCCTCATGTATCGCGATTTATTGCAATTATATTTAATTGCCAATTTACTCCATAATGGAAATAAAAAAACGAATAGTTCAAGTCAGAATACTTTCTTTTCTAAATGCCAATTTCGGGGAAGAAAAAAGGATAAGAAATTATCAGTCATATTTTGCAGTTTTGTGACTAGCGTTACGTTAAAATATGTTTTGCGGTTTCGTTATCGATATAACATGAAAGGTGAACTCATCACGCTTGGTACACAAACTAAACGTTATAGTAAATTATCTACTTCCACGGTGGGGCTTCATAGGTAAGTCTCACGCAGTGGCGGCTCGTGGTCTGCACTTCAGTCTATCGTCAAAAAGTGTTTTATCACCCCTGTGAAATACTCACACCCGTTTTTGCGTACATAATGAAGCTTAATATATTGGCAACCCAAGTTTTGATCACCTTTCACTGAAAATGGGGCTATGACAGAGTTATACGTATTTCATGATTTTATAACACGAATTTTTTTACAAATTTCAAATATTTCGGAAATTATCCAGCCAATCACGAGAAGAGCGATGTTATTGTGCAGCATGTAATTCAGCATTCGATAACCTGACAAAATCACTCAAAACATAGAAATACGGATCTACAATGGCAGTACTATTGTGATTTGCAAAATGTTTCGTGAAAACTTTCTCCCCGGCTCTGCTGATATTAATAAACAAGGAGAATAATAACATTGTCGTACACCAAAGAAGCCGATCCAACTACCCCATGGAGGAAATCAGTTGTAATCTATCTAGCTGTTGTTTATTTCTAATGACAGACTGATCAAATCAAGCGAAATCAAGAGAATAATAAATGTTAAAGCAAATAACAGTACTCACTAAGTTCACACTGCCCTCCTTCGTAATCGTAGTTCAGAATTTTTCTTCTCTTCCGCCGTATCCATATATTACTGCAGTTGCTACAGGCTTTGTAGCTAACTTCCCTCCAAAAATGCAATAACGTTAAGTCTGCTTTCGCTATGTACAGTTTCCCTATGCATCATGAAATCAAACACTTTCAACTGAAACAGGAACGACCTTTTGACAGCGTTAAATAATTTTGTAACTCAGTAACAGCCACACAATGCAAAACAGCTGACTATTTCATGCACGCTGCCTCCCGCGGGTTGATAATTCGGCTACTGCACCACACAGGTCGTTTATTTTGACCAAGATGCACGAAGCAAAGGCATGCTTAAAACACCCGTTTTGGTTTCAGTTGCCCTCCCCCCTCTCCTCCTTTTCTACCCCTGTTATGCTCGGGACAATATACCATAAAAATTTCCCTTTCATAAAAAAAAAATCCCTCAATTTGCGATGATGTATGAGTTGCATCGACTGCGTCAAACGATCTCCAATGGAATGGGTTTGCAACACTACATTAGCTCGCACACAGATCGCTTTGTTCACAGCCTCTCTACGCGACTGCTGCAACAGCGTCATAACGAGCGAAACTACCATTGTGTTCCAGCCCCGATCGCGGCCTGGTCTACGCGAGTTCATATCACGAATCGCAGACTTCTCCACCATGGGAACACTTGATGTTTCGAAGGAGATAGAGTTCAATAAATAAGTATAATAATAAAGATTTGCATTACAGATTTATTTGGGTGTGCACGTGCGAATAGGCAGAAGCCGCTACTGGTCTCACGAATGTTTTCAACCACTTCGTTCTTGACAGATGGCCACCCTGTGCTTTTTCCGTTGCATAAGCAACCCATTTCCTAAAACTGTTTCACCCACCTTGCGATGTTGTGACTGTGAGGTACTTCTTTTACAAATTTCGTCCGGAAATGTCTCTGAACAACGGTTACCGACAGGGTGGTATTTGTAGGGGGGATGGGGGATACCCCCTCTGCTTGATAAATTTTATCTATGGGGGAAATGTTATATGGCATAAAGTCATTATCTCATGCTGTCCCTACACAGTCAGTAGAATTTACAATCACAGGAAATTTCTTAAATACCACACTGGTTACCGATGAAGTTTGTGAGTATTCTAGCACACAATAACCCTTTTCTTTCGCTGATGCCGCCGTTTTGGATGACGAGCTTGTTTTATTTCAGTGTTGCCAGATGAAACCTGGAAAGATAAGCTATCACGATATATCGATAATTGTGAATTAAATTCTTTACAGCAGTCACATGTGTGGTTTATTTTTGTACCATTCATTTTGAATTACCCTGTATATCCACTTCAAATGCCTACATAAGTTGCAACTACATTCTAGTTTACCATATTTAGAGCCTCCCCGATGGCACAGTGGTAGCGTCGTCGCCTTGCAATCAAGGGGTCCCGGGTTCCACACCCGGTGGAGGCACATATTGGTTCGGATCCCACTTTAAACTGTAGGTCCAGTGCCGATTAGCCTTACTGTGCCTAAAGTGGACTTAAAACACCTAATCAATCAATCAATCAAAACCATAATCTCGAAGAGACTTTCTTCGTCCTCTTCTAGATGTTGAAAATGCGTCTCGGTAACATCCCTATCTCTTTGATTCAAGAGAGAAGTTGCAATTTCCTGGCCAGAGATTGGAGGGTCGCATAATACATAACACTACACGGTTGATGAACAATGGCATATATTTTTCAACAAATATAACGACGAAATGAAAGTCGTCCTTGGTGCTGTCAGCGGCTCCTTGTCAGCCTTAATTCCACTTCTTGGGGTTGCGGGTTCGTTGGCGCGAGGGAAGCTGGTTCCAGGTTTCGCCGTGGAAGCTAGAAAAAGAGAAGAAACTTCCAGCGAGGCTCCCCAGGAAAAGAAAAGAGGAAAAAATGTACAAAAAAAAATCTTGCAGTTCTTGGTGGCTAAAATCGATTTTTCTGCTGGAAGCTGGGAGAGGGAGAGGCAAGTGACGGGGGAGGGCTTGAGAAACTCGAATTGGTTTTCTTGTGCTTCCTATGTACGAAAGCTTCAGTAGAAACAAAAGTTTATGCTGGATGCTCTGCTCTTCTTCTTACGCATCCATATTGGTGCATATTTCACTACACACTGTCGAGACGAATGTCTTGCTCGAAACAAGGACGAGTTTTAGTCGAGACGGTACACTGGCCGTGTCCGAAAGGTGCAAGACCGTACTTGAAGCGAGCATACTTCGCAGTGCTGTCTTGAAGTCCTGGACTGGAAGTGAAAATCTTTCGAACTGCACTTTGACTGCAGCGCCAAATACGATCAGTAGATATAACTGAGGGCATATTGGTTTTCCATGTTTAAAACACTTGTTTTTTCACCACAGAAATCACATAACATTTGCAAATGTACTTATACATACATTTCCACACATTAGAAGAACTACAACAAACAACTTGCTGGTTTTCTACCTCCGCGATTTCAAACAAATTAACAAGAAGTCCGCTTGTCACGTGACCGAGCATGCAACCTTGGCATGCTCTGCACTGTGGTCTTGATACCTCGTGAACTTGACGCTTTCGAACTGTACTAGGTGACGTCACTTCAGCCAAGACCATACTCCAAGTATGTACTTTGTACCCATAGGCGTAGCTAGAACTTTATCTTTGGGTGTGCACAAAGAAAAAAAATGCGGTCTTGTACCTTTTTTATAGCATATTTTGCAACACAATCACTTGGCTCTTTAACTGCACTGATGTTTGTAAAGGAATATAAATTCACTAAATGACAGTGTTGACAATTTCTGAATATATGTAGTAGAAAAAATGAAATTGCATAGAAGTTACACACACACAAAATGTTCATAAATGTTACAAACAAATACATCAAAATACACGTCATCTATAACAAGAAACGTCTGTCAAAAGGTACAATATATCTTAAACTCATCAATAACTTCATTTACATCAATAGAATAGATTAAGCTTTTTCCTGTTCCACAAATAGCAAGAGCAGGGCTTCCAATCTATCCTGCTTCTGAGTTGCTCTTAATTTAGTTTTAACTTGGGTAAGCTTGGAGAAAGCTCTCTCACACGTGCAGCTTGTGACAGGTATAGAAGAAAGGCGCTGCAGTACAGAGTACGTGAAATGCAGTAAATATCTCCTTTCTCGAATGATATAAAAAAAAATCGAAAATCTATAGACACTCGTTTCATCAGCGATAATGCACACGTTTGTACCAAGTAATGACATTTTCAACTTCGTACAAACTGCCGCTTATTCTCTTTGATAAACCAACCCATTAGGGTGTGCCTAGGCACACCCGGCACACCCCGTAGCTACGCCTATGTTTGTACCATTCGGACAGAGCCAAAGAAACAGAGACAGCTCTGTCAACAACGAGAAAATCTGTGCTCTCATGAAAGTAGCATAGTTCAGGAAGTGAACATGAAATTGGTACAGTCCAAAAGAATCATAATTTCTAAATTCGTGGAAAGACAATCGGTTCAAGTCGACCTCGGGGCGGACTGGTTAACACAGCGCGCTACGACGGCAAGGTTCGAATCCCGGCCACGACATGGGTGTTCTTTGTGAGTGTCCCTTCATCAGTTTGATCATATTAACAGTTTTAACACTCATCTTCATCTTCGCGAGTAGCCAAAAGGGAGAGAAATATAAAA
Source organism: Lepisma saccharinum (assembly GCF_977018435.1). Classification (NCBI taxonomy): domain Eukaryota; kingdom Metazoa; phylum Arthropoda; class Insecta; order Zygentoma; family Lepismatidae; genus Lepisma; species Lepisma saccharinum. Next base: position 160,474,374 of record NC_139229.1, on the reverse strand, counting down.
TAACCCATGGCGCGACAGCCCTAGAAGGGCCTTGGCCTATCTCCCGATTGCCAGTCTCCCTCCGACAATCCTACCTAGAGGTGTGAAGATCTTCAAATGGTGACGTGGGGTCAGCACGTCGAACCCTCAGCCGTTATAGGAGATTGTTATGACCGGGTTACGCTACTCACTCGAAGCTCCCAAATTTCCTCATGATGGTGGGTTGCCACCGGTCCTATACACACGCCGAAAACACAAGAGACTGAACACAGGCGGAGTCGAACACATGCCGTCCCGCAGTCGGAACCCAAAGCACGGTGTCTTAGACCGCATGGCCACGGAGGAGGAGAAAGTGGTAGAAAAGCGAAGTGATATAAACCAAATCAATCAAGACAGACGATTGTAGAAAGTCGAGACGATAACAGCATTTGGAATTTGACACGAGATGAGAAATAAAGTTTAGGTCCACAGGGTTGGGCTTCCCCGATGACATACTGGTAACGTTGTCGCCTTGTAATGAAGGTATCCCAGATTTGGTACGTTGCACAGTGGTTCGGATCATACTACAAACTACAGGCCCAATCCCAATTAGTCTGTCTTAGCATAAAGTGAACTTGAAACCTTGACAAGTCCACTGGTAGTTGAGTGTCGTGTCCTAACTACCCCCTATCGGGAATCGAACCCAGGACTCCTCGATAATTAGTATGTTATATTTAGGGTTCGAGAATTGCACGGTGGCAACTTTCCCTTCGTTCTTATGATCTTCGTTTATTGCTCTGTTCTCCACGCTTCAACTTTAACGCTTTTCTCTTTCCCACACGTTCCAGTTCAAGTTTTGCAGGGACACGGGACGAAATCCGCCCGGTTACTTTCGTGGTCTTTAAAAAAAATAGGTCACTATTTCCTTTGCATGCAAGGTAACGTAATAAACTAACCACTTTCCCCACCTCCCTTAACATTTGACGTTTTCATGAATCCTGCAGACAAGACACGGACGGACAGGACCAACGGCCGGGGCAGAGAACAGTATGATCCATCTCGTCTCGTATTTATAACGTTTGGGCAAACAGATTTATGCAAGAGGTTAAAGAGGGTCCCTTTGTGTCCCGTGCCACATAAACATTACCTTAATGTTCTTGCCTGTTCATAATCGGAGAAAGAAGTAAGGAAAATTATGTGCTTTGGTGGCTTTCATTTGACTGGCAACGAATGGGAGGATGAGAAGAGGAACAATTGACGAACGTATCTTTTTAAGAGAGCTTGCGTTGAGGTTTTTTGGGCTTGGCCTTTGGCACGGTGCTTGAGATGCAAGGCGTGCCAACTGTTCGGTGTTCGTTTGGCTTGGCGGAACTCTTTCATTGTTGCCAGGTTCTGAGCGTAAATATTTGACGGTTGCGTTATTTAAATTTCGTGAGAGTCAGGAATTCTTCCATCGGCAGTGTTGCCAGATTTGAGATCCAGAGGGGGTGGGAATATCTTTGACTGCAAAGGTTAGCGGCTGACCTTTTTGGCTGAGATGATTGTGTGTAAATCCAGGCGAATGCTGGGATGGTACTTTTAACGAAGACAACACACAAATGCAAATTTCTCTCTCGTCTCGATTAACCAAATGACCCAAATATGCGACCATTGAGGAAATCAACAAAATTTGACGTTACCTTACAATTTGACACGCACAGGGGATGTAGATTCGAGCAAGACTTGAAACTTGGTCTCTGGTATACGTCCCATACCTATTCTATTCCTTGTACTTTTTTAGGTGAAAAAAATGTTATTTCCTTTTTAAATAATTAAAAATAAAACGCTGACGTTCTAGGAAAGTATTGTTTGCCCCACCTCGTGGGGAAAAAGTCTAGTACGCCCATGAACGGTTGATATCAACAAACAATATTTGATCAAAATGCCTGCGGACTGCTGTGGCTCTTCCGATAACGCACAGGATGTCAATTCATCAAACTGCGCTGGGGAACAAAACCGTGTGGGCTAACGATGAGATCTGTGGAAGGGTCTTGTAGAGTACACCAGCAGAAATGTTAAATGTGCATTGTAAGAAAGCTGAGGCTAGGGATTTTTTGAAGAAGTAGTCGCACTTGAAAATATATTCGTTGACAAAGAACACCATGGCCGATTATGCGATTGACTGCACTCAGTGAAAACGAGTCAGGCGCCTCATGACTGCGGGAACACCGTTTCTATATGATGCAACCAGACAGTCTGGCGAGAAAATTGTTTATAAACGATCCATAACTGCATATACGCGTATATTTAATGTTGTCCGTGTTTCAAAAGCAACGAACAGAAAACAGGAAACTGAAATTGAGCCACCAACACCGAAATCATATTTATAATAGTTTTATGCGAAAATTATACAAATCAAACTGAAAACTGGTAAAAAGTAATTATAGGAACCAAAGAGGAAAAAGTGACACACAAGCAAATGTGGAAAATCTGAAAGATACAAGGAGAAGATGGAGTCCCGTATCGAATGCGTAAGGTGAGCTTGAATCACGAAGCAATTACAATGCAAAATAATTTAAATAGTATACTCTGTCGCAGGAGTCTGTGCATCAAGCGAACAGAAACAAGTAGTCTGCGCAAGTACTGACTCGAGAGAGTTCGACCAATGAACGCGTGAGAGGGGAAATGAGTGCATCGAGGGTAAAACGGAACTGCAGCTACCAACCGTTTGCAGCAGCGCGCACTGCTTTGTTCCGCTCACTCGCTTTCTCACCTTGTTTACCGATATGCGCGGCGTTGCTTCGCAGACTCCTAGGAGGGAGTATGGAAGTTGCAAGAAAGTAGTCTAGGACGTTGGAGATAAGTCAAACGTCAACGCAGGAGCTATCGTCAGGTGAACACAATGACTCACGTAATGAGTAATAAAAGTGATGGATGCTTGTTCAATCATCATATCCTGTTTTAGTCCATCTGTTATGATTCCGTGAACACGTATTCTTTCCGAACGACCCCATTCTCGTTTAATTTATTCACCATTCACCCCTTTTCACTGCTTTGTGTTGAAACGAATGCATTAGTGCCGCCAGTTCTGATAATCTTAACAATGTGTCTCTTACGAAGTCGTTTTATGGTTTAACCCCCTTCTTTCAGTCGTATTTTAATTAGTGAAGTGGGAAAGACGAGTGTTGGACACATACATGTTTACGAGTAAAGTAGGATACCGGTGTATTTTCCTTTTGCACATAGCATAGTTTGTTTTAAGCCCAATTTATGCTCAGATAGGGTACAATTTCAAGTGGAAATCGAACCGCTGTGCAATATGCCCTCGTCAGGTATCGAAACCGCGACACCTTGATTACAGGGCGGCAGTATTACAACTACACATATACATTAGGGATGGCCAAATCTGGATAAAATTTTATCTGGATATCGGATAATTTTTTATTAAGATTTCAAATATCCGGATTTACGGATTATCCGGGTTATCAGGATATCCGAATTGCCCGGATTATCCGGATATTATGATTATCCGAAATGTCCGTATACCCGAATGTGTGCATTATCCGGACAGTTTTATCGTTTATACGTCTTGCGAGCTATCCCCATATTCTTTTATTCATGTTCGTATTTCAGTGTATGGATTTTCTACAAATCCTTCATCAAATCTGCACTATTCGGATATTCGGGATAGTCGTACTATCCGGATTGTTTGATTATCCGGATATCCGAATAAACCGGATATACAGATATCAGGATTATCCATTGAATCCGAAGGACCTCCTTGATGGCGTAGTGGTAGCGTCGTCGCCTTGTAAACAAGGGGTCCCGGAAGGCACATACATAGTGGTTCGGATCGCACTGTAGATCCAGTCCCGATTAGCCTTACTGTGCATAAAGTGGACTTAAAACACCAATTCAATTATTGAATCCGAAACGGATATCGGATGATTTGAAATCTTGATATCCGTTATTCGGATTTTGTAGCATCCCCAATACAAATATATGCATGCAGATCACCTTAATTTATAAGGACTACATAATTTTCATTTATGTTCTTTCAGTGTAAGAGCGCCATTTTATTTGTAACAATTTAAGTAATAACAAATAGATTCATAGTTAATTCACTTTGTATCTTTCTAAACAGTTTAGTATATTTTCTATAACAAGAACAAATGTTTTCAATTTAGCCACGCATTGCTTCCAACATCAGTTATTGAAATTGCATGTATTCGCTGATACCATCTGCATATTTACCCATCTATCAACATCCACAAACTTTTGTTTACAATGATTATCAAGAAGAGAAACTTCGGCATCGGCAAGTTAACTGAGTCGTGGAGGTATTGCAGGTTCTTCTGAAACTTAAGAGGCTTTTTTTAGGCTTGGGGCGGCGAAAACCAGGTATCGGGTCGTACTCGTTTGACTTGCTGGACCGAGCAGCAGTAATACTCGACTCGATGACGAAGCGGGTATCGGCGGATAAAAACATGCTTTAGCAGGACTTTGTGCTTATTAGTTATCAGATTTTTTTGTATGAATAGAGATAATTAATGCATAGGGATGAGACGACGATTTTCAATCTCCTATTCTTACGGCATGGACATACAGCACAGTAAAAGTCCTTCAGTAAAACCGTTAACACACAGAGGATCACCAACTGAGCAAAATATGGTCTCGCTGGCAATCTTGCCGTCGGCATTTGAATATGGGGAATGGTAAGTCTGAGGTGGGGGTTAAAGTCACGTTCCATTGAAGAGGCATTCCTGCAAGTCATGGCCGGACGAATGGAACAAAAGAGGCCATCTAATTCTTCCAGTACACGGGAATATAAACACGCACTATTCACTCTGCATTAGAGCATAATGACAACTAAAGGGGGACCTCGCCAGCAATCCTTTTTTCCCTAGGAAAAAGTGCGTTTGTGTGCATACGCATACATCGCTGAACATGAATGCGTGCGTGCAATTCTACCCACGAGAGGAGGGAGACTCGAAAGGCAAACAGTCACTGGAGGAGTTGGTTGAATGCGCTGGCTGAAGGGGGTGGGGGGGGGGGAGAGCTATAGTTCCTGAACTCTTTCTGAGACAGCTAACTTCATGAAAACCCTTTCCCATATCAAGAACAATCCACATTTTCATAATGCCTGGAGTGGACGTCCCACAGATTGCCCCTGCGGTGACATTTGTAAGGTGTGACTTAACCTCATTAGACCTCTGCTGACTGTAACATGCCCCTTAAAAAAAAAGGAACATCATTTTTCCTTGAAACAACTGAAATACTGCTTTTTTAAGCGATTATGAAGCAGCTCTTAAAATATACCAACTTCGAACTGAACATATACTAGCAATAAGATAGTCATTTTGTTTATTGTTGGTTGGTTGTGTATTATCTAATACTTATATTTTATTCCAATCCAAAATTTCTTTGTAAACAATATGTCTTATTGCATTGATATCCCAGATAGTTCATTAAAAATACAAATAAAATAGCAAATAAAATTGAAATGTTACCCTGTGGAGGCACATAGCACAATAGTTCGGATTCCACTTTAAACTGTGGGTCCAGTCCCGATTAGCCTTTCTGTGCATAAAGTGGACTTAAAACAACAATTCAATTTAATTCTAAAGCTAAATGTAATGGAAGGGAAGTAGTGTATGAAAAAATGTTAGATGGGGAGAAATTTATTTGACACGGATTTGTATGTTTCATACAAGACAAGTTTAAATTTTAGAGACCTGATTATTTGACCCCCTTTACCATATAATTTTTTTTAAAAGGCATCACGCATATTCTAAATATCACAATTCGACTTGATTGAATGATTAATTTCGTTTATTTTACTTCGCTTTTCTGCCACGTTTGGCTAATCGCGAAGATGAGGAGTGATGGATGATATGATGCAATTGATGAAGGGACAATTGATGAATCTCATACCCAGGCTGGGATTCGAACCCGAAACCCCTGGCGTCGTAGCTCTAACCATTCCGCCTCCGAGGCCGTCACCATTCAACTCTACCCATATGCGTTTTTTTTCAGTTGGCAACAATAGTTTATGCTATATATTATCCATTTCCGAACGATTAGCTTGTTACGAAGTTGCAGTCTCACCTTAAGTATTTGTTAATATTAGATATTCTAAAATCAGTGGCGGCGATGGGGGGGGGGGACAGTTGCAGTTGCATCCCCCACACTTTTTGCCACTTTTGCCCCCGCACTATGCTATACTTTATCTACAAAGGGAAATAAACTGTGCTTGCGCCCCTCAGTTTTGGCACTTCGCTCCCTACCCCCTAGTTTTGGAACCTAATCGCCGCCACTGTGCAAATATTTTCCAGAAGTAAACAGGACAGTTGTTTGATATTAACAAACGGGACCAGAAGTCGATGTGAGACTCATCCAGTATTGATTGATTTTTTGTTTTAAGTAAACAGGACAGTTCTTTGATATCAACAAGCAGGACCAGAAGTCGATGTGATTGATTGATTTGGTGTTTTAAGTCCACTTTATGCACAGCAAGGCTAATCGGGACTACAGTTTAAAGTGGAATCCGAAACCACTATGTGCTTCCGCCGGGTATCGAACCCCGGACCCCTTGATTACAAGGCGACGACTCTACCACTGCGCCATCGGGAAGGCACACTCATCCAGTAACTGATTGTTACGTTCCTTCAAAGTTACGTTTTCTCTCTTTTCTCTCTCTCTCTCTACAGTCTCTTTCAGTCTCTCTCTTCTTCTTCTTTCTCTCTCTGTTTCTGTCTTTGTCTATCTCTTTCCTTCGCTCATTCTCTGATTAGCTCTGTCTTTATGTATCTCTTTCTTTATTTCTTTCCTTGTCTCAGTCCTTCCTGTGGATGAGTGTGTGTCCTCGCACAATTAAGTCTGCTTCACATATGCTACCTAAGTCTTGTTATCCATTGTCCTCTCCCCGTGGCTTGCTCGCAGCCAAACAATAGCGTTTGATTTTACCTTTAGATATTTTTTGTCCTCTGGGCCTCCGTGCAAATGACGCTCTCAAGCTGTGTCCTCAATGTTGCGGAGGGTGTGTAAAAAGATGTGCGTGCTGTAGGAGGCAACAATTAAACGCACCTTCCAGATGTGTTGGAGAAAGGGCGGGAGGAGGGGAATTCGCACGGAGAACAAGGAGAGAGGCCCTTTTGTTCTTACACGAAAAGTGTATCCTCAGGTGACCTAGTGCAAAAAATAAGAACCCATGGAGAAGAAAATAAGTATGTTTTTAATTGAAAAGTAGCGTGGCGCTCCCCAACACAGAGTTCTAGTCATGAACCGTAGAAGACCATGGATATTTTTGTTTGCTGCCATGCATACTTTTTATCGTTCGTTTTGGAAATCTGATTAATGGAATGTCCGTTCACATGCATAATGAGTGGTCAGCAAGTAGATTTGGGAATAAGCATTAAGATATATCAATCCCTTCAATAAGGGTTCAAACTTCACTTTGTAGTGCCTTATTCCTAGCACTACTCCGAGGCTCTGATCTATCATACAAAATATGTTCGAGAGCATCGAGTATTCGACTAAACGATCTCGGATCTCGCGCCGTCAATTGATTCGTTAATTTTACTTAATTATCTAATTAATTGGTTAATTTTACTTCGCTTCTACCACTTTTGTGGGTTTGAATTATATTTGTACGCAGATTACTGTCTTTTGTACTGCGCGTCAAGCAAATTAGAAAAAGTAATTGCAAATATTGAGAAAAACATGCCCGAAGTTCTTGAGTGGTATCAAACATGTTGAAAGTGAACGAGTCTTAAGACGCAAGTATTAATACTATCTAGTGAAAACAATAACAATGCGATAATTGACAACATTAAAATAGGTAATTCCAATGTAAAACCATGGGACTCTCTCAAATATCTCGGTATGCACCTAGATAAGAATTTACCCTTTTCACAACATGTGAAAAAAATGTGTGCGCGTGCAGCACCTAGAATCAAGCAGTTTCAATTTGTCTGCAAATATGTACACCTTGCCCACAAATTAGCGTTCTACAAATCATTTCTTAGGCCGTTACTTGAATACTGTTCCTCTGTACTTTATGGAATTAATAGAAATAACACTACGAAACTAGAGAAAATGCAAAATTGGGCTATTCGTAGCATAAGAAATACGGCGCACACGACCTCACGTGCAAGCAGGGAAGAGCTCCAATTACCCACGCTGGAATCCAGAAGAAAATATGCATTTCTACTAAAAATTCACCAGTAATTAACACGCATCACCACTTATTAAGGGGCAAAGTAATGATATCTAGTAATATAAATTATCCCAATCTGCGATCCAATAACACCAACAGTATCGGAGTACCAAAATGTAACAAGGCAAGATACGGATCAAAATCCCTGTCATCTCTGCCAAGTAAAACGTGGAACCAACTGCCTGTAAATTACAGGACGGAGAGAAATTTGGCCAAATTTAAATTGCAGATTAGAACATTAATCTATGAATACTGACACCGTGCCTCATCTATCTCATTGCCTCCTTCATATAAGGTACTTGCAAAAATGTTTATTTTATTCTATTTCTTATATTCTTCAATTATATAAATTTATAATATTACATTTTATGTATACTTATAAACAAATAACATAACTGTATATTAATTCATGTAGGATAAAAAGCTGTTTTATTGTAGTTACAGATTCTATGTAAAGAAAATTGTAAGCTTAATTGCAACCCTACTTTAATAATAATAATAATAATAATAATAATAATTATTATTATTATTATTATTATTATTATAATGGTGAAATTGATGGACACTCGCAAAGAATTCCCCCGGCCCAGACCGGGATTCAGACCCGGGATCCCTGGCATCGTAGCGCACCGTGTTAACCACTCCCCCACGGAGGTCAACGGTCTCGCCATCGAAGTATCAGGGGTCCGACCAGTATGTTCCGTTCATCTGTTTCAACCCATCGTCACTAATTATAGGGATGGACGATATCGGAAATTTGATATCGCAATATATCGTCACAGGCGATACGATATTTTTTCCGTATCGTGATATCGGCGATATATGGCCACGATATATATCGTCAAAATATCGTGACGATATATCGTCTAGTTGATATCGCCTGGTCGATATTTTTTCAATATCACGATTAGTCACAATTAAGCTATGAGGTTGGAATATGACAATAATTAACAGGCGAGACAAGATGGGTTTATGAAATTGAAATGCTCCTCGGATAACACTATAGCTACACGTAAGTCAGATTTACATCAACACACTGTTGCTATTTGTTTGTCTTGGTAGATTCTAATAGGTGTTGGAGAAACCATCAAATTAACGGTGTCACCAAGATTTGCTTAAGGGAAGGATATGGCCACGAAATAGGTTATGTCTTTTTTACTCCCAAGTCCTATATTTTCCTGTATTTTATCTAAATTCCATGGCGCAGCAGCCCTCAGAGGGCAAGGTCCTGCCAAGCGACTTTTTCATTGGGTGACGTGTGGTCAGCGGATCAAGTTTAATCGCTGTCCGCATGATACCCAGGTCAACACCGCAAATTTAGGGACTTCCACAGGAATCTAACCCGGAATCGCTCACACCTAAGGCGAGAGCGCCCTTATGAGGGGGAGGGCGAAATCGAGCCGTGAGGGAGATTGAGGCCGTGTCCGAAAGGTGCAAGACCATACTTGAAGCGAGCATCCTCCGAGTATGGTCTTGGAGTGCGGTCTTCAAGTCGTGACTGGAAGTGAAAGTCTTTCGAATTGCACTTCGACTGCAGCGCCCAATACGATCAGTAGATGAAACTGAGTACTCGTTGTTTTCCCCGCGTTTTAAACACTTGTTTTTCTCCATAGAAATCACATAGCATTTTAAAATGTTTGTACACATACATTTCCACACATTAGAAGAACTTTAACAAGCAACTTGCTGACCCATAGCGTATATTTAACTTGTGTTGCTGGCTTTCTACCTCCGTGATTTTAAACAAATGAACGAGTGCGAGAATCACGTGACCTGGTCAGCAACCATCTGTACTGCGAGCTGCGCACTTGCGTTCTGTTCTTGGCGATTTCCAACTGTACTAGGTGACGTCACTTCCGTCAAGACCATACTTCAAGTTTATGCTTTGTACCTTTCGGACAAGAGCCTGTGTCAAGACGGCAAACTCTGGTTATGATCACCCCCACTGCCTCCATTGAACATGCCACTGTCATCAGTAAACAATGTTTCTAAAAGGAGAGCTGAGCTGAATATTACCAGATAAAGCTCTCGATTGTTTTTGCATACCTAGAAGCAACATAAGGATGGAGGGGTGGGGGTTGGAACTAAGACCCGGAATGTTACAAGTTGCCAATTCCTGTGCCAGTTGGCATCCATATAAAGAAAAGCATTCGGTGGACACTGCAGCGTTGCTCGCTCGTAAACCGGCTGCCCAGCGATGAGATGCTGTTACGTTGGAGGTGGATCGTGTTAATGTGGTCTCCGAAGAATGGGAAGTAATCTTTACGACTGTTGCCAATACCCTTGCATACAATAACTGCAATTTATTACCTCTCTGTTTCCATAACACTATTGTGGGATCTCGATCTGTGCGGATCTTTCTTTTCCTCATCACATACCTTATCCGTTCGATACATTGTGTGGATATCTCCTCCACCGGATATATGGGCGGATGATGGGAGTTCGGAGTCCCTTCTGAGAGAAGTCGAAAGCAACGGTTAAGTCATCAACGTGCATAAGAGCAAATGGCAATCGCCCCCCTTGATAAAAATAGCCCATCACTCCCGCAGGCGACGCCTAAAAGTAACGCTAGACCTTCAGAGAACTTAGCAGGCGTAAATTAGAAACAAGGTCACCTGCTTCCCACAAGGGAAGTTCCTGATCCGTCACCGTCTGGATACCCATTCCTGTACTGGAAGTAGGGATGGTGTGGAGACGAGTTTTCGCAGATCGCAGTGCCCGGATCAAATCCGGAACCCCTTGACTACATTTTTTAAAATTTGAATTGTTAAGTTCACTTTATTCACAGAAAGGCTAATCGAGAGTGAACCTACAGTTTAAAGTGGGATTCGAACTACTATGCCATTTGCCTCCACCGGGTTTCCAACCCTGCTCTAGATTTTTACAAGGTCGTCATTGGTCGGATGCCCATTTCTGTATTGGTAGCTTGTTATGTAATGAAGTGGAGATAAAATATTGACTCTTCCCAGAGCGGAAAAGCGAAGATAGGGAAGTTTGCCTATTTTCTTGGAAATGTTGGTTTAGAAACAACAGAAGATGCCTAAGAAATTCGGTTGGTCCATCGTTCTGCCTAGAGAAGTTCAATATCTTGAGAGGACTTCCCAGATAGAATGGTGGTTAAAACTCCAGTGTTGTAATCCGAGGGACCTGGTTTCAACTTTCGGCGGAGGCATATTTCAGTGGTACTGGTCTTATTAGGGTGTCAAACCATGATTAGCTTATATCTCCATAAAGTGGATAACCACTGGGTCTATTATCTTAGGAGTCTTAGCAATAGTAGGCGAATTGTCCATCACCAGGTTCATTCATGAACAGTAGCGGCGATTGGGTGCCTAAACTGGGGTTGGGGAGGGCAATTCACTTCTTGGGAGACAAGGCTTAGTATTAAGAGGCCAAGGGGGGCAACTTCAACCGTAATCGCTGCCATTGGTCATGAATCGAAATAAAAACAATACCCAGAGATATTTGCTTCACATCAACAGAATTCCATTCCTTAAAACAATGCAGGATGTATTATATTATATTATTAATATTATAGAATAAAAGAAGAATGAAAATAGTGATATACAATGTGCCTACTATTATATTTGCCGTTGGCTGTACAAGGAACAATCCGTCTTTCTTTTCTGGCCGTTCGCAATGGACGGTGTCGTCAACTAATCCTCTCCCTGTATCGTATCTTTCCTTTAGTGGTTCTTGAGATGATATCTTATGTGGCTTGTAATCTTTACGGTGCCTTGGTTCGACTTCAAGCTGCAGACATAGACCGATTAAAGTGGAATTTGCCAAATTTTGCAGCAGGTACGGACACTGAAAAGTACCTTTCCAGCCGTGCTGATTAGCGGACTGGAATAATCGTGGAATCCGCAACCAGGAGCTACGTGGAGGCGACTTCTGTTGGAACAGGAAGGCACAGCATCAATCTGGTCTCCATTAACGATAAGCATTTCCTTCCAAACGTTTGAGGGAACTGGTTGTTTGCGGTCGCAGCATCGACACTGGCCACTTCTCGGTGCGGAACAGGTTTCGGCCGAGTACGAGGTGAGGTCTCTGTGCATCCTCTCGCCGAACGAAGTCATGAGAATAATGACTGCGAGATACAGCCACTTCCCTCTATAAACGTCACTCATCTATGCAGAAAAAAAGGCTTTTCAGAATTGGGGGGGGGGGGGGGATTGGTGGAATAGAGGCTGGAGATCCGCTCTCTCTCTCGCTCCTTTTTTTTTATCTCCGCTTCGCGTTGTGTTTTTGTTTCTTGGGCTGGAATGAGGGGAGGACAAAAGAAGAGGGGAGACGAAAGGGGAGGTAATGACGTGGGAGCATGAACGAAACCTACCTTGTAAGCATATTCAGTGTAGCCAGTAGCAAAACTGTTTCCTCCTCCAAACAGGTAAATTTGGCGGCAATTTTGTGTCTGTTATCGTAAGGCACTCCTGGTGTGTGCCATTGGTTTATTGCATGGCCGGATAAAGAGGGAGTGCTGATAGGAAAAGAAGATCACTTCCAGGAGACTTTAAACGTACTAATCATGAATTAATATGAGAGTGAATATGGCGACCTCCCACTCCCATCCCTTCGCTTTAACGCCTAAAAAAGTGTGTGTGTTCTACTTAATGCCCAAATATGCTATACTCTGTCCCGGGAATCTCTGGAGCGAGCGAACGAAAGCGGAGGGCTCGACCAATGAACACCTGTGAGGGAAGGTGATTGAGTGGAGGGGTTCGACTGCAGCTACAAGCCATTATAGCAGCGTGTACTGCTTCACCTCACCCACTCAGTCTCCCCCTTATGCGTGGGCTTGCTCCACAGATGCCCGGTATAGAGTATAATCGAGAACGGACCTCCAGTTTAAATGGAGATAGGAACCACTAGAAACTTGTCTTCGACGGGAATCGATCACAGGAAGTCTTGATTGCCGCTTTAGTCCTGCCTCGATACCATGAAAGCATGGAACTGAGTTCCAAACCCAAGATTCCGCAATGCACGCAATAAGAATAATCCAGAAACCTCCATAAAGACATGCACTGGCAACAATGCTTTAATGATTTTTCTTTTTACCAACTGGAGATTTTTTCGTGATAATTTTTGTCTATGCATGCCAAGAGTGCTCTCGCAGACGAGCAGGTCTGTGAAGTGCATCCTTCCATCACAAACGAGCCCTGTTTCGATCTTTTTTTTTTTTCAACCCTTTCACCCTTCCTCCTTCAACCCTTGAAGCTCCCAGTCCCTTCGACATGCATATCAGATGCCAGAGTTTGTGTGTGTGTGGCTTTGTGCGTGTGTGCGTTAAGATATGAAGGGGGGAGGGGGGAAGAACCGGCATGCAGCGATTGTATGCTAGATTTGGTGCAGGAGTTCTAACGATCACACGGTACCGTTTGACCTATATTTCTCTTGATTCCAAAGCTGCAGGATTACACAAACATGGTGAGCTTGCATGCACTTGCATAACTCATTTCCCCCTCTGCATGGTAAATTATTGATGATTGCAGTCGGTATTACCAGGCAGTGGTATCACCATCTATCCAGACGGAATTATCGACGCCATATTGTTACGTAAAAATGTTATGTAATTTTTCCACATGTGTCTATGCAAAACGAAACTTTCGCATGTAATTTTTCCACATGTGTCTATGCAAAACGAAACATTCGCACTCTATGTGCTCCCTTACAAGTATAATTTATTGATCACATGGTAGAGAACTTCTTATTTTAATGCTTCAGTTGTTAAATTATAACGAGCTGAAACGTCAGTTGATATTAACAAACGAAAGACAGGGCTAAGGAGCTACAATATTCCGAAATTAAAACTGTAAGCAGGTTAAGTGCTGATTTTCCTACATGTATGTGGACTGGGAGTTTCAAAAACCTGAGAATATAATGAATCCAAGAGGTACAGCGCGTTCATTTTGGTTCCGGGCCGATGTAGCGCGTGACTGCAGGCAGCGAGACATGTCACACATGCCGGCCTTTTCGGTCTCTAATGTCCCGCTTATTTTTACGCACATATCTTTAGCATGCAGACAATTATATTTATATTGCATAACGAGTACTAACCTGTGTTAAAAGAGTTAAGAGTTGTTCAAAGTGGTGGCCACAATTGCATTCACATTAAATAACTAACTAAATAAATAAACCATTATTCCTCATGGTGTCTCCGATGGCGTTAATAGCAGTCGCCTTGTAATCAAGGGGCCTAGGTTCTATCCCAAGCGGAAGAACATTGCACAGTAGCTCGTAACCCGCTTGAAGCCGTAAACACCTCCAAAACACTACCACCAAAAAATCCTCAGCAACCCCCCCCCCCCCCAACATTCTTCACAAACATTCAATTTATAAACGTTTCTCCTCTACTAAACCTCCCTAATACGAACTTACACACTCAAATAGAAATTCTGGAAAAACACCTGGGTCCAGTCAGATTAGTCGGTCTGACACAGCGCGCTACGACGCCGAGGGTCCCGGGTTCGAATCCCGGCATGGGTGTTGTTTGTGAGTGTCCCTACATCACTTTCATCATATCATCACTCACCCTCATCGTCGCGATTAGCCAAAAGTGGCAAAATAGCGACGCTAAATAACAAAAATCAAATCATAAAATAGATTTAAATCAAAAGCAAACTTCGACAAACTTAGACAGTATCTAAGGGGTAATGTAAGGAGGGAAACAAAATTTAATTTCCTTAGCACATTAAGAAGAGTATGTGATCATCCCTGGCAGAAATGAAAAATATGGTTCGCATCTGCATCCATTGCAAGGATTGTTAGGATAACGGACTAGGAAGAGCACAATTTCCGATGTCTCTTGGCAAGGCATGTATTAATTCCCCCTTTTTTTCTTTGCTAGAGCATTCCCTTCCCCTTCTCATCAATTCACACCGTTCAATTACGGGTAATGTTTACAAAATATACATTCTAGGTCGTTTTTCCATGAATACAATTTTGCCTTCTTAAAAGATCGGGGAGTCCGAAACCCCTCAAGCCTCCACTTAGCGACGCCACCTAACAATGGCCATCGACAACGTGAAATAACATCAACAATAGCGCAGGGGATTCCGACTGTGTTCCCATTTTCCAAGGGATCCCAATCGGTTCGTGTCGTTTGTCCCAATTGTTGTGACGACGACGACCGAATTAACCGCGACGTCCTCATCAATCGGGAATTGCTGGAAGCATCAACGCAGTCCCATTGTCGGGGCTGTCTGCGCGAGCTGATGCGACCCGCTTCGATATTTGCAAACCAATTGGCCGCATTGTTGCGCGGGGATGACTTCGCTACCCACAGCCCGAGTTTCACAAAGGTTTTTTCGGAAAGCGGACGGGGAGCTTGTGAAAGGCGGCAGGAGCGAAAGGGAGGCGGAGGGGAAAGGGAAGAAAAGAAAACGAAACGAGGATGAATGGAGGCCGAGGAAATACGACACCACAGAGCGATTCTGTGAATTGGCGGGGGACTTCGGAGACTAATTTCGTGGCTCCGGTGGTGCAGATTGTCCCGAACAACGGGGTTGGGATGTTTCTGCGCGTGCGATCCCCGTGCACGGACAACGCGACCGCTATTTGTCAGCCATCGTCATGTTAATCGCGTCCTTCCGCGCCTGTTCCACATTCTCCAGCGCGCGTGTTGTTGCCCCGTTTGTATTTTTGAGATATTCTCACCTTTCCACCGCGGTTACTAGAATAGGCCCTGAGCGAGCTCTGATGTAAAAATGTGACAGAACAAACGCCAACATCAACGCATTCGGACCCGATAACGTTATGATTAATTTGCAATCATTGAACCCCGAGTTTGATTCCTGATTGGAGCAGCTTTCAGTGGTTCGGATACTAATTTGATAGTTAGGCGTAATGCTATTATAACAAAGAGAGGAGCGGGGGGTCCTTTCAAGTTTGTAGTTTTTTCAGCTTTAAGTGTTCAGCCTCCGGAGGCCCGGTGAGGCCGAGTTGGAGCTCGGATGTTGGGGTTGTTTGAGGCTGAGGCCCAACTGGAGCTCGTAGACTGGGATGGAGTTGGTCAGAGGATGAGGTTGTGTGAAACCCAAGTAAAAATTAGCATCTCTGCTTAGAATAGAGATTTTGAGGCGTGGGGAGGAGGAATATTTTGGGTCACACAGTC
Organism: Lepisma saccharinum; assembly: GCF_977018435.1. Classification (NCBI taxonomy): domain Eukaryota; kingdom Metazoa; phylum Arthropoda; class Insecta; order Zygentoma; family Lepismatidae; genus Lepisma; species Lepisma saccharinum. The sequence continues at coordinate 160,458,106 of NC_139229.1, read as the reverse complement.
TCATATTATTGAAGTGAAAAAAAAAAATCGTAGTTCGATCTCTAGGAGAGTGTGCGTTAGAGGCGGGGAGAGCAGATCGTGATTTTGTACATTTCCCTCGGTACTGAAACTAACTCTCCTTCGCTGTAATCCAGCCGGCTCTTCTAAAGCCCTTCTAGTTGTTTTTGGTACAGGATCTTATGGCCACTTTGATGGATTCCTGAACCAGAGTTCAATTATCTTCTCTTTCCTCCTCTCACTGTTGACACCAAGTTCATGACACGCCACTGGTGATCGATCGTGGATCAGATTACCAATAAACCATACTCTGTAAACGGCGATTTACAAGTATATCTTTAGATAATTAGTCTCACTTATCCCTCAGAGCAGCAGTTGGTAAACTGTTGTCTTCAAACTCCCAGGATGCCACTTAAAAAATTAAATATCGTGTAAGCTTTTTATTATTTTAGAGATTGTATATATTACCTAACTACTTAATATAATAAAAAAATCCACATTCTTTCAACGTGAAGGAAAGACTGCTGAATTTCTATTCTCACTTACAAAAAGACTCTGGAATTATCGAAGAGGGCTCTGAAGGTATTAATGCCCTTCGTAAGGCATACTTTTGTTAAATATCGTCGTCTTCATTCATCTACACCTATATTAAAAATAACACAGTAGTCGTTTGGTCAACATATTCAGAATACAAGTTAAGCTGTTTTGCCCAATATAACAAGACTAGTAAGTTTTTTCCTATTCTGACTATTACAAGTCACTTTTCCACTTTTTGTATTAACGACGGCAATAAGTATGAACGATCAATTAATGAAATGCAAATGATGATAGAGAAACACGATTATACTAGCATGCCCAACCAGGGTTCAAACCTAGGAGCGCTAGCTTCGTAGTGCGTTACGGTGACCACTCCGACAAGGACGCTGGCAACATATTTTAAATGCAATTCAGAAGCAGCTTTAACGTTGTTGTTACTCTTATACAATATGAGGGTTGTAATAAATTGTATCGTACCTTTGATCAACAAATTGAAATAAATATTTGATGCACTTAATGACTTCAAGGATTGAGGTAAACCTGGGGCCCACAACATCTAAAGATATTAAAAGTTGGTAATAAATCGTAAAATCTTCTTATTTTTTTTTTTTTACTTGAAACCAAGCGATCTAATAGTGAGTCAGTAAATGTTTAGGCACAAAAATGTTAATCTGCCTTACTATTAGTACAACTAGAAGTGAAGTAATGCGAATAGGAATCTTAAAGGTAAGTTATTCCATAGCCCATTTTTCTTTTTCTTTTTATATTGTGTTATTTTCCTGTATGTTCACATCTTATATCTATCGACGCTTCTATCGTCTTGTTTATCAACAGCTTCCACGGTATTTCGCTTATTTGCGTAACTTTTATACCTTGCGGATTATTCGCGACGACGAGGATAAAATCGAGGATGAGACAAACACATCCACGCCTTAACCAGGATCCGAACCTGGGACCTCTGGTTTCGTAGCGAGTTAAGCCCCGTGGCTGTCATACGATCTACCGACCGATTGTTGAGGGTTTCGCGTATTTTATCTTTTTGCGCGAGAACACATGAAGATTCTCTCAACCTTATTATCTTCTGACCAAGAGCCAGGAACTCGTTTTTATGCAGAATGAGTTAATTTCAATATGGCTTTGTCTTGGGGTAGGTTCCCAGTTGAGCTTCGTGGAGTAACAAAAAGTTAAACGAAGGCTCCAGTGGGACCGAACCGAGTGCCCACCGCAAGACCAATCTTTTGATTAGCCTCCACGCCATAAGCGGCAGGTTTCAACTTAGAAACATACGATCTGTGCGAAATCTCCCACAAGAGCTGGTGTCGCAATTAATCTAGGGACCGAGAAGCACCGTATAATTTGACTGAAATACAAGATGTCACTTGACCAATTGGGACATCTACAAAAGCAGTAAATGCATAAACACACATTTGTGCATTGCTTTTCAGAAGGAAACTACACCTGCTTCGTGATTATTCTAGCCGACCTCCGCGGCGGAATGGTTAGAAGAGCGCGCTACGATGCCAGGGGTTCCGGGTTCGGATCCCCCTTGGGCATAGGTGTTGTTTGTGAGTCTTTTCATCAAGATCATCATATCGTCACTTATCCCCATCGTCGCGATTAGCCAAAAGGGCAGAAAAGCGACGTAACATAACCTAATTCTATCAATCAATCAATCATGCTTATTCGAATCAAACAATTTTTTTTTGTATATTTTTATCGAAGGCTGTATTTTTCGAGACATTTGAATTGTTCTTACGTTCACACATTTCCGCATCGAAGGTCTTAAAATATCCAAAGGTCGTTCAATGTTTGCTTGCACAGATAGACCAACTTGTATCAATAAACAGTTTATCTCGCAACTAACTAAGGTCCTGCCTTTTAAGCCCATCCAATTAATTTTTTTATTTGTAATAATCTCTGATATAATGACTTAGCAGCATCATATTGTACTGGTTTTTTGTTATTAAACGTCTCTTGATCCCGTTATGAGTTATAATTGAATGAAATAACAAACATGGAGGGAAATCATGGCCTGACCGACTGGAACTTGAAACTTCGTGGGTCAAACACTCAATGTGCTCGATCACCCTTTGTATAGACCGCAAAAGCTCTGCCTGTACAGTCAACGGCAAATATAATAGTAGGAAAATTGTCAGTCATTATTTTCTTTCTTTTTCTATTCTACATCCTGTGCTGTTTTATAGAATGGAATTCTGTTGATGTGAAGCAGATGTTGTCTCTTCGTATTGATGTTTTAATTTCAATTCATAATCATCACATTGTGGAAAACAGACTGTAAGAAAATATTTTTTTAGACCATTTCTTTTCCCGTTGGATGTATATTGCACCGTACCGTATGAAGGTACTTTGAGAGGGTGGAGGTTCTCTATCTATCCATTTATTAGAGACCGAGTGAGTCTCAGAGCAGCTTTATGCAGGAATATCGTTGGAAAATTTCCTACATGAGAAAACCGACCCCGGGAATGGAACCTGAGTGTCTCAGACGTGGCGAATATTGTTGGAAAGGTCGACCGGACGGACACGACTTACTATCGCTACATTAAAAAAAATCACACATAAATTTACTTGTCATACGGTACGGACGCAACCCATTTGAGTTCTGTGTTTTGGACGTCGTGAAAAATAACGGGAAAATAAGAGGCCTGGCAGTATAGCATCAGAAGACCTGGGTTAGGACGTGAAAGAGATGTTTCACCTCTTCTCCCCCCGCGGAGAAGTGTCAAATGTATATTGAAATGTAGATGAACTACTTCAAGACACACAAGAGAACCTTGCGGGATTACACGTCTCTTTCGGGCCAGCTGCGTGTCTTTCCTGGACAAATATGTGGCAGTTCCTTCTCCCGCGGGAGCGAAATAGAGAAGGACGAGAAAAATGACCTCGAAAGAATCCTGAAACAAAACGCACGCTGACTTTTACCGATGGCTGTCGCAGCAGGGTTGAATGGCGATACGCGATCATGTCAAACGCCCGTAATCGCTCCTCGCCTGCCCAAAACGCGTTAATAGGTCACGCCGAAAGACTTTGCTGTCCCAACCCAACGAGGCTCGGGGCGGCCTGAATCGCGCGGAAGATGAAATGACAAATGTCGACAATCCGTCACGCTCGCTGCGCTTAATGATGAGTTTTTGTGCGAAGCTTTTTTTTCCTTGCCTTCCACTTTTCTTTCATCCTTCCTGGCGCGTCTTTTTTTTAAACCTCTTTTTTTTACCCTTCTCTCTCTCTCTTTCTTACCTGTATCTTCTCAACCCTTTAGTCCCGGTTTAGACTAGCTGGGAAAATAATCTAGGCAAGACAAGCTGATCGTCTATTGTTTCTATTGCGTCTTTCTGTGAAGAGGTCGCTGCTGGCATCCAACAGTGATAATCCGCGCGCTGAATTATGAGGGCGAAGTCCAAGTCTTGTAGAAGAAAAAGAAAAAAGGCCTACAGATAAAAAGAAGAAAACTTCAAATTCCAAACCACTCAATTTACCCTTATATAGACTGTGGAAAAAGTATAGCGCCTGAGTAGTTTGTTTCAGGTTAATTTATTCGTCTGGATTTACTACCTAAGGTTCCGGGTTTGAAATCCTGCCTGGGTGTGGGTATTCATTCCTCTGTGACTGACCCTTCATCAATTTAATCTAATCATCATTCATCTTCACCGACCGTGATTAGCCAAAAGTGCCTGAAATGTCATCCGTTGAAAACTAATTCTTTTTCAGAGAGCGTTCTTCAAAGCCAATAAACCTAAATTCCAATCGTGCGTGAGGAATAAAGATTGATTGATTGATTGAGTTGGTGTTTTAAGTCCACTTTGTGTACAGTGAGGCTAATCGGGACTGGACCTACAGTTTAAAGTATGAGCCTCCATCGGGTATCGAGCCCGAGACCCCTTGATTACAAGGCGACGAAGCTACCACTCCGCCATCGGGGAGGCCCGTAAGGAATATAGAATTCATTGTATTTATCTATTCCGTCAAATTATACAACTACGAGACAGAAGTACTTTTCAGCTTCTAACGTAGTTAGAATCGAGATTTAAACAGTAGAACCACGTAGAATTATTGTGATGAGAACACGAGCAACGTACCTAGGCGTTCTTTATCAATTTACTGGTTTGCTGATAAATACAAATCTTCCCAGTAGCACGCAAGTAAGGCAGTCGAGGTTTCTGGGTTCGATCCAAATATTGCGGACCACTATAGCTTCCCTACTTGCACCCCAAAATTCGTGGCGTAGCGGTTAGCGTTATACTAGATTGAAGAATAAAATCTCATCGTCCCTGCAGTCGCGGAGCACGTTCCAGAAGAAATGTGCAACTTATATTATAATAGTATATGAACGAATTTGTTTGTTCTTGATATACATGCAGTACATTTATAAACTATTTCTTTTAAACTGTTTTATTTACATGTATAATCCTAGATATGTTCTCTCGTGATTAAGGATGCCCCATCCGTCTTTTTATCGATCTCGTCTCAAGCTGCAAACCCTTGTCTCGTTCTCGGTTTTGTCACCATTTCTGTATTACTGTTTCTTTCTCGTTTCGGACTCGGCCTCCCAAATGGCGTAGTGGTAACATTGTCGCCTTGTAATCAAGGGATCCCGGATTAGATATCCGGTGGAAGGACATAGCTGTTTGTATCTCACTTTATACTGTAGGTAAAAAAAGAAAAAAGTAAAGTGTTCCCCTGTGCAAAGCACCACGCCATGAAGGCGTATAGGGGGTGTGGGGGTAACGCCCCACACTTTCTTGATCCGGTCGTGAGTGGGGTGATGGTACAGTCTCGATTAGCCTTTGAAAATTTACCCATTGAAAATTTGCTTTTAAAATCCGCTTATCGCCGTAGAGTTAGGCAACAAACATAACGCCTTGCAGGGAAGCGAGTATTTCAGAATATAGGTGTCCTATTTTTATTGCCGGTGACTGTACGTGTATGTATATGCAGAAAGAAGTTTTGTAAGAGATATTCACATTTATGAGGACAGGCTTTGCCTAGCTTATCCGTATCGCACCACAAATGTAGTCGCTGTCCTACAGCAAAAAAGAAAAAAGGTCAACCGTGAATCTCAGTTTCCAGCTTGCGTAAACAGCATACAAAATGCCATTATTCGAAGATTCGTAGTATCGAAACGAGCAAAACGTCGTTCAGAAAAGTGGTTCGCCTACTAGCTGTGAACGTTTATCGTTGACGTATTGTACCCTTTATAGACCCCCACACAGAATTACAACGTATGCTGTGATCCCCAGAAAAAAAATTCTATCCTCCTATGTCTGTGTGTGTGCATGTGTAACCAGTATGGAGCCTAATCTAGCCATTGAACACAATGCCAAGTTTTATTTATTTTCTTTTAAAGAATAGTAAGTTTTGAATATAGCTGAACTCCTCTTTCAAACACACACGCAACAAAAATATCAGTAACAAAGATCATCTACAAATGTCTGCTAAAGCAACACAAAAAATAAGAGGTAAAGAATACAAGAAAAGAAAACAAATTATTTCTTCAAAGTTCATTTTATGGTTTATAGTTAGATCCTAACTATGGAGACAACCTCCGATTACAAGCAGACAGCGTTAGCTTAAGGAGACTCCAGACTCCATAAGGAAAAAAAAGGCATACTAAGAGAGAGAGTGGTGGGGGAGGCGAGGATTTATTAATTTGCTTTATTTTACTTCGCTTTTTATACCACTTTGGCTAATTTGCGAAGATTGATGATATGATGGTATTGATGAACGGACACTCACAAACATTCATGCCCAGACCGGGATTCGAACCCGGGACCCCTGGCGTCGTAGCGCGATGTGCTAGCCACGGGGGTCGGCGGTGGAGGCGAGGAGATATAAGAGAAGCAAGTGAAAAGGGAGGACGAGGGAAAGAGAAGGCAGGGAAAATAAACTAAGAATACAGTTTGTAAGGAAATAGGAAAAGGGACTAAGAGTTGGGAAGGAATTTACAGAAAAGGGAATAAATAAAGAGGATTAAGAGATAAAGAAGATAATAGAAGAAAATGAACGGAGGAAGTAAAGTAGAGACAACGAAAACTGAAGGAAAGGCAGTACGATTTCCACTTTATCCCAACTGTGTGTGTGAGTGGAGAGGGAGGTGGGAATCTTCGTTTGACTCCTCCTGTGAGTGCCCACTGTGGTGGTATAATCCCTCGAGGAAAACAAATTGCCAAATAATGCCCCGTTATCTGCTTTGCTCACAGTAAAATAGGAGTGCAACAGGCAATTTGTTTCGAGTGTCGAATACATGGCCAGACGGGGACACATTACTATCGATTTTTATTGAACCCAACTGAAATATGCAACCGGGTAGTAGTTGGTACTTTTATATTACACTCGTTGTCAGAGTTTATGTCCTGTACAACTTAGTTACATCACCTATCAAATTAGGTTCGGATGAGGCCATGTTTCCTTTTAACGTTTTTCTGAGAAAGACTGTGTGGAACTGTAGTGACAGTAGCAAACACATTTCTTTGTTTATGTTTAATTGAATATTAATTAACACTGGCGAGAGGCTAACGCTGTCGCCTTGTGATCAAGGGCACTCCGTGGGTTCAATTCCCAGTGGAGGAACGTTGCACGTGGTTCCGATCCTGTACAAAAACCGTAGGTCTAGGCTCTATTAGCCTCTCTGAGCATAATGTGGACAATCGCATTACGTACGTCTAACTGTACTATATAAGTACAGTCACCGGCAATAAAATGGGACACTTATATCCTGAAATACTCGCTTCTCTGCATAGCGTTATGTGTGTTGTCTAACTCTACTGTGGTGGCAGAACTTGCCAATGAAAATTTGCTATTAATATCTATTTATCGCCTTAGAGTTAGGCAGCACACTTAACGCCCTGCAGGGAAGCGAGTATTTCAGGATGTAGGAGTCCCATTTTATTGCCCGTGACTGTACCGGTAACACAATCCTATGACGAGGGGAAAATAGAAAATTGACTTCTAAGAACTATGTGAACAGCGACTTTCATAAGAAAGTGACTGACAACAAGCAAGAGCTACAATCTTCTTCGAATCAGGTTACGCATTAAATATGAATTCATCACTAATCGAATTGCATGATTGGTGCCAGTGAGCCGTTCGAAGTAATCGATTATTACGAAATTATGAATTTACGATGTTAATGTTGTTCGATCAGTCTACAATACTAGGAATCCACACTGTCATTCCACAACAAGTGAAGATATTTTGCTGTTCTGATAACAGAAAACACAGAAATGCATACGCTGGTTTGGTGAACAAAAAAGAAAAATTGGCCTTATCTATAGACATATCATCGATACGATGATATTAAGGAGTGCCTTTGTAAAATATATTGGAGATATTGTGACGAAAGAAAAATTGGAGGAAGACCGAAATTGGAATCTACGACATATCAAAGACGATATCAGCCAATTAAAGTAACGAAAATGCCATATTCAGTTAATCAATCGTGGGACTGATTACTCAATAAATGTAATTATAATTTTTCCAGTAACGAGCAGAGGCCATTTCGCGACTGTAAAAGGATAAAATTGGTGATGAGACGAACGCAACGATATACCCACGCCTTAACCAGGGTTCGAACTGTGACATTGGCTTCGTAGTGCGTTGCGCTGACCACTCCACTACGGAGGCCGTCTATACCAACTAGAAAGAAAAATAAATGAATAACAACATCAAGATGAGAGAAAGCTCAGATTTACTTTATTTAAAATTTATACAACTTTTATCTCGAGATCTGGTTATACAGATTTGGTCATTTTTGAAGTAACGAATGTTGAATGATCGAAGAACCTTGAAGTCGTAGTGCCGTTTCGTGTTTTCCTTCCGAGCTATTCTGAGGAAAAGTTCTCCTTCACTGATCTTCAATAATAATTTCACATCTGCTATGTACGTACATGCGCGATTCTGGAGTATGCATGTGCAAGGTGTCAAGCAGTTCTTTCTTGGATGGTTGTCGTATATGATGGGAAATGGAGAGAAAAAAAGTTCCGACAATTTCGATCTTTTACGAATGAGCTGATCTTATTCTACTTCCATGAGAAACAGCTTTTGTGATTGTAAACATGAAAAATGTATCAGTAGCCCATATTATGTACTGGGCAGACGCTATGCTTTCGTGTACGTTGGAATTAATTTCGGAAAACCAAAGAGAGTTACGACTCTCCTGCTAGGTCAAAGGCTGTTTCCTAGTTTTCCTTCACATTGTGTTCGGTTAGTTCCATTATAGGACTGCATTATTTAGTTTAGTTTGAAAACAACATTTTCCCTTTAACATTGTTATTTTAACAGTCTTTAGAGTGCGAAGTGATTTTAGTGTTGGCAATGACATGGAGCGAAGTTGTACTCGGCGATTCTCATGCTCATATTCTGAACGTGTAATCGTTAATGACCTCACCCTCCGGAAGTTTTTTTTCCTCCTTCCTAGCAGAGTCCACACATTTTTCTATCTCTTTTTTTCTCAAGTACAACCGTTTCTTGCATAAATTACCATTTGGAGGAGCAGGGGCCATCGTTAGCCGAGAACACAGAGAGGGAGAGAAGAAAAAAAGCAGGAGCTTGTTTTCTGATGCTGGAATTTTCGCATCGCTCCCTCCCTATTTGCCTAATCCTTCTGCTAGCGTCTAAGAAACTATGAGAAAGTGCCGAGTTTTTACCGTACCTAGCTCGGCGCTCTTGCCATGGAATCCCCCCTCAGTCTTGTCCTCTCCGAACTGCTCAAGTGTGCAGAGACACCGGCTCTCACCTCTTGGATTATGGACTTAATGTTTCAGCTGTGCAGCCATACAATTGTGACCCTTCGCTTAATCCTTCCTTACAAATGAATAGCCTCTCCTGTTTAGCACGGCTGAGGAGAGAAGGGGGTGGGGGCACTCTGCATATAATACCGCAAGGCGGCCACTATAATATACATAAGCAACAAGAAATGCGAGCCTCTCACGGCACTGCACATTATGAAAGACTAGTTTTCTTGCTACCATCCCTCAGACGTCTTTTCTCTTAGCCCTAAAGTTTTTTCACTGTCGCCTTCTTTAACCATTTTTTCTCTCCTTTCTCCGATCGTCCTGTTGTTATCCGCTCTCCCCCATTTGCATATTCTGGGAGGGTGCACGAGGGGTGAGAGGACCATGTTTATGCTACAGAATTTGCATATGAGGACCTTGTCAAACTCCCGTTTTGTCTACAGCTTGATAAATGGCTATGATTATTCTTTTTCCTCTTTTTTTCTCTCCCCTCTTTGCGTTAACCAGTCCCTGCTTGTCTTCTTTTGCGAAAAGGAAAAACGAAAAACCCACCCTCCCGACAGCGTCGTGCACACACACACACACACACATACAAAACATGCACACACACACACACACACACACACACACACACACGCGGATTCTTCTGAAGGTTTCAGGTGTCCCTCCTGGTTGTTGCTGTCCGCATTTTCGGGAGACCAAAAGCCGCGACACCGTGCGACAATGGCGTAGTCGCCCGCCTCATGACCTTATAATACGGAAATCCAGCGCCTCTGTTGGCGGTGATAAATCAAAACACGGACCCCGAGGCGGGAAGGGAGAAATATGTAGTGGAAATTGCGAATGTTTGTTAGCTTTCAACGTGAGGACGACCCCAACTTCCTTCGGTGGAGATTTATTTCCATCCTTCACGCTTCTTCGAGTTCTGCAAGCTCCCACCGAGAGTTCCTTCCACGGCGGCCTCGGACCGTGATCGCTAATTAACAACGTCGCCCTCCAATTAGGTTCCTTGAGAGTTACTCCGGGTGATCCCCTATTGGTAGCTTTGTCCAGGTTATTACGACTAATGACGTGTGTGTTGTCGACGTAAACGCCGTCAAATTGGATCCAGACTTTGTGACCCGCATTTTTTCCCCCCTTGGAAGTATTGCTCTATTTTTGTTCTACAGAGAAAAAGTTTGTACTTACATACCTTGTAAATTACGACAAAGCACTTGTCAAAAGTCCGGTTCCAATTTAACGCTTGAATTTAAGGTTTTTGACTAGCCACAAAGATTTTTTTTTAAAATATCTTCTTTGGAAGAAAAACGCTATGATATTCCAAATTCTGTGAAATCACGTCTTAAGAATTCCTTGTATTTAAGTGAATCTTCATGCGGTTTGCTTTCGCTATCGTCTACATATCTTTTAATACTTTTCATGGCTCCGTAAGCCTATTTTCTGTTACATATATCTCTAGTCAACAACGAAAGCAAACCTCATGAAGTTCAACACGAATGGTCAAGAATTCTCAACACATGTAATTTTACGGGACTTGGAGTATCATAGAGGTTTTTCGAAAGAGCTTTATCTTGCACAGGTCCAGCGATACCTCAGTGACTAAGGTCTCAAATTTTACCGGCTTCAGCGTCGGAGTCGTTGCGTTGCGGACTAGGGAGCCGCAGGACTCAGGTTCGAATCCTGTATAAAGCACGGGCGACTGTTTGTGCCTTTATCTATTTCATCAGCCGGCCTCCGTGGCAAAATGGTTATCGTAACGCGATACGAAGACAGAGGTTCCAGGTTCGAACCCAGCTTGAGTCGTGGGTATTTCCTTGCTTTACCCCTTAACACGTTTCACCAGTTCATCATTCATCCTCATCGTCTCGATTAACCAGCTGAGTTGGAAAAGCGGAGTAAAATAACAAGTACAGATGCAAATAGACCTCAGTTTATAAATATGTTTCGTCTCGTCTTATGAAAGAGATAAGAGATCGAGAGTGTAATCTCGGTTTCCTTACCATGCCGAGCAGTTTCTGCATTTCTTACTTTCAGTTATAGAAACTATGTACTACTGTAGCAGCCGGAAATTTACAATAAGAGAAAGAGGGAAAGGGGGAAATGTAGTCCTGTAAGAATACCTCTTGCGGTACAAATACGGATTAGTCCCTAAGCAACGGGATTTGAAGTACAGGACTCGCTCAAGGACAGCCGCACAATTTGGCAATACTGCCGTGGACCTGTACCTGTTTCATTCCCCTAGCCCCCACTGGAGCGCTGCGGTCGTCTTTTTTCTTTGCGGTGTGTACGTTGGCTGGAAGACCGCCAAAAAGTCCACCCACCCGTCCCACGCGAGGACAATGAGTAATTAAAGCAGATTTTGCCGCCAAATAAGATCTGTTAATTTAGGCTGGTTCGTGATTTGCATCCATCGAATTATACGTATATTTCCTGTGCACTCACCAACCGAACAAGGAAGATAATTTTCTTTTCCTGTGCAGTAAAAAAACAAAAGAGATGTCATGCAGATGTTAAAGATGTTACACTACCGCTCCCGAAGTTTTATTTTTGCGTGAAATAGCGTGATGTAAAAAGATTTTCGCAAATATGAAGTGTGGTCGTCAGCTTGATGAAGTTATTTAATTTAATCAAGAACGGTGTTAAGTTAACAGTTAAGAAGGTTTTATTGGCCGTAAAGTTCAACAACATTTCTGTACGGATACTTTTTGAGCTTCAATAAAGATCAGTGGCGGAGTAACAACCTTCTCTTATGGGTTGAAGGCAGGTCCGAAGGGAGATTTCTGAAGGCCATAACTCCCCCATCTTTTGGCCTGGCATTCCTAAAAAAACTGCAAGAACGTCAAATGCTGAAAAAGACGGCAAAATATTGGACTGACATGAGATGAAGACGTATCCCCATTAAGATCACATGCTCCCCTCCCCTTTAGAAATCCTGATCCGCCACTGTTCTGGGAAGGGGGCGTAAAAGTCCGAAAAAGGTGGGTTGCCATGTGCTCTTACGTTAGTTTCGGGTGTGTCTATAGAAGGGGGTTGCTAGAGAGTATCGAGGATGTATGGAAAGTTTTTTGCCATTGTCCAAGAAACACAACACTTTATCTGAAATTCTGACCACTGTGACTGGCACATTCGTTGCTATTTACTCTGTTTCTCTCTCACCCATGCGCCATGCGACAAAGTTATTTGCACGTATTATAATGCATAATTTCCAAATCTCCTCCACCACCAGGTCAAGCAAGCACCACTGGATGGCCTTCAGACTTCCTGTTGCTTTCTAGAATAAACATGAACCGATCGCAAAATGGTTCTTCTAAATTGGTACAATTCACAATAAGCCAGGCACGATCCAGTGTGCACGTACTCACGATTTCAGGAGTGCGTTGTGCAAATTGGCGTGTGTTTTATTGGGCATCCAGTTGATGTGATGGTGGTTCTTCTCGAGGTGAGGAAACTGGACGAAACTGGGACGATTTGTTTTCAAGTCTTTTTTCTGTGGTTTTCTAGTGTCAGAATTTCTGTGTCCTCGCAAACTACTGGCTCCCCCTTGACTTGACATTCGATACTAGCGCCACTGTTTCAAGGCCAGAAGCACAAATATGGTGGCGTTTCAGTAGACAGTCGATTTGCCGATCTCCGTGTCGGAGTGGTAAGCTCAGCGCGCTACGACACCGAAGGTCACGGGTTCGAATACCCACTTGGGTGTTCTTTGTGATCGTCCTTTCATCTATTCCATCATATCATCACTCATCCTCTTCTTTGCGATGAGCAAAGTGGAGGAAAGCGAAGTAAAATAAACAAATCAATGAAAATGTCGATTTAATTAAGTCCTCACACCTAAAGGAGTAATAAGGGTTGTCCTCTTTCTTGCTCACAGGGTGAGGTGGAAAAAGACCACGTGCCACAGTTGTTTCCAGATGTCGAAAGGGAGGAGGCGTGGTCATTTGAACCTTGGACGCGTCGAGTATCTGAGCGATGCTCGCTGTGAGCAGACAATCATTTACTTGATGGTGTGTGCTCATTGATCAAAATATCAGTGCATTGAATAATCTGTGTTCAATATGGGAGCGTCAAGTGGACAAGATTTCAGTGATTTTGGGAAGCTGTTAATTATGGAAATGATTGATGTGGACAAAACTGTCGAAATGTTATTTTTCATACACTTGCACAACTTTCCAAAACTACAGTGTATATTTGGAATAAACAATATTTTCATTTAATACAATTACAGAAAGTGGCCTTACCTTCTGCTACCTGAACTTTCTCTGTAATTACGTTATATTGCAAGCCGTTAATCACAAATATTTCTTCACTGACCGCCATCCTCGCACAGTTTTCCTCTTCTTACTCTTTGCCTCACGATTGATTGATTTGCTTTATTTTACTTCGCTTTTTGTGCCACTTTTGGCTAATTTGTGAAGATGAGGATGAGTGATGATGTGATGAATGAACACTCACAAACATCCATGCCCATGCCGGGATTCGAACCCAGAATCCCCTGGCGTCGTAGCGCGATGTGCTAACCACTCCGCCACGGGGGGCCGGCTCTTTGCCTCACGAAATCGAAACACAAAAATATAATTTTCTGTGGCTCAAACCTGTGGTGAGCAAGGTCAAGTTCCCTCAGCAAGCAAGTGAGCAGCGTTTGGCAGTCAATTAGATGTAAGTCCCAATATCAGCTTTGGGCCAGGATCTTGTAATGGGAGTCTGGTGGTGCTGGTGGAGGGAGACAGAAAGCTCGCTCTCTTCCCCTCTCAGCATTCAAGGAAAAGTTGATAGTTGCCTTGAAAACTAATTCTACTTGTGATATTCTCGCTTTTCCTGCCTCTCTTACCAGGATAGTGGCGGGGTTGGTTAGCGCAACGCTTTGAATCCTGGTTGAGGCATCGATGCATAGTGACGTAGAAAAATGCAAACTACAAGTACAATTCACTGCCTCCCGATCCACTCTATCCGGCTCCGTTATACCATTACCCTTTGCAGACCTTTCCCCGAGTCTTCCGCCTTTGGCTTCAAAACATTTGGGTATCATTTAGTTCCTTTCCATTTGTAGGTGTTGGCAACACTGTTCAAGAGAAAGAAGTACAAGGCGGAAGATTATTCTGCTCCCACCAGTAAGGGAATAAGAAAACCAAGTAGCGGAGTTTAGGCCTGTGTTGAGGAAAAACATTGAAGGATCTAGAAATAAAGAAAAAGCACATTTTCCTCTTTCTTAGCGGGCATCGCAAAAAAGACACGTGCTTTGTTTCTGATGTCTCAGGTGCAACTAAAAAAGTGCAGTAAGTTCAAACTTCTGATCCACGTGCGGATGCCCTCGTCACGTATCTCCTCCACGTGGAATTGATGGTCCAAGACGGAAAAATGGATTTTCCCGATGTACAGAATATATCTAAAAAAAAATAAGGCTTTCGCACTCATTCCAGGATTTGTTGTTTCATGTAGCTTTTGTCCATCCTTCGTAGGTTAATCGCGGAGTTGAGGATGAACGATGAGAGGATGATATGCACGAGCGAGAGAACAAATAGAATGGAACACCTTAACAAGAGTCGAACTCGGAACTTCGAGTCTTCGGAACAGGAGTCTATCGCCTAGAGCACCTACCCCAGTCTGTCGATGTTTTGTAGTAGAACAATGAGTCATTTTCACGAATTTAGCTGTCTAGAAACGTGCCATCCTTGTTTTTACACACATAAGTGACTGATTAATTTGTGGGAAAAAAAAAGGATTAGTTGCGATGACTTACACCTTCTTTCTCTCCCCCAGAAAAAAAAAGTGGAGCAATGCTCGTTCTACGTAGAGCTCCCGTGTACTCGAATGGTTTGACGGCCTTGTGTGCCTGACCCCGGTATAATCACAAAACTTCAGTATTTACCGAGAATTGTGAAGACAATTGGAGATATACTTGAAGTGGACTCAAGAGTCCAAGCAAGGACTGATTGAAACTCATTTATAATGAAAGCCGCCAGGATACTGTCTGTCTGTCTGTCCGGTCTAGAAAGCCAGAAAACAGCCAGGATGGGACTCCATACGCTGACCGAGCCTCACTGATGGCGTAGTTAGAGAGCAGGCGTAGTGGTAACGTTGCAGGGTCAGTCCCGATTAGCCTATCTGTGCATAAAGTGCACTTAAAAATTCAAATTCAAAAAATTATATGCACTGACCAATGACAAATCGCTTGACAGGTCTTGGCCTTCAGTGAACTTTTGCGACACGGAACATAGTAATTTTCTTTTCTTTTCTTTTTACGTGCGCTTTATTCACAGACATTACTACTTTAATATAGC
This sequence comes from Lepisma saccharinum, assembly GCF_977018435.1. NCBI lineage: Eukaryota > Metazoa > Arthropoda > Insecta > Zygentoma > Lepismatidae > Lepisma > Lepisma saccharinum. The sequence continues at coordinate 160,442,547 of NC_139229.1, read as the reverse complement.
AGTGGCTATTTACTAATGCCTTTATCTTGAAGTGTAGACCTCTATAAAAAGTAGGGGTTATACTCATTGAAGAATTACTGTAAGTTGTACCATGTCTCTAGTGGGGATTCTGCGTCTCGACCTGATATACTTGGGACTTTGTAAGCAAGGGGGTGCTGGATTCGAATCCCAGTGATGGCACACGCAAGAGTAGCGGTTCGGATCCCACTTTAAACTATAGACACAGCCTTGATGAGCTTATCTGAGCATAAAATTGACATAACAAACTTTGCCAAACTTGGTCGACCTCTTCACCGTGCAAAATACCGAAGTGGAGAAAACTCGACGACCTCAAGAATGCCTTTGTGCATCCCGGATGCATCCTTATTCCAAATGAAGAACTGCAAGAGTCCGCATTACACAACCGTTCAATTCATCCACAACGAAGATCGCAGATTCCTCGCTGTTTAATCTCCTTGTAGGCGCTGGTACAACATCAATAGAGCTTTTAGCCTCCCCCCCCCCAAACCGGGGTCGCACTATTTACAAAGCGAGGATTTGGTTTGGTGTGTGTATTTGGCCTTGTGCCAGAGGACCCGGGGAGGAGGGCGCCTCTTGAAGATTATGCAAATAGCGTCGCCGAGACCTTTTATCGCTCCCCCGAGGATCAGAGGGCCCAAAAGACCTGTTGAATCCTTCCTTGCTCTGGGAGTGAGGGAAGTGATGCCGCTCCCCTGCTAGTATAATTTCCCTCCAGGTCGTGACATATTTCCCCCTCTTGTCATTTCAAGAAAATTTGAACTCCCGAATATTCCCGCGATTACCCAAAAGTGTCAGCTTTTTAATGGTGAGTTCTTGATATAAGGCCACTCTATGTACAGATAGGCTAATCGGGACTGAACCTACAGTTTAAACTGGGATCCGAATCACTATATGCATCCACCGCATATTGAATTGATTACAAGGTGGCGACGCCATCGGAAGGCCGAAAAAAGGGTCAGCAAATTGACGTGACACGAACTCTGCAAATGCTGAAAAGTAGAACTGTTGTTATTTAAACTTCAAGGTAGAGTTAATACCACATAACTTGTTTAAGTATAAGATAGTATTCTTAGGAGTTGCGCTTTGGTGGTATTGCAAATAACAGCTGATATTGTTACTGTAGAGTTTGTATTTTTGTCATTTAGCGTCGCTTTTCTGCCACTTTTTGGCCACGCGACTATGACGATGAGTGGTTGGTTTGGTTTGATTTGGTGTTTTAAGTTCACTTTGTGCACAGTGAGGCTAATCGGGACTGGACCTACAGTTTATAGTGGGATGTGCCTCCACCGGGTATCGAACCCGAGACCCTAAGGGGATGAGTGGTGATTACATGAAATACATGAAGAGAGACAGATCCAGGAGTTATTTTAGAAAACGAGAGGTATATTTAATGTAGTCAGAAAATGACAATCCCCAAAGTAACATCTTCATATCTAGCTGTGCATGTGGTTTACATGAATATTGACCTGCTTGTTTGGTGCCGTTGTCGTATGGGTAAGACACAAAACTTCGTATTATGTTTACTAATTGCGATGATCATTAGGAATGATGAGTTGATCCAAGGCAATAGAGAGAATTAATACATCATGTCCATAACTCGTTTACAAGATTGTGATTTATGTATGTACAACACGTAAAAAACCGCAAGAACAACAAATTTATGAATATTTTGGATGAAAACTTACGATTATCCTCAGAAAGATGGCTATGAGTTTCGAAACCAGGGAGGCATTGGTGAAGGGGGCAGGAGAGGACAGGGAGGTTATGACGACTTTCTTTTCTTTTACTATGTGCATAGGCGTAGCTACGGGGTGTGCCGGGTGTGCCTAGGGCCTAGCACCCTAATGGGCTGCTTTATCAAAGAGAATTAAAGACAGATATTTCAATGAGAGAGAAAATAAGCGACAGTTTGTAAGAAGTTGAAAATGTCATTACTTGGTACAAACGTGTGCATTATCGCTGATGAAACGTGTGTCTATAGATTTTCGATTTTTTGATGTCATTGGAGAAAGAAGATATTTCCTGCATTCTACTCTGTACTGCAGTGCCTTTCTTCTATACCTGTCACAAGCTGCACATGTGAGAGAGCTTTCTCCAAGCTTACCCAAGTTAAAACTAAATTAAGAGCAACTCAGAAGCAGGATATATTGGAAGCCCTGCTCTTGTTATTTGTGGAACAGGAAAAAGCTTATATATTAATGTAAATGAAGTTATTGATGAGTTTAAGAACATTGTACCTTTTGACAGACGTCTCTCGTTATAGATGACGTGTATTTTGATGTATTTGTTTGTAACATTTTTGAACATTTTGTGTGTGTGTTGTTGTTGAGTTGGTGTTTTAAGTCCACTTTATGCACAGTAAGGCTAATCGGGACTGGACCTACAGTTTAAAGTGGGATCCGAACCACTTGTGCCTCCACCGGGTATTGAACCCGGGACCCCTTGATTACAAGGCGACGACGCTACCACTGCGCCATCTGGGAGGCCCTTGTGTGTGTGTAATTTCTATGCAATTTGATTTTTTCTACTACATATATTCAGAAATTTTCAACACTGTCATTTAGTGAATTTATATTCCTTTACAAACATCAGTGCAGTTAAAGAGCCAAGTGATTGTGTTGCAAAACATGCTATTAAAAAGGTACAAGACCTCATTTTTTTCTTTGTACACACTCAAATATAAAGTTCTAGCTACGCCTATGACTATGTGTCTTTTTTTATTTAACTTTAATGGCATGATATTGTTCGTGTCCCCTTAAATATATATCTTTACACCAAACTATTGTGAAAATTATGAATAAATATGTCAGGTCTTTGCTGCGTGTTACGCTAGCCACTTTATTCCGGAGGCTGACTTAAGTTCAATATGGAATCCACAAAATCTATGAGTTCAAAAATGAAAAGAAAAACTCAAGAGCACTCAGATTCACTGTGAGCATAATGCTTTGAGATTTCCCTCAACTATGGAGTTTTTGCTTCGTTGCATGGCAAATTTTATAGCTCAATTTTCCTGGGAGTTGCAACACTGAATAAGGTAAAAGAAAAAAAGAAGTAGGTAGACTTTCGCTGTTGTTCCACGCATGGATTAACTTGCAAAAAGAGAAGACCCACGCATCTTCGCCCGTACAGGTTGCCTACCCTGTTGTAATTATTAGGGTCTCTCTTTGGGGGGGCTGGTGTCGTCGTAACATGCAATTTGGACTGGCTTTCCGTGCGGATGCGCCTCCGACAGGTAAGGTTTCAGCGGAGGCTCCTCTCATTGTTGCATCTCGGCTGGGAACAGAGCGCATCTGCTAATAAAGCCAAATTGGGTGGATTCGGTCAACTGCCACATGCTCCCCGAGGGCGTGCAAGTGGCGGAATCGGGAACAGATAGACATTCACACGCCTGGGAAGGGAACCAAGTAGGCGGAACGAAGGAACTGGTAGGAAAATCAATGCATTTTGAAATATGAAAGGTTTTTTTTCCCCCTGCAAACTAAGGAGACCACTTCTCAGGCAAATCTGCTCAGGGCTTCATTATTTTTAAAGATACAGTTTCGAGAATGGCTGCCCTAATGTTGAAAGGTTCGGAGTTCGATTCCCCGTGCTGGCCAAAAATGATGTGTGAAAAGCGTTATTACGAATACAAGACATTTGGCATAACTGCTTAAATGACAAGTACGCTCTGAAAAGTGGACTTGAGAAATCACGGTCCAAGACCACCAATTTCAGCTGCCCTACAACTACGGTAAAAATGACCGTGACTGTGTTTAAAATATTAACGGCTGCTACATACTTAACTGAATGAATTTAATTTTTACTGATTATGAAACTACTGATTTTCATAACTTTATTTATGTGCTACTTCACGCGCCGCCTTCCGTGGGGAATCGTTATCACTCGCGCTCCAACGTCCGGAGTCCCGGGTTGAAGTCCCGGCCTGGGCATGAGTGCTTATGACTATCCATTCATCAATTTTATCATGCCGTCACTCATCTCCATCTTTGCGATTAGCCAAAAGTGGCAAAAAGCGAAGTAAAATACATAAAATCAATCAATGAACGTTATACTTCACACATTCTATAAGTTGTCGCGTGCGTTAAGTAATCGTATTACAGTCTCTCCACCGGAGGTTTCGGGTTCGAGTTCCAACCCGGGCACGGTAATTTTTGTGACTGTCCCTTCAGTTTTTTTCTAGTCATCATTCATCCTCATCTTATGATTAGACTAAAAAGGCAGAAACAGTACTTAAATAAATTCGATCGGATTCCACTTTAGTTTAAATTTCTAGGTTCGGCTTATTTTTGAGCTAATTGCACTGGACTATAAGCGAAGTTGATCGAAATTTCATCACGATATCGTTGGGTTTAAGACATAGCGAATGTTTTTTTCTTTTTCCCCCCTTGCAATTTCTGGCCGCAAATCGAGGCCATTCTCAGTCGTAAGTGTTCCCCTGGGACCCTGTAAAGCGACGTCGGGCAGTATCGACCCACCCAGATATCCCCCCCTGGGGATGCGATCCCCTGCTGCACACGACGTAAACAAGAACAGAACAGTCAAACGCTTCCGGAGATAAACATTCTATTTGATACATTATAAGTCTCGATCGAAAGACACAATCAACTATGGTCTTTGTCCCCACCTCTTTACGTAAACCAGTCAGTGAATTTACATGTGTGTTCCAGCTGTCGATATGCAAGTCAGTTATCCATCCCCCTTTCCCCTCCAAATAGAGTGCACCCACCTCTGTTGAAATTATCGTCTATTGATTGACGAGCAGTGGCTTTCAAACGGTGGTACGCGTATTGTTGATGGTAGGTGTGCGAGAAGAGCGGATAAGATTTTTAAAGATGAATAGGTTTTTATGACGATGTCATCATATTCATTCTGTTTCGGTTTATTTTTAATTATCGATTGATCCATTCTATCATTTTTTTTGTTGACAGTCTTTAGAATTTTAGACAGGTGTGTAAATAATTAGAACACGCAGAAAAAAGTTGTTAATCGCCAGGCACGTATCTAGAAATATATTTCGGAGGAGATCGCAACCAAGTGTTTCAAAATAATAATAATGATATTAATGATACGTTTAAATTAAAATAATTATAATTATATTAAGTTAATTAAATATAATTATTAAGAGTATTAATTAAAATATTCAAATGAATCAATATATTTTTATTACATGAATAAGTAAAAAGACGGTATAAGGATAGTGAAACAACAGCACGTATTCATTATCTAGCTTACGTACAGCTAAGGGCGATAAAATTTGTAAAAAAAAACCAACAAAAAAACACCTGACCTGGCAAGGAAATTGTCAAATAGATAAAGAATTTAATATTACTAATATCAAAAAAGGATGTTAGATCCAATTGATGAAAAGCAAAGTTCCTGTTAATATTTTATGGATATTATTATAAGTAGTAATAGCTATTGCATAAATCTTTTTTGGTACTGTAATTCAAAGTCGTATGACTCCAATATAATCCTTGCCTTCCAATTAGTTCGGCGGAAATAAGTAACCCTCGATTAATTTGTTATTTTATTATTTTAAGTATTTAATTTTAGCACTTAGTCATTATTTAGGTGGGGTGGTCCGGATCCCCTGCCCCCCCTAAATACGTCCTTGTTAATCACTACACAATAATATAGTGGTGCCTGATACGTCTTTCTCTTTTCTCGAGAAACTCTCAGTTCACTTTACAAGTGAATATCTGAAGGGTCAGGGGAAAAAACAGGTAAGTTAATTGTCTGTCCTAATCGAGGTAGTGGTGTCATTTCCTGTCATGTTGATGCTGTGCTGGAATTTACAACATAGTTTCTTTCGTTTCATACATTTCGCACATCCATTCATATGCTTCTTGTAGTTTTTCATTTAAATGTTGAGCAACATTTTACAATTAAAATTCATTTTTTCTGGAGTTTGACTTACCTGTCCCCCCCCCCCCCCCGACCCTTCATCTTATCTGGAAGTTGTTTGGATACCTAGCATTCATGTACAACAGTCAATAAAATATCGTAATGTCCAAGAACCTTACAACTCCGAACCGGAAGTTGTAAAAACTATCCCGTGGAAAGGCTGCCGTCTGTTTGCGGAAATCCCACAGGGATGGGTATCGTGTTGATGTTTCTTTGGCCCATGTTTTTTCGCAGCAACTAATTGACCACTTAATTTCAACTCCAAGCATTACAAGCTGTGTTGAGTTGGGTGGGGCTTCTAGAACGCCTCTCCGCTCTTCGCCGAGGTAAAAAATTGAAAACTGGTCTTCTTCCCGGTTGATAAAAAGACACGTGTCTCAAGTATCGATACCAGCCTCTTATCGGTTTGGGTTTTATGGTTTGGCTCACACTGCACACAAAATGTGTAAGTGGTACACTCAAATGGAGTACGATTACGTCAGGTTAGATTGTTAATAGAACGTCAGTCGCGGAAGGCAGCATAGGTGGTGCTGTGCAGTATTTGTTCCATTTCAGTAACAGAATGCGTGTTACGACTCTTTTCACCTTTCGTGCAATACTAGTACTCTATTGTACTCCATAGTAAGAAACACGAGTTATGCAAAACTATTTTTCTTTTTGCTTCCAACCAGTTTGCATCTGGTGGACATCATTCGTTCCACCTGCCGGAAACTTAGCCACCCTCTGATTGCTGAATTACTTTATTTTGTCCTCTCAATTGCCAGGCAGGCGTCCCGGGTCCGATTCCCCGGACAGGTATTCTCGAACAGCGAATTTTCCAATGACAAGGATCTCTGGAATCACCCAGACTCTAACAATGCGGTCGGAGCATGGTGGTGATCACATCACCTACACGATATCCGAGATCGAGTATGTGCCTTGAGGGCAGTGCGCAAGGAAGACTTTTACTTCTCAATAACGACCGCTTTCGCTATCTAAGTGCTTGCTGGTTGTGACGGTCCACTAGTGCCAATCGTTTCCATGGCAACGAAATGCTGACCTCCACAAACGCTGCTAGAGCAGAATTTTTCGGTGACCGACTCTCTCTTTGAGTGCTGTTTGAACATGGATTTGCCGGTTCGTTTTTCCAAGCATGCACGGCCAACCAGTAAACAGCAAAGGAAACGAAGTCGGGGTCTATTTGATGTGTAAACTGCAGGTGCAACCATAAAACAAATGAACGCCTCGGGTGTGAGATAACCTGCATTTCACTTAAATAACGACAATTATAGAAATGGCATACACAAATTGCATTCAAGTTTTCTCTTCGTGCACATACGATGAAACATGACATGCCTGTTTGAAGTGGAACGTGCCCTACCGGTTTACCCTTCGCAGTCCTCCAGTTATATGTCGATCCATGTAAGAGTGGCACAGCCACTAGTACAGTCGCGGACACTTCTGGGTTGTAGTTATCCCATTAAGTGTTAATAGGATTGTTACAATCCATAACTGTGCGTGACTGTATATGGGCATAGACCGAAAACCTTGAGGTGGTGGGCTAGAGGTGCATGCAGATTGTTGGTACTGTACAAATATGTACGTATTTATACACCTCCCCCTTTCTTTTCTGTAAATCTTTGTTTCATATAGTTATCCTTCTTTTCTTCTGTCACTGCCTTGCTACATTTTTTTTACTCTTTCTTTGTTCGTCTGAACTGGTTTAGGTAAAGTTCCTCATGCACTTTGACCATGCCATGAGGTATTGCACATTCTTCGATCTAGAGCATTTTCGAGGTGATGTGATCAGCACAACGCTTCGACCGCCTTTACCCCCCCCCCCTCCCCAAGGGTTGCCCCAAGATACCCATTTATTTGAGCCCCAGAGCCGCTTTATGCGGAGACAAGGCCGGAAAAATTCCTACCTTACATCACCCGCCCCGGGAATCGAATCCGAGTATTCCTGAAAATATAGCAATGTAGGACTGTCTGCTTAACGAAGAAGTTATATCACCCCTACATAATTCTTAGATACGCCACCGTGAATTTGGACATTCCTTTCAGTTTGTTGCCTCGTCTTACCTATCATATTCGTTTCGATTAACCTGGAAATGTTACGATGCAAAGTAACTGCGTTACATAATAGAGACAGAGGAGATTCGATTGCCAGTGTGGTGGTGATCTTACAGTCAGTGCTCTTGCATAAGCGGTTTTGGGATTCACCTAGTCTGTCACACATGGATACCTAGGGAGGAGGTAAAAACTCCCAGACCGTAGTGCTGAACACGTTACCTCCACCTTCTCTCTGCGTCCACCATGGCAGAGATCTAAAATGAGAGAGAGGAGTCCTAACTCCACACTGACATGCTGCAATGAATATATATATATATATACACATACTCACTCACTCACACTCTCTCTCTCTCTCTCAACGATATTCCCTCCACCCCGTCGTTGAGGAAATGATGTGGGCGTATTTTGCGCAACTGCTGCAAAGAATAATCCATACTGCTTGGTTGCATTGTGCACCAAGGTGCATTTCCGTCTGCAGTTGCAACCAATTGCACGTACTCCAATTACACGTACGAGTTCTGCATGCTTTTCTTGCCTTTCACGCAGAGCGTGCGTGAGGTACTTTGCAGTGCCTTGGAAATATACGTGCTATCGTTGTGCACAACAAACGCGTGACCTTCATGTTTCGCAAGCCGTACACGTTCCTTCTCATTTTCTGCAGAAAGTGGCCTCCAACTCGGGTGCATTATCTTAATCGCACAAAACTTGTGCTGCACAAACATCTGGTGCAACAAATTGTAAGTGTGTGTCCCGGATTGTAAACTTATTTGAGGATGCTAGTTGCTAAAAATGTACTTATTATCCTATGCATGTCGCCTGCTTTGAATTGAAGAGCTCGGGTGTAAAATATGGTAAGCGACAATTTGGTAATTTTTGAGCTACAAAGTAAAATGTGCCGTCCTTCAATATTCGAGTGAAATTGCCATGTCATATAATTTGCATTGGACTCGGTGAAGCCTTATGAAACTGGTAAACACAACACGAAAACAATTTATCTACAGTATAGCTTATAATAACCTTTTCTCTTAATGAACTCAGAAATGACCACCCCAGCCCTTCAATTATTCTGTGGGGTATAGCTTGTTGAGTGATTGATTGGTTTATTTTTCTTCGCTTTTCTGCCACTTTTGGCTAATCGCGAAGATGAGGATCGGTGATAATATGATGAAATTGCTGAAGGGATACTCTGAAGGAACGGTGGAGGCACATGGCACAGTGGTTCGGATCCCACTTTAAACTGTAGGTCCAGTCCCGAATAGCCTTTCTGTGCATAAAATGGACTTAAAACAAATTCAATCAATCAATTAAACTCTCAAAGAATACCCTGGCCTGGATTCGAACCCGTATCATCTAGGCGTTGAATCGCACTGTGTTAACAACTCCGCCACGGATGTGTGCGCTGTAGTTTGTTGTGCATCGGTATAGATTTGAATTATCCGCGTTCATTATTTCACCCGTGCGATGAAACTGCATATCTTCCCCTTCTATTCATCTGTCAATCATTTTACTCAAATTACGAAATGAACACTTTGAATTGATTTGATTGATTGATTTGGTGTTTTAAGGCTAATTGGGACTGGACATACAGTTTACACTATGTGACTCCACCGGGTATCGAACCCGATACCCCTTGATTACAGGCGATGACACTACCGTTGCGCCATCGGGGAGGCCACTTTGAATTGACATTATAGAATAACTCCAATATATTAATAACACAATAAAAGTTTAACTAACAAATCACCTTTGAACCAAAAGTTCTTGAATCAGTGGCGGCGCTAGAAAAAAAAAAAATGAGTCGGAAGCAAAGGGGGGCGTGAGTATGGATATACCTATAAATATCATATAAAATTGCATTTTGGGGCTAAAAGAGCATTCATTTACGTAGTTGTTATTGATTCTCTGATCGGGGGTATACTGGGGAGGCGTTCGCTCCAGCTTTCTGGCACCTTCACTGTGCAATTAAATCTTTACAGCACCTGAGGGAGATTTCAATCGGAAGTGACAAGTGATACGTGACATACCACCTGACATCCAAATGCCATGTCACGTGAAAACGGACCGTAAGAGATAAACACATCCGTTCAAACCGAGTGGCGCTACATGTTATTACACTTCTCTACCAGGTCGTTTATTTTCGTAGAGCTCATCGTGTTGCTTCGGTCTGTAGGTCGCGCATGCGCAGTCTGTGCTATTCCAGGCAGGCTTGTCAGACGTGTAGTTTGTGGTGAAGTATTGCTTCTCACTTCGGTTTGAAATTTCCCTCGCTTTTCAAGTAAAAGCCTCATAAGTGCATTATTGCTATTCAGTGCTATGTGGGCTAATAAAATTATTTATTGGACTTTTATTTTTATGGTTAAATTCAGTGCTATACAAGTTGAGAAGTCTGTGGTTATATTGAGAGCTATGAATTTCAAAAGCGTTTGTACTGCACAAAGGCTTGCGATAAAACGTAACGCCGAACTTATTACTGGCAAGATTTTTTCTACAAAGAAAAAACCCACTGAATTCCTAAGTAGGTTCTGCTGTAGTCGTTTTTATGTCGGCTCCCTCCCCCTTCTCTTTCCGCCTACCATCGCTGCGGCAAATATGAAGCGGCCGTAACAATATATCATTTTACTTTTGTTTCGTTTCTTCCATTTAGACGTTTTTTCCCCTCCCTCGGTTTCTTCCGCCTCTGCTTTTCGTACAGAGGGACTTATTTTTCGTCTTCGCTGCAAATTTTACCAGCAAGAAGGCCACGTCTCAAGCTTCTCCAGAAATTAGAAACGAGAAAGCAATTTTGCACAATTTTTTATTCTTCAAGAGTAAAGTCGTTCTGAATGGAAAAGAATGGGAGTTTTCTTTTTTACTTCAGTGTTGTCTATTTATAACAGACAAACAATAATGGCTTCGGCAAAGAGCCTTTTGGACATCCTCGAGTCCAATAACAGTACGTGCGCAAAATTTTCGACAATCCCGAAGATTTGTGTTTGTCTTCTTTCAATATCAAACGCTTCTCGGGAAGGAGCATCAAAACTCCTCCCTCCGTGACCAAACGCGTTGAGTGGTCGACTCTGAAAGTAAGCTCTCTTGTTTTAGATCCCAGGGCTTGGGTGTTCTTGTGAGTTTACCCACGTCGATCATTAATATTCATCTTTATCGTCGTGATTAGCCAAAAAGAAAAGAAGAGTGGCAGGTAGATAGAGCCTTGTAAAGTGAAAAATATGCAAATATCAGGAATACACATTAGCCTTTCGTCTGGGGAAGGACAAATGAGTAATATCGATGTAACTTTGCTACACATGGAGTTAGTCAACTAAAACAAAAGACGCGCGCATATGAGTAGCGCGCTTTTTCATTAATTAACAGGATATTTTCCTCTTTCATGAGACTCATGTATGTATTAAAAAAATACAGTTTGCAAGAGCTCTAGTCAGAATGGGGAGATGATATGTTTTTCTCTATATTTGCCAGTAGTCTAGCCACCTGTATTGATCACAATTCCCCTCTTCGGGTCACCCCTCATCCTCCCCTTTTCCCTAGTTGCGAACGAGCGCGCAACAGAGACAAAAAAATAGAGGAAAAAGCGCTGGTTATGACGAGGTAAAAAAAAAGGATTGGCAAAAAAAGAAAAAACTACCCACTTCAATTTAAAGTGAAAACATGCGCTTGGTTAGTTGTTAGCTTCTCGGAATGAACTTTTGCAGGGCAGATTTTTTTTTCAGCGGAGAGAGAGCATGTAAACATGCACCGTGTTCCTTTTTGGATCTCTCTCTCTCTCGTGGACGAACCCATTATTTTTTGTGCAGAAAATGCGTTGGTTGCCCTGAATGCATCCGTTTGTGCATCTTCCTGCAACTTTCCGGCGAAATTTATCGTTGTTCTTTCCACTGAGATCACCCACAAATGCGGTTCCAGCTGCTTGCAAATGCAGTGTTTTTCTAAAGCATCTCTTGCTGTTTTCTTGTAATCAACTGGGTGCATGGCGAGTAGACTTTAATTTCAACAAGTAGACAGTAGATTCAAGTAAGTTGATCATAATTAGTCTGTAGATCTAGTCAATTGGGTCGCAGTGATTTAGCCACACACTTCTAGCATTATTCACTAACATCTCTCTCCCTCCCCTCCTGCGATTTCTTTAAAACACCCTTAAAAACTTTTGACGCAAACCCTTAATTTAAGACCATTTTCATAAAGAGATCGGACTGCATCAAATCCAACTCATTGAGGTCTGGGGCAAGATTGATATATTTACTTATTATTTTCTGCAACTCTTGGCTAACTGCGGCGATGAAAATTAGTGGTGAAGTAAATGAAGGAACACTCAAAAGATCGGCCTGGATTCGAACCGTGAACTTTTGTGGCGGTATTGCAAGTAGACCAACGACCCGGCACAAGACTGACATAAACGATTTATTAAAGCAGTGTATAGTAACGCTTGGTTACAAATCAAGTGGACCCTGGTTTGATTCCCGGTGGAGACACATTGCACAGTGGTTCGGATCCCACTTTATACTGTAGCTTCAGTCGGAATTGACCTATCTGAGCGTAAAGTGTACTTAAAACATAGTTCTACTTTTTTGACTAGATTAATTGGGGTGAGGACGGTAGGGAGAAAGTGCCTTGCCGCCCGAAGCTTGTTCATTATGAGTGCATCAAACTTTTATACGTGATTTGGAGAAACAGCTTTAAATGCATATATTGGCATATTTTTTCCTGTATTATTTCTGTTGACTTGAACTTACTTTGATGCATCTGCTTGTATCGTCAGCATACACCTTAATGTGTTACTAGAGCAAAAAAAAACAACGAAGTTTGGATTCTGTATCTTGGTGGTGAATTTGCTTCTACACCCCTTAAAAATTTAATTACACCCAACCAGATTGGACATTTTGCATAATCTCCTTGTGGACCAGACCACACTGAAAAGTTGAGTGGAGAGATGCCGTTCTAGGACTATCTAAGCATCCAACTATCGAAAGAAACATGACACGGCTGTTTCTAAACTCTTACAGCCAATACATAGTTACTATAAATAATGTAATTTTATTCAGTAATGATTCAGTTTTTAAGAATATATTTATGGTGCGCGCAGACGTAATTTATAACCATTGTCTATCTTCATGCATAATAACATATTCAAATTTAAATAAGAAACGGCTGAGTCCTGTCCAGCCACATTGTTAAATTAAAACTTTAGAATATTGTTAATTTCACGGCAACTTCTAACTGTAGATGATGTAAAACAACGAGCAAATAGTTCCCGCCGTAGAACTTCGAAAAAAAAAATCCAAAAATTGATTTATACTGCGGTAGTAATAAAAATTGAAATTTTACATTCGCACGGTTTATATAAAAATAAACGACTGTACCGCGTTTATAATTGAGAAGCTGCCTCACTTCCGGCGTAAGCAACATAATAAAGAAGCATAATGATCGATGTTGCAACTTATTTCCACCCAGTGGCAAATCCATGCAGGAACAAATTACATAATACGGTTGTGGGGGTGAACGTAATGCCTTGTTTTGTAACTGCAACTGGGAGAAACTAAGAACAACAAGCCATTCAAATAATATATGCTTTGATAAAACCCCATTTCACGAACACTCGCATAAACTCACGTCAGAAACCAGCAATTGAGGCACACACAGACGTCTCTGCACAAGAATATCGAACTGTTACAGTCTGAAACTTCAAGACAGCAATAAATCATCCAGCGGCGTTGCAGTTACATGTATATATGTGTGTGTGTATGTAATATATCCGTTTGAGATGTCAGAAAAGTAAACCGTTGTGTACAGTAGGTTAATTTACGTATCTCTGAGCAGTTTGTTGTAATATATGCAGCAAGGGTGTAAGTTTTGAGTGAGTGCAGGTTTTCAGACTTCAGCCATACGAATTGTGCGCTGTTGTGGCGTGACCACTATCTTTATCTACCATGAACGCTAGCGCCACGAGGCTGAAGTCTGTAAACCTCCACTCACTCGAAACTTACATCCTTTCTGCATATATTACAACATACTGCTCAGAGATACGTACATTAACCTATTGTACACCCAACGACGAAAGAAACAGTAGGCGAATTGTCCACCACCGTTTTCATTCAGTCTGAATTACACAATATGATGATAATGAATTGAAATAAAGACGTCAATAAGCAAAGAACAAAGTCTGATTTGATGCAACATAGTTTCATTCCTTAAAACAAAGCAGGATGTAAAATAAAAAAGGAAGGAAAAAGCGGTGGACTATTTGCCTACCAGTATCTTTGCCGTTGACTGTATACAACGGTTTACTATCCTGACATCTCAAACGGATCACCCGATATATATATATATATATATATATATATGGAATGCTGTAGTAGGAGAAAGGCAGGATGGAAGTACAGTAGGAAGATATGGATTAGGCGAGAGAAATGAGAGAGGGGAAAGCCTGGTAAATTTCTGTAAAAGAAACTCCCTAATTGTTGGAAACACACTGTTCCAGCAACATAAGAGAAGGAGGTACACCTGGATATGTCCAAGAGATTGTAAAAGATACCAGATAGATTACATACTGGTACAAGAAAGATTTCGAAATTGTTTGAAAAATGCGAAGACATTGCCAGGAGCTGACATTAATTCAGACCACATCTTGCTAATAGGAGAAATCAATCTTACATTGAAGAAGATAACCCAAAACCAGGTGAGCAAGAAACCCCACTTAGAGAAGCTAAGGGAAGAAGACGAAAGACAAAAATTTGCAGAACATTTCCAAGGAAACTATAATAAGTTTAAAGCTAGTTGTAACAATAAGGATGAGATGTGGGATGGAATAAAAAGCTGCTTACAGAAGGCAGTGGATGAAACAATAGGCTACAGGGAAAGGAAAAGTGCAAATAAACCATGGATTACTGAAAGTATGCTGGAAAAAATGGAGGAACGGAGAAAATGGAAGAATGTAAATACAGAAGAGGGAAGACATAATTACAAGATACTGAATAACCAGCTAAGAAGAGAAACTGACAGGGCAAAAGAACAATGGATGAAACAAAAATGTGAAGAAATTGAAGAACTGGAAAAAAGAGGAAGGTATGACTTGATGTATCGTGAAGTAAACTGCTTGGGCTTCCAAAAGAAGAAATGGAAAACAATGTGGATGATAGAAGACGAGGAAGGATGTGAAATCACAGACAAAAAAGGAATATCGAATGTGTGGGGAAAGTACGTTGAAGAGCTCTACCAGAAAGAGAATCGCCCAGACAGTCTGAATGTAGAAAATGAAGACGACGTGCCTGATGATGAGAAAGGATACTATATCCTGAATGAAGAATTTGAGCAAGCACTCAAAGAAATGAGGAATGGGAAAGCAACGGGCACTGATGAAATTCCTGTTGAACTTATCAAATGCCTGGGAGATGGAAAAAGAGAAATACTGCACTTATGCAATGAAATCTATGAGAAAGGGGATTGGCCACAAGATTTCACGGAGACTGTTTTGATACCTCTGCAGAAGAAAAGCAATGCAAGAAGATGTTCTGAGCTTGATATCTCACTCGGCAAAAATTCTTCTAAGAATTCTGAACAGACGCCTATACTCGAAGGTCAGTGGCGAGTTAGAGGAAGAACAGTTTGGTTTCAGGAAAGGAAGAGGTACAAGGGATGCAATTGGTTTACTGAGGACCAATGGGGAAATATATTTAGAGAAAGGAAAGGAGGTGTTTGTAGTATTTGTAGACCTGGAGAAAGCCTTTGATAGAGTGAATTGGGTTAAATTTTTAGAAATTCTGAAGAAAATTGGTGTAGATTGGAAAGAGAGAAGACTTCTAAGCAACTTATACATGAATCAACGAGTTAAAGTGAGAACAGGAGACGAAATGACAGAAGGCTGTGAAATTGGAAGAGGAGTACGACAAGGATGCTGCCTATCGCCTACTTTGTTTAATATCTATTTAGAAGATATAGTGAAAACTTGTTTCCAGGGTACAGGAGGTGTCAAATTGGGAGGAAGAAGAATAAACTGCTTAAGATTTGCTGATGACATGGCATTATTCGCTGAGGATGAAATAACCATAAATAGTATGTTAGAAGAGTTAAACAGCAGCTGTGAGCAGTATGGAATGAAGATTAATGTAAAGAAGACAAAGGCAATGGTTATAGGACGGAAACCAAGGAATATTAATGTGAGAGCAAACAGTGAAAGAATCCAGCAAGTGGATAGCTTCAAGTACCTCGGATGCACTATAAGCAGTGACATGAGCTGCAACCAAGAAGTGAAAATGAGAATCGCAATAGCAAAAGAAGCTTTCAATAGAAGAAAAAATGTTTTTTGTGGACCCATGGACATAGGTCTAAGGAAGAGATTAGTGAAATGTTTTGTGTGGAGTGTAGCACTATATGGTGCAGAAACCTGGACATTGAGAAGAAATTAAGAGAAAGACTCGAAGCTTTTGAAATGTGGACATGGCGAAAAATGGAGCGTGTAAAATGGACGGACAAGGTAAGAAACGAAGCCGTACTGAAAAGAGTTGGTGAAAAAAAGATCAATACTGGAGACCATCAAGAAGAGGAAAAGAAACTGGTTAGGACACTGTCTAAGAAGGAACTGCCTGCTAAGAGATGCCTTGGAGGGAATGGTTGAAGGAAGAAAAGGTCCGTGGAAGAAAGAGATATCAGCTTATGGATGATATTAAATTAACTGGGTCGTATGCTATTACGAAGCGTAAGGCAGAGAACAGGGAAAGCTGGAGATTGCAGTGAAAAACCTGCCAATTAGGCAGAAAACAATGAATGAATGAATGAATATATACAGGGTGTCATTTTAATGGCGCCCACGGAACACGGGAGCGTATAGAGGACCTCAAAACAAACAACTTTTCTCAGTAAAATATTTCTGGTTGGTGCATCGTTTCAGCGCTACAGTTGTTAAAAAAAGCCCGTTTTGCCGCCTGAATGCTGGCAACCACACACAACATTTGATTGCATTTGTGACGTCATATCCCGTCGTGAAGCGATGCGTTCCAGGGTTGCCAGGAACACACATATTCTATGAAAAATGACATAGCTACAATCAGCCATATTATGTACCGTAAAACAAAACGAGAAAACACGTTCTGTAACCTAACAGGAAGTAAACAAACGATACGAAAAATGGTAGAAAGGAAATAGAATTGAAATTGAAATGGACATATCGAATTTTGTCTCGGCTTAGATGTCAAATATTTGCAAATCTAGTTACTAAGTTGGCATCTACAATTTAATCTATCCAATTCGTCCTTCTGATACTAGTTGTCTGTGACACACTGAACAGATAACAAAATAGGAATGAAAGCACTCAAAATTCCAAAGGTAAGCAACACATAATATAATGAATATTCAGGGCATTATGAGGCAAGTGGCAAAAATGGTTGAAAATACAGGGATATAAGTAGTAGTAATACAAGCTCTCCAACGACAGTGTTTATCTATGCACTGGATACACATTTAATAGTTTGCAACTGTGAACAGGGCAGTATATTCGCTACTGATTCATCATTACATTATTAATGTGGTTGTACAGTGGGATCCATGAGTATTACCGTGCAAATTGTCCATGATTATTTTCTGTATTATTTCTCTTACATCCTATGTGATTTTAAGCGATGGATTTTTATGTATGCTGGTGCAGAAGTTGTCAACAGCTTGTTTTGAGTTTTCTTTTAATTCTTGAAGCTCTTATTGGGTCAAATGAAGTGCGCGAACATGCTGATGGACAAGTTGCACGATAATACTCATGGATCCCACTGTACGTGTTTTCGTCGTAATGTAACAACGTAAACCTCGGATACTTCCGTTATCAGCACAAAAGTACCACAATTCATCTGGACACAAACCTCCAGATATCAACCTTGAAACGAGATTTGCAAATATTTGACATGTAACTGGGCGTAAACAGCCACATGTAAGCTGTAAGTGCAATAAAATGTATTGTTGTTGATATTTGATATGTAGGCTGAGACAAAATCTGATATTGACACTTCATTTTGAATACGTTTTTTTACCATTCTTCTATCGTTGGTTCACTTCTCCCTTCCCCGGAGATGACTGCTGATCTTCTGGCTGGTAGGCTATGATGTTCTGTCTACTGGACGCGTTTCTCGCTTCGTTTTACAGCTAATAATGTGATTAGTAGTTTGTCATTTTTCACAAAATTTGCTTGTTACTTGCAACCCTGCCGTGTGCTATTTCGCCGTAGGAAATGACGTCACATATACGATCAAATGTTGTGTTGGGTTGCCAGCATCCAGGCGGCAAAACTGCCTTCTTTGAACGGCTCTAGCGTCGAATCGACGCACCAACGAGAAAAATGTTACTGAGAAAAGTTGTTTGTTTTGATGTCCTCTATACGAGTCTGTGGTCCGTGGGCGACATTAAAATGACACCCTGTATATATATATATATATATATATATATATATATATATATATATGCATGTGTGTGTGTGTGTATAAAGGCAGTGATTTATCCACACACAACACTTCAAACATACTCCAAATTTTCTCAACTCCCCCCACCTCTGCTAAATTTTTCACAAAACCCAATTTGTGGTCATATATGCTCTAAATTTCCTCCTGGAAATTGTGCAGAAATCATAAGTTTATTTTTATTTTGCAACAGTTTTGTGTGGAAAACCTGACTTTTATGATAACATGTTATTTAACATTCTGAAGTAATTCTAGAATGGGATACTTAACACAATAGGCAACCATTAAAAAGAAATGAAGCATCTGTGTCGGTGGGAATCGGTGAGAATATCGGTTCAAAGTGGCATAGGTTCAGCCCTAGTTGGAAAGGATATAATCAGTTGCACAGACTATCGAACATCACATTACGAAAACTTATGGGACGGGTTGCTGGCTGGGGTTTTGAACTTATGTGGTGCCTTCCTGAGAAAATACCCGGAAGTACCCGAGAATTTACGATATTTATGAAGGGAGAAGGGTTGAGAGATACCTCCATCTCTTTATTTCAAACAACTTTTGTAGGAGATGTTTTTTAGTTTGGATCACTGTTTTAAAGTGAGCGTCCAAGCACTGTTTTGTGGCTTAGTAATATTCAATTAATAAAAAAAGGGAGTTGTATATAATTTTTTCAGAGAATTGTTAAATTAAACATTAACTATAAGACATATTTGTCATGGCTGTTGTGTGTGTAGGATATGTCCTAAGCAGCAACATTGATTGATTTGACAAACACATGCAGGTGTGTTCTGAAGAATGGCGTGAATTTATGAACTACACGAATAAAACATTTTGAAGTAGAGGATTCATAAATCATTAAAAAATTTTGTTGCTACTTGCGTTTGAAACCATTTTATGTAACCAATCTTCTCTCCTGAAGGTGAGAGAGACGTTAGCTCTCGAAAGCTTGGAATCCTTTCCACAACTTACCTGGTCGATAGCCTGAGGAAATCTTTTCCATAACCAATATAGTGTGAAATTCAGACCTGCATTGTATATATTGTATTTTCTTCCTTATTTTTGCATAGCCTCAATTCAGAATTTATTTAAGTTTTGGCGATCTTTGCTTACGTATGAAGTATTAACTTGAAATTGCATCCTGCCACCACCTGATATGCCTGTTGATGTGTAGCAGTAGAGTCCAGAGAAAAGAAGAAATATAACTTGTACGTCGATATTTTGACATTGAAATTTCGAAGAAAAATCATCAAAACCTATAGTTCTACATTAATTTCATCTTTGTCTCAATGTAGCCACTAACAGTTCGCAATAATGGGTAGAAAGCAAAAAGTGTCCTCATTTGCCTACTTTCCACTTTTAAAACACTTTGTACACGAGTTACACAAATGAACCAAAAAATAAACTTGGTTTTCCCCTTCTCTAGTGCGTTAACCTTTCAAGATATGAACCCCGTTCACAAAATTAACTTCCCATGTAGTTCTACTTCTCCTTAAATTATTTCCTCCTGCATGCTTCGAAGGGGTTAATTCGTTACATTAACGATCGGTTGTCTCTCGTGGGATCTCTCTTGTTAATGACTGCCAATGTCTGCTTGGTTTAAAAGAAAACTTAACATTCCACGTGTCTTCACTAAAATTATAAAGTTCTGTGCTTAGCAGAAAGAGAAAGTATTGATTATTTATGAGCAGTGTTCGAATTCGCGGGAGCAGGTAACCCCTCCCCCCCACTCCTCGGCATTCCCAACTTTTTTCTCATTACCTCTACATTTCTAAATTTATTCACAACTGGACAAAGAAAGTTTTCTTCCCTCTGTTAAGACATGTACTATCATATTATAGTTTTAAAATATTCATCAATATTAGCAGTCTTGAAATGCATAAAGGTTATACGAGTAATTATACTACCAGCATGTCAAATCTTCCTGAGAAGATTAGAAATTCAGGAACTAAATTATACAAGCTTTCATTTTCATAAAAATAGCCTGCGGCTTTTTAATACTTTGTTGCTATTGTTATTTTAATAATACAGTTTGAATTTTCCTAAATAAAGTAAACCACAAAACTTTAAAAGTGTCGAAGAAAGTTCTGATTTGCTCCCTCCCCCTCACCCTCCCACACACACTCTGTTCAATTCGAACACTGCATCGTGCTTGCGATAGACTTTAAATTCCTGAAAGTTTATCAAGAATGTACATGAATGGCAATGAAAATGGCACACCTAGATCCTGAAACAGTCGCTTCCCTGCGAGGCCTTATGTGTGTTGCCTAATTCTATGGTGGTGGTAGAAGGTGCCATTGAAAATTGGCTATTAAAAAGTTAGGCAAAAACATAAAGCCTAGCTGGAAAGCGAGTATTTGAAGATCTAGGTGTCCTATTTATATTGCCGGTGACTGTACATTTACGAGGAAAAGTGGATAACTGCTTGGAAGTACATCTATTATAGATTATTTTTACGAATTGTGAAGAAGTCCCGAGGAAGATAACAGATTCAGATAAAATAGAATTTATATATAGTTTTCTTTTTAATATATGAAAATGCCCAAGACTCCAATAGGTGGAATATGGAAAGCAATGATGCACAGTGCAGAAATTAAACTTTTTGTATTTTGTTTTCACTTTATACTGAAATTTAGGATCGTAATACGGCCTACATTAAAAGTATAAACTCTAAAATACAATCTTCATATGCAATTTCCATTTTCTTTAATTCTTTACCCGCAGTAAATCGTATGGTGATTGGCAGCAGTCGAATTTCACGATTGTCGACCATTATAATTATATTAATGCTTTCCAGAAAGTGAATTATTTATTTCCAAAAAGTAGCTTCAAATTTCTGTAATTAGTGCCGCCAGTTTTGAATTATTGGAGAATATATACATGAAATATTAGCTTTATTTCAATTTACGGTAATATACATTGTACGCATACGTACATATTATGGGGGAAACGTTATCCTTTGTCCTCGACTTATGACGCTGTAATGTTGATGATCGGAGTGATTACTAATCTTTTCTAACAATATGTCAATTATTGAGATGGCATTGACAGTTTTATAGTATATTCTGTAGTCAGTACAGTATAACCTCAAGAAAATCTTTCACATGGGTGGGTTGTTAGTTTTATTATTTTTTGGTTTAAAATATGTGTGTGAGAGCCATCACATATTTGTGTTAATTAATTTAGCCAATAATAGTTTGCATGCTGTTACATGTTGTAAAGTGTATTTTCGATATACGACAGGGTGTTTCAAAAGTTCTTATAAATGTACGTAATCTTTATATACTTGTTTGGATATTTACATCTTTAGAGAATGCGAGATAAGGTAAATCGTTTCATTCTTCATAAATGTTTCATTCTTTATAAAGAAGTAATATTGCAAACTCATTTGCTGTAGAATATGTTTTTGTGCAAATGGTTCCAAACTATTTATTCTTCATTTTTTACTTGAGACAGTTTTCTTATAAGATGGTTGTTTTTACTATTATCTGTTGTAAGTTTTTTGTAAGTTTCTTCTAATTTTGAACGACGGTAAGTTGTTAGATGTCGATTAAGATAAGAGAAGAAAATATATTTGCCATTATGCTATCTGAGTATTTGAAACAAGACTGTGAATATAATGGTACGTATTTTTTTTTTCGAGTAACTATGTTAGATTATTTCAGAGTGAAACGCCCTGTCGGAAATAATTATTGTGTAAATATGGAGTTAGCATGTTGGCACATGTGTATATGCTCTCACGGTACTGTAGAGTTAGTTCTTCCCATCGCTCGTGGTTCGAATCCTGTTTCTGACTGGTCTGCTGTTATATGTGTTATGAAGAGTGCTTGCTCTTGCTTCCACAAATAATAAAATATTGACACGTTTGCGTATTTTATCACAGAGATCTTCTCGCATTACCGTTCTAAAATATGTTGATGAATTCGTTTATTCGCTTGTCTTGACATAGTGTGCATGCACAATATCAAAGAGAATAACATCGCACTTGCAGTCTGTTCCATGCTTTAACATAAGTTCATGAAATTATCTGTTTCCATCTTTACAGAATAGTAAGACTGCCCGCTTCAGAAAGCATTCAACCTTATTTAACATTATTTTTCATCTAATGTACAGTCCACTAGATTGAATCTATTGCGCATGAAGTATTGAAGAGGCTGTACACCTTCGTTAGTAACTACTGTGCAGATTAAACCACTATTAATTCCTGTCTTGACACAAGATAGAACATCATCTTGTAAATTATGAAGTTACATTTTGACGAATACCAAATTAGATTTGATTTAGAAGGTTCACACCGTTGAAATCGTTGGTAGTAAAGCGGCTCGTCGCACTGACATGTCCACAAAACTGATGCAGTTGATGTCGAATTTGAAAATTCCACTAAAAATTAAGATGTTTGATTTTCGTTAGAGAAAGTTCAAACTACCATTCGAAGTTTTTCTGTTTTTTCAGTGTGTTCAGAAAGTCTCTCCACAGCGCTACAATAGTCACTACGGAGATATTTTTGAAAACACTGCTTTATCGTCTGATAAAGTTAGTTATTGAAAATGCAGAAGTGCTGAATGATGGGCAAAGTGTATCAGAGTCCACTTTGAACTGTAGATTCAGTCTTGAGCATAGAGTAAACTTAAAACGAACCTTGCTTCCCCCCCCTTTTTTTCGTCGTTCGTGGTGGCAGCAGTTGGCACTCTTCGACAGTGAACCAGTTGGAAATAATGTCTCAACCTTATTGTACGTGGTTCAAATCCAAAGCGTTCGTACACCTGGTGTGTTCTTGCTTGCAGTTGCCGTCACCTCCATACCCTACAACTTGTCGGAGGTCCAGTTGTTTCGGGTATTACAGCGTGCCAACCTGCTAAGCTACTACGACACTTTCGTTAGCCAAGGTAAGTAATACGCCTTCTTTTCTTCTTCCTTCTCTTCCAGTTGTGCTGACGTCGGCGCCGACCAACGAGGCAGAGCTTCAGCTGTACAGGGTGATGCAACGAGCCAGCCTTCTAGCCTACTACGACACTCTGCTGGAGATGGGTGAGTATATACGTATTATCAGAATGCCCCTGTATATTTTCGTTTCCCTATCTCAATATATTAACAATGTTGATACGAGATTCAAATAACCAGAAATAATGTGTTTATGAACTAATTTTCAGATTTACGAAGTTATCATTACACATTACCAGAGTGCGCTTGGGATATAATTTACTCGTATAACATAATGGAAAATTAATTTAATTTCACAAAGGTGGATAGATGAACGCAAAACCATGCTTGAACTTTTAACGTCATTAAGTGAGCGTTTATTTCATTAACGTTTCATCTTTTTGTAGAAAAAAGTATTTTTTATTCGAAGCATATTATAATGTGGGTTAATTAGTTCTATGCATCCACAAATTATCGTGTACTTTATCCCTTCGTGTCTTGATTTTCACTTACTGTCTTATAAATCTGTATTAGGCGTCTATATTTAACACTAATTTTCAGTTTGTCACATTGAATTTCACGCCATCAACAAAAAATATTTCCTCGCCAGTTACCTCGACCACACACAGTTGAATAACGCAGTGATATTATATTCTGTCGTTAATATTTTTCTGAGCTAAGTGAAAGCTTTCTCAAATTAATTTGATCATCAGATAGCGAAACGAACACTTTGCTCACTGAGCGCTTAAATACTTAACACTTCAACTGCCGAATTTTGTATTTTATTGAGGGAGGCCGGAGATATTTTGATAGTGTGTATAATTATTATGCACACGGCCTGTATAATACACTTTTTTTTTAAAAAAAAACCTTCTGCCTTAGGCCGTGTGTACAGCCAATGGCAAAGATAATAATAGGCAAATTGTACATCGCTATTTTCATTTTTTCTTATTTTACATTGTGTGCTGTTTTAAGGAACGGAATTCTGCTGATACGAAGCCGATGTTGTCCTCTACTTATTGACATTTCTGTTCCAACTCATTACCATCACATTGCTGAAAACATACTGAAAGAAAATGGTCAATTCGCTTCCCATTTCTTTTGCCGTTGGGTGTACAACAATTATACACACTCTGTAGCAACAACGTAGTTCCATACACACGTTTGCTTTCAAAGGAGCTGTGTATGAGAACTATACACGCTGCTTGCAAGTTGTGAAGTTGTGTATCAGTCTGATACCCATGGCAGTTAGTGTTAACGCACTCCTGATCTCAAGGGATAAAGTGATCCAATCATTGGTTGGGGAAGAACACAAGAAGTCCCAAGTTGCGAGAAGAGTAATGTTTAGCTGCAACAAGATAAAGTCGACCCTTGACTTAAAGCGTGAAACCAACAGTACAGAATCAATGAACCTGCGTGAAAATGGAGCTCTACATTAAGAAATAAGGGAAACTTGAAAGAGAGAGAGAGTTAAAAATCTTATCCTTGCAAATTGATTCACGTGTTCATCCATAGCCAATTACAACGCTGTGCCCAGCTCTGGAGCTTCTCCACTCATCCCCCCCCCACCCAAGAAAAAATTAAATAATGAGCCTCGCTTTTGCGCGTGTGAGTTCTCATTAACTTCGAGGCGATGCCTCATAGGAGCGGCCGCGGGCGGGGTTCAAAGGACAGGGTGCGTGAAATCGCCTCCGAGAGACAATACTACGAGCATTACGGTCTCAGCTCTGGTTCAGAGCGCAGACACCTTTTTTTAGAAAAGCGATGCTCTATAAAAAAGACGCAGAGACTGATATGATTTACGATGTTGCCCTGGTGCTCGCTCGCTTGTTACTCACTTAAGTTAGTTTAGCGTCCTTAACAGCCTCGTCGCTCACGACAGGGCGATCCGAGGGTACACCTCTTCACTGGCACGCCTTCTGTCTCCGAAATACTGTTTGACTACTCCCTTCACGATTTTAATGAAAACGTTTTTTAAAAAAAATTAGTTGTCAGTTTTCAACGAGTGCTCTTGAACCGACCACCAAAACTGATATTGCTAACCCAGACACCACTTTTCTCTTTCTGTTTTTCTGTTTCTCCGTTGTGAAGTAGATGGCGTGGAGCACTGTGAAACCAGAAATATTTTGTTCGAATCATAATGTAGGTTGAGTAAGGCATGGACGTTTGACCGCTCTTGTTACTTCAACTTTCCTCAATTCACCTTTTATCCCCATAGCCACGATTAGAAGTAGAAAATCGGCAATAAAATAACCAAATTCACTATACGATAAAGTACAATTTCTCTCTCTTCCCAGTCAATGCACATTGCAAAGTGGTTCAAATCCTACTTTAAAAGTGTAGGTCCAGTCCCGATTAGCCAATCCGAGCACAAGGTGGTATTGATTTTCACAAGTCCTAAAACACCGACAAAATTCACCACGTATAGAGGACATCAATGTGGTCTAGGTCTCATCTTGAATTTCAAAAGGTGAGCTCGGTCTCGTCTTGAATTTCAAAAGGTGATCTAGGTCTCGTCTTGAATTTCAAAAGGTGATCTAGGTCTCGTCTTGAATTTCAAAAGGTGATCTAGGTCTCGTCTTGAATTTCAAAAGGTGAGCTAGGTCTCGTCTTGAATTTCAAAAGGTGATCTAGGTCTCGTCTTGAATTTCAAAAGGTGATCTAGGTCTCGTCTTGAATATCAGGTGGTGATATAGATCTCTTTTCCATACCTACTGCGGCAAGCTCCAACCACAGCTGAACCTTAATTCATGTCATTAACTCTCCCTCAAAGTAACAGATACCCATCCACATTCATTACTACAGGCACATCTTACTGCAGTCATTACTACTAAAGAATTTCGACTCTCCATTGCTTCGTGTATGGGCACGACTGGTGCGCAATATTTCTTGAAGTACGATCTATGCAATACATTGCACAGTGTTTATCACATACGTATATGGGGGATTGTGCACACCTGGAGACCAAAGCACACAATGTGCAGCTGCTCTTTGGTCTTCTCTTCTCTCTTTTCGCCTGCGTTCTTCTCCCTATTCTTTTCTTTTTCTGCTCCAGTTCCTTGCGTTTGGGATGGAACGCAGGGAGCAAGACGGGGCAGTAACAGCTGTATTTAGACTTGCTGATTCAGCTTCTTAATATACCGTCCAAATAGCAAGTGCTGAAAATTCAATAATTTATTGCTTTTAGTCTAAAAAGACCGAAATTCGTTGACGCTACCCCCTCAATAAACGGTAAAACAAACAATATGTCGTCAATTAACGCTATGGGGCTATGTTGACGTCTAAAAAGGAGATCACGTCTCTTTACTTCTAAAATTGCGCTGTCGCCCACCCAAGGCACCTGAAATAACCTTCCTTGACGCAAAAATTAACTCCATCACCATGGACAATGACTATACTATGGTTATTATTGGACAACGCTGATTCTA
Source organism: Lepisma saccharinum (assembly GCF_977018435.1). Classification (NCBI taxonomy): domain Eukaryota; kingdom Metazoa; phylum Arthropoda; class Insecta; order Zygentoma; family Lepismatidae; genus Lepisma; species Lepisma saccharinum. The sequence goes on along the minus strand of NC_139229.1, from coordinate 160,415,801 downwards.
TTTCAGTTGTCATTGGATAACACTAGTTCAAGTTTAGTTTTAATTTGAAAACACAATTTCTCTTTTGTTTATATTGTCAACTCCGACTCCACGGATCCCGGATTCGAATCCCGGTCTGGGCATGGGTGTTATTTGTGAGAATATCTTCATCGATTTCATCACATCATCGCTCATCCCCATATTCACGATTAGCCAAAAGTGGCAGAAAAACTAACTCTCTAGCATTCATGAACCCAAAGGCTTTTGGCGGCAGGAACGCAAGCCCTGTCCCTATCCTGAGCAAGAGCAATCCGAACTTTTCCATCCTTACCGATTTCCTTTAGGTCCATCTCAACGTTATTTCTCCATCTTCGTCTTGGCCTTCCCACAGGTCTCTTATCTTCAGATTTCCCAACAAGAATCATGTAAACTCTTCTTTCCTCTCCAATTCGTGCCACATGGCTTGCCCTTCTAAGTCTTCTTGATTTAATTATTCTAGTAATATCTGGACATCAAAGTGGCACAATAAACCAAATCAGTCAATCAATCAATCCAAATAATCACAAATTACAACCGCAATAACTTGAGATCTACTATGCGCAAATTGAGTTCGAGTCCAGGCAATACGTTCTTGTGATTATTAATCCGCTGATATTACCGTCGGAATTGATATGGTCCATAGGAATATGAACGTAAAATAAGCAAACGTACAACTAACTGGATCGCTTTGCAGAACGTAACTGTTTTTGTTCTTGTCTTGGCTGCACATAAAACGAAAAAGAATAGCACCTAAAGTCTCATTAGATGCATCATCAAAGCGATATTTTTCATTACGAGATTACCTGTTTTAAATGATGACTGTCTTTACGGTTCTTCTCCACACGAGATGCAATAATTCCCCTTCCTCCGTCGGCTCATTACACGCGGCGTCGACGGCAATTCCTTGCTCGGAGGAGATCCTGCCTCGGGGACCAGCGGAATGCGGACGTCGACAAAGCATAAAACCTGTCACTTGAGCAGCACCATGGACAGGCTGTCCAACTCTGGCCAGTTTTTCGGAGATGAGTTTGTCAAATTCTCCTTCTTTCTTTTTTCAATGGACGTCCACAGACAATTTTTAAAGAAATTAGGGGGGGGGGGGGGGTGAAGATCGAAAAGTTGTGCGTAATATAACGACGCCATGTTTACGTGTCTTGGGAAGAAAGAAATGTAAAGTACAAATAGAAAAAATATATATGAACGGAACGAGAATGAGAATGGAAGAGAAATGAAGGAACTACACAGAAAAAAGAGATAAGAGATATGGAAGAATGAAAAGAAATGACGGGGAGGAAAAGAAGAAAAAGTATAAGGAAGAGTAACAAAGAAGAGAGAGATAAAGAGTAACTGTGACCAGACAGAGAGATAAAAGGAGAGTCAATAAAGAAGAATAAGAGACAGAAAACTACGTAGAACAACAAGAACAGGAAAATCAGTAGAGTGAGCAATCATCACGAAGAACGATGCACTAAGCCTGATAAAGGAAGCCGAAGAGCTAGAAGGATACTAGAAAGAACAAAATGCAATAATTTTCACAAATAAAGGGTACAAATAGGAAATTTTCCTTCCTTCAAACTTTCCCTGTATTCGCCCATATTTCTTTCTTTCTGTCACTTTCTATTTCACACTGATTTCCTACCACTTTCATTAATCTCGATGATGAAGATGAATGGGGTAATGGCGCATACGCAATGATCCATCCATGCATTATCCAGAATTCGAATCCAGGATCTCGGCTACGTAGCACGTTACAGCTACACACATCACCATGAAGGCCGGATGTTAAATTCTCATCGCTACCGTCCGGTAATCAAGAGCAGTGCATTCCAACCTCCAGGCCGGTCACTGTTAGTTTGCGCAGTAATTTTCATTAACAAATATTTTGCTGTGGAAATATTCTTGAATGAGTCGAAAGCTCAGCTGCCTAAAGATCCTGGCTACATATTCTAGCTATAAAATTTAAAAAATTAGAAAAGCATTTACGAATAAAATTATAGGGATCGATGCATCGACTTTTTTAAAAAATAAAAAATACTGGTCTCACCAAGATTGAAAATCACTAATGAAGAAGATTCGGCTGTGGTTTAAAGTGGAGCCACTTTATTAGAACGTCACACTTCGATGATCCGGAATTTTTACTGAATTGTCTATGCATGTAGTACCACGTGATGATGAACTACGACAGTGCATTCCGACACCAGTGATTATGAATTCTGATTTTGAAGGATGGAAATTTTCCTCTTTGTAGTGACTAAGTCAGAAGCCAAAATCGTAGATCATAAATCTGATTTTTATTTTGACATTTTTAAAATTATTTTAGGTCTCCCGGGTAATCGTATTTATTTTTCATTGGTGAGAACAGTCCGGACTTTCAGCACCGGTAAGAACCCAACAATTTCGGTGTTTCCTAAGCATCTTGTGGGCAATTGGTATTTCTTTGTATTTTTGTTATTTTCATCTGATGGTATCATTCTCATTGTTACGATTATCCAAAAGCGGAAGAAATGTGAATTAAACTAATGGAAAAGCACCATGACCTTAGCAGCCTCACGCAACAGCCGCCGCAACATAGAGACCATCCGAAACTTACGCAGAAGAATACGACGTTCATTGTTAAGGCGTTAACAGGGAGACACAATAAATAATTACGCGCGCACGTAGATGGCAACCCTGACCAGGCTCGTGCTGGGTAGCGAACCGGAACAGCGATGCACCAAGAAACGGTGGCAGGCAGGTTTCTTTTAATAGCCGTCCTGTCTTCCGACACACACATATACAACGGCAGAGTTTATTTCAATTAAGTGTTTCGGTCGACGGTGCATGGGAATGCATTCTCCCAGCTGACCACCCTGCAAGGTTTTACGCATTCACGCTTCGATTGATTGATTTGATTGATGGAATGCACGCTTTACTTTTTTATATATACATTTATTTAAAAAAAATTATAGTGAAATATAACTCATAAAAGTAACCATACACTGTGTAACGTCAATCAGTCCAACTCAACGCTCGATCAGTGTTGTCACAAACAGAAAACACAATATTCCTTTTAAAAGTGCAAAATTCCCTTTCGATCCAAAATTTCCCCTTTGTCTTCAAAAATTAAAAATCATCAACAAAACTGTTTCAACCCTTATTAATAATTAATCTTTAAAAGGTAGACAGTAATTATATTAATTTTCTCAAGCCAAGTTTCAATTATAGCTCGTTTTGGGAAAACTAAATTAAGTGGAGAAAGAAATTAACTTAAAGGAATGTGTGTTTTACACTCTAATGAACTTGAATTCAATATGTGAACTCGTTATCTTCAAATATCCAAGCAATGTTTTATGTTACCCATGAAATTTCTATTTAACCCTTTTCACCTAAAATTCAACCTTAATTTCCCCGCGCTGAGAGAATATCCCTCATCTGGCATTTCTGGCAATTGTCAGATGTCGGCTCTCTTTTTGTAGCTTCTTCTTATTTTGCTTGGCTTTCATGTCTACTTCGGCTAACCGCGACAATGAGAATGGATGAGTATAGTAAAGGGACGTTCGTAAAGCAACTCTTATGCCTTAGGAACACGTAACACTTCGCTTTGGGCAACCGATTGTTGCTGCTCAGATAATTTACCAGTCTTTCTGTTTCCGAAGATTGTGTATTTTCAGTTTATAGTATATGGCTAAGCATAACTGCGGCAACCCTATTTCGGTGGAAGACGGACAAATTCCCCGTCTCTTGAAAGAAAATACATATGTTACCCCGGAACTAAATTCTAGAACTATCATTATCGACAAGCTATGATACAGAGGGTTATAGTGGTTATCACAGCGCGCAACGAGGGTCGAGGGTTCGAATCCTGGCTTGGACATGAGTGTTCTTTAAGACTGTTCCTTCAATTTAATCATGTCACTCATCCTCACCGCGATTAGCCAAAATTGGCAGAAAAGCGAAGTAAAATTAACCAAACCAATCAATATAACTTAAAGCAATACAAGTGAACCCATTTGATCCCTCTCCTGGTCTCAAGACTAAACAATCAGAATCGCATGACGGGTTATGTAAATTTCCGAAATGTATCCCCTTCCGTATGAAAAATTGGACTACCACAGAAGGAAGAAAAGTTAGAAAACAATCAAACACCAAAGAAATAATCCTGGAATTAAATCTTCAGAACAAGAATAATTGACATAGGAAAAATATGAAGATTAAGCTATGAGTAAGTGTTAAAAAGAAGGGAAAAAACAAACGAGATCAATTTAATATGGGAAGAGTGCAACTGCAAGTAATATCCAATAGGATATTAATTGCAATAGAATTTACAGGAAATCAGAAAGGGTGGGGAAAAAAGTGGAAAATAATACGGAAGAAAATAACAGAATAAGAGCAAAATGCTTATCAAATATACAGGTATAAACACCATAGATACTATAAAATGGGATGCATTGTATTTTTCTTACTTCACGCTTGTCTACACGGAACTGTTTCCCCCCTCTTTTTTAGCTTTCTTATTTGCAATTGCAATGTGCATAATAGAAATTCACGAAATAATCATGTCTATTTACTTTCCACTTTTAATGTATGAATATATACAGAGTGACCATAAAGTCTGAAACCAATGAGAGAACTGATGAATAGCGCATTCCTTAATGATAAACGTGCTCCATATGTCCGTCACTAGTTCCGACACACTTCCTTAAACGTTTCAACCTGTTACCTTAAATTCTCTTCAAACTGTGAGTATCCAGAGCAGCCGTTTCAGTGGTTATCCTTTCCAGGAGATGGTCCAGTTCCAGGATTTTCACACCATAAACCTCAGATTTCAAAATTCTCCGTATGGCAATATCCATGGGGTTGAAGCCAGGTGATCGCAGTAAGAGGCTCGCCTGTAATTCTGCAATTCTGCTACTGGTTCCAAACTTTATGGCCGTTATATCTTCTCGTTCCTCCAAAGATAAGCAATGACTCCGGTAGCCATCAGCAATCAAAGCTATAAGTAAGGACTGTATATTTTCAACGCGTGCTTTTCTTCCAGGCGGCGACGATGTCCAGCAGCTGTGCGAGGCGGGCGAGGAGGAGTTCCTGGAGATCATGGCTCTTGTGGGAATGGCGTCGAAGCCGCTGCATGTTCGGCGACTTCAGAAGGCCTTGCAAGAATGGGTCAGCAACCCAGGTAAGTTCTCATTTTACCATATGGCTCATGTCAGTGTCAAGAAATTTTCTATCGTTTTGCAAGTCAGCAAGCAGCCCAATGGATACTGATTTCGCGTTATGATATATGATATATACGGAACACAGAATTAAGAAGTGCCTAAGTCTAGATCACAAAAACTCTAGATGTAGAAATAATAAGGAAAACTATTTCGAAAACACCGTGAACAAGTAAATAATAAAACTGCGAGATTTTAGTGTTGTGGTTTAGCATCAGAAAGCAGATTGGGGATAACTCTTTATCCATCGCCTATTCTAGTCATTTATTTGGTCTGTTCCTCATTATAACTCTCCACTATTCCCCGTCTCTTACTATCCACTCTGCCATTTTTTTTAATCCTCCCACCTTATCTGTGGTCTCCTCCCTGTACTTTTTTGTTTTTCATTATTTTAGCCGCTCTCGTTTCTCTCTCCCTTCCCTCTCTCTTTTAGGGCCATATTATTTCATATATCATCAATGTTCGTAATTATTAATCGTATCATGCAATGAGTAGGTTATACGTAACATACTTTCTAATAGGACATCTTACAACTTACCATATTCGGGACTACGCTTCGATACTTCTCGAGAATCTCTTCGCCAGCCTTATTCTGTTCCAGTCACTTTATTGTTAATATTCAGTTTCTGCTCGGGTAAATGTACTGGTGTTGTATTTGCGTAGGTTGTCGCATTTAAACAGAAAGCTGTAGGTTTTTTTTAATGTATGTATTTGTTTACGGAAAGAAAGTGTACATCGAACATTATGCTTGATGTAATTCGAAGATTTATTTCGCGGAGACCTTCCCAGAATCTCTTGAGAAAAATTACATTCCTCTGAGGAGATGGATTTGATTCCATTGCTTTCTCCGTAGTAAATTTTATCGCCATTGTTATAGCTCTGCATTTTGAATGCTATGGATTTGCCTACTGTGTCGAATGCGAAGCGTACTCTGTATGAAGCATACCTTCATGGTATGTGGTTGCAAACACTACAGTTGCATGAACAATGGCATTGATATTTTGTGATTGTGAAGGAAGAGACTGTGTAAGATTTTTTTTGTTTTAAATATCTTCGCCACACGTAAATTTTATTCCCTCGGCTGTTGAATTATTTAAATTCGCACATTTTTCAATCGGTATTATACTCGTTAAAATACTTGTATTTTTCATCTTCCATTCTTTCCGAAGAGCCTTCTCAGTTTCGTTCCTTTGTATTGTGTTTTCCTGACGGCCATTCCCCTCGCAGATCACATATTACGTATTTCCATATTTCTAGCAGTTCTTTACCTTTTATTTACATTATTTCAATAGTATTTTCCCACTGTTGCATCCAAAACCAGCCGTCGCCACACTCCAATGGTAGTATAGTTACCATTGTTTTCTGTTCCATATTCGTTCGTTGAACCGGGAGGCAAATTGGTCTGAAAAGCCAGATACTGCTAGAGTAAATGCCTCATGGTACGTCTGTGGTTCTAATAGTATTAAACTGATTAAGAAAATCATACGTTACAAAGACAATAAAAATGAAATGCAGAAATCCCGCTGTGCTCAACACCGCTCGGTGAGTGGACCTAGTCTGAGATTGGTATCAAATTCAAGGCTTGCCAGTCATAGCCGTTCCCGGACTTTTTCCAGGAAGGGCGGGGGGAAGTGGGGGAGCAAAACTTTTTTAACAACACTTGCCTAGGGTGGACAAGGAATATATACTTCGAAATGTAGACGCAACTCAACCGTAGGTAGGAAAGTTTCGCCCACAACCAGCTTCATTCAATAAGGCAGGCACGCTAATGAGATATTGGCAAATTAACGGTCCATTCAGTAATACAGATGTGCTGTTTTGATATAATTTTAATGCATATATTTGTACACTATACATTTTCTGTTTCATGTGTATTATTCATGGATTACACTGATTGTAGGAAAGCATTTACGTGCAGTTGTGTACGGAACGGAAGGGAGATAATCTCGATGAGAAGACTTAAACGCAGTCATGTATCACTAGATGAAAATTAATGAGAGTGCAGGATAGTTTGGTCTGTTCAGGCTGTCTTGGCAATAGTTTGTCAAAAATTGTCCAAAGTACATGTGCATAAATGGAACACGTGTTCTGGAGTTGTAGGGAAACATTTATGTTACAAAAATTAAGTTGTGTACTCAGTGTTTTGCAAAAGACAAGAGTTGTACGTATATGTCCAATATCACGCGTTCCCCATCTTTCCTACTGGTTAATTTCAAAAGTTGTCACTCAACTGGTTTATATTTTAAGTTTGGAAAGAATCAATAACCATTGTTCACCCCTTTTACCAACCCAGAATAATTTCACCTCAGCTTCATTTTTTTTAATCACAAAAAGTCTACCTTGGTACGATTTAGTAGCAACTCACCGGCGCGCTCTCGCTTTACATTGGTGATATGATGCGCGTTTTGTGTTCACTTTGCTCGACTGTAAGCTCCGAACAAAAATACACTCTGCTGTTTTTTCAGCTGCCTTACGTAACGTACTTCACTTGTTTCCATCAGGAGTGCCAGGATGTGGGTTAGCACTGCGGTTTCTAGAAAAAGCTTGCGGAAGAAAAGGGAGAAAAAGAAAGCTAGGGAGAGAGAGAGGGGAAAGAATTTCGAAGGGCTTGGGGGAGGAGGGAGAAGTTATCGATTTTTAACACCACGTGTCAACGTCATTTTTTCCCTTCTCCATCCTGCCATATCGTATTTATTCTGGTGTGCAATATTTCTTTTCTCAAGCAGGGTTGGGGGTGTTCAGGATCGCGCGGGGGAGGAAATCTTCATGTTATATTTTTTTTCTCCTCCCAGGCGAGTCCGTTGGACCAGGAGAGGTGGGTGGAGAGAGATATCAGCGGATTCTTTTTTTCTGGACGAGGTCCAAGAACCCTTTTTTTCCTCCCTTCCGTTTCCTCGAGGCCTGCAAAACCACAGAGGAAGAACGTCCATTCCTTCTGGAAGGAACAAACACAGAAAGAAAAGATTCCTGACGATCTTGAAGTCTAAGCTGTTCCTACAGCATTGTCACGCAATTTCATGCAAGATGATGTTGCATGTTCCAAAATAAGTTCAGCTTTTCGCAGGGAAAAGCATTTTCCCCAGGACCGTTCTGCGAAATAACTTGACAAACGTGCAGTAGAAAATGCTTTTAACCAGCTCAAAGTTTGGAGTCTTCTAACATAGTGTAATACAACGAACGGTAAAGATAATACATGGTGCTTGATTCCCCGCGCAACCGCGCGTCTGGGGCCTACCTTGCAAGCCTTACCAGGAGCCACGAGCTCGCGGTTGCGCGGAGAATCTAGCGCCCCACAGTGGGAATGTTTCATAACACTAAGTCAAGCACCTTCTCTGTTAAGCGCCGTATTTCATCTTCTGATGCAAGTGCGGAATGCTTTCGTGGTTAGGTTAGGATTAGACCCCTTAGCTTAAATACACCACATTTAGCATAACAACAAGAAAGCATTTAACCTGACGTCAGAGGACGAAATACGGAGTTTGACTTAGTGCGACAAGTGAGAACCCTTACTGTAGACGAATTGTCCATTCTGTTGTTCATTCCATTTGAATTAAAGAATTGAATCAAGACACCCTAACAGCTTGTCGAGCCAGCATAAGAATAACTCCACTGCTTTAAAACAAACAGAATGTCTAGAAAAAATAGCAATGGACAATTTTCCTACTGTTATCTTTGTCGATAAGTACCACATCATTTGTGTACGTACTTAGCGATACGTTCTTACGGTGGAATTAAAGTTTGTGATACGCTACTCTTCCGTATTTTATTTTTTCCTGAATATAGCGGCGATGATTTAGAAATGTTCAGAATAAGAACGAAATTAACGAGGTCGGGCATGTAGTTTAAAATATTCAGAATTTAACTAAGGCATTCTTGTTTACATGGCGACAACGTTACCCAGCATTTATGTACGTAACAATAGTAATGCAATAATGAGATGTTATATATGTCCGTACAGACTTCCGAATATTGTCAAATCAAAGAGATTCAGAGATGTCAGTTGGCCATAATATGACAATTATGATGTTACGTTAAAAGTATCCACATAAAAATACGTAGGCTATGACGTTTCAGATGGATACAACAGGGAGTTTCGACGCAGTAGTGCGTGTTTTTATACAATTGTCGAAAACCTGGACATCCTAACCCAAGAAACATTGCAATGTTAGCATTCCTGCACCGTGGTCAGAAAGAAAGGTGGGAGGGTTAATTGGCAAATTTGGCTCACAAACCCTAAATTGTATTTGCGTTTAGTATTTTTTAAAGTTGAGGTGGGAAAATTTCGTGTGTTAGAAGGTTCAGGCAAATTAGTGATGGCTCTGAGACACATGGTGCCGCAAGTGGTGCTTCAACGTTTCCATAGTATTTGTCTGAACCATCCCTTGTGTGAACAGTGGGAGGAGAGCACGTAGCCGTCGGTAGTAAACGGACTTGGTCGCCAACTTCTGGCACGTTGCATTGTTGCAAGAGGAGGGGTAGAAAAACTTGATGATGGCAGCGGCGTACCCTCAGACAGCGAGTGTGTCGTATACACGCGACGTACCTAGGGCACGTGACGACTGCTGCCCCAGACAGTTCTTCATAAAAGACAGCGAAATGGGAAAAGTTCCCAGACGGCAACAAAATGGCCTCTTTCAGCTCCTCCAGGTCTACTTTTATGACGTCATATACAAGCTGAAGATAAGCTGGATGAATTTCAATGTGTTTTATATCTTCGAGCGGCAAAGGTTTCAGACTTGGGGAGTTTACTCCCTGCGCGTCTGCGCCGTTTCTTTCATCCTGGTTATACGTCCTCCAGTTACGACTAGGTGTTTTTTTTTTCTCCCTCTGTCGTCTGTAAACAAACAAAATACCAATCCGCAGACTCCGAAAGGCGAAGAAAACAAAACGATTCGCAAACCAAACGTGACTTTAAAAAAGAAAATGGAAGTAAACTGTGCAGTTCGAACGTAGGGCTCACGATTTTTCCGCCGAAAGATTTCAGTTCAAGTCCCGACCTGAGCATGCTTCTTGTGCTTGTTCTTTCATGCATACATGCTTATCGTCCCGATTGCAGAGCAAAATGCATTACTGTACCGGCTTCCCGCCAAAAGAGCAGGCGACAGTACGGGACTTGTCAGCGAGAACCAACCACGTCGTGGAATCGGCCACCGTTGTTGCAAAATTTTGCCACAAACTCTGTTGAAGTGACGGTGTGTCTGTAACACAGAGTAGAATACGTGTGTGACATGGACGTTTGTTGTTGTGGTGGTATTAGTGGTTCTAGTATTGAAGCGGTAGCGCATGTGTAGAATGTGTAACTTTCGCTGATGAAAACTCGTAGGATAGGGAAACAGGCTGCTGGAATCCTTGGGGTTCTCTTGGGTTGCCAAACCTAGCATTGCTGCAAAAATGATTTTTTTTTTTTTTACTATTCCGTCTTGATAGCCTACTATTTATGGTTATTAAAAACTATAAATACAATAAAGTTAATATAGTCAGATTATTTTCGGAACGTCTCCACCTGACTGGGCGAGTCTAACTAGCGAGCCTACCAGTAATGTATTACTTCAGCAAGAGTGTTATAGTAGGTGTTGGGTTAAGATTATGTCAGCGGCTCGCTTGTTGATTGGATGTTTCGGGAGTTGAGACTCGTTTCTAGAGATAAGGAAATAATCCCATTGATTGATTGATTTGGTGTTTGAAGTCCACTTTATGCACAGATAGGCTAATCGGGACTGGACCTACAGTGTAAAGTGGGATCCGAACCACTAGGTGCCTCCACTGGGTATCGATCCCGGGTTCCCTTGATTACATTACAAGGCGACGGCGCTACCACTGCGCCATCGGGGAGGCCCTATAGGAAATAATCCCATTCTAATACTGTATAAAATGGGTAGGGAAGGCAATTAACCCTACTAACACAACGGTAATCACTGAGATTGAAACTCGAAAGGGGAGGGTGATTCATTTATTTCCTTATATTTTCCGAAGCTGCAGATAGCTTGGTGGTATAATAAATGCAGTCTCAAAGAGTTGAAGCTACTCGCACAGTTTTCAGGCATGTCATCCGCTGCACTGCGCACAACCCAGATTATTTTTGTACAGAAACCCCCTATAATGATACACTTTCCCTTTGACATTCTTCTGCCTTCTTGGTATTCATCCTACTCAAATTTTTGTTTAGTTTCTTTAGTAACTGTTTATTAAATTTTGCTACTTAAATTCTCTTTCCGGCATGTTATAAAACTTCTCCGTCACTTTTTTTTTATTTGTAACTTCATTTAGATACCTGTCTCATTACACAGAAGGAAGTCATTTCGACCTTTCCCCCCTTACATTCGCTTCCTTTTTGTATGCTTCCCAACTTACGTAAAGCGATATTTAATCACACAGTTCTGTTTCCTTTGAAGTCAGTCCGTATTTTTCTCAAACAGAACGTTTCCCATATGCTGTATTTAGAAGCCCATATTCTTAAAGACTAGCATTTCACTTCACTCTTAATTTCTATTGCTGCGATAAATGTTACATTGAATCATGTATTTGAAACTATTCTCTCTTTCTGTACGATTCTTTCCCTTAAATTCATGTCATTAGATTCCTTTCAACTCAGTTCCGTTCATTTTTCTGTTTTTTTATTTTTTTTAAAAAAATCTTTTATCATCTAGTAATCCTTCTCATTGCTTTTCTCTTAGTTTTAAACTATTCTTTCTGGCACCCTCTTCTTTCTTTTATTTTCTTTCCTTACCCATCCACTTCATAACTTCATTTTTATTTTTGTCAATTTACTTTTATCTTTCGATTGAGCCGCGGTTGCTCAGTCGTTAGGGCGTCTGACTACCATGCGACAGACCCGAGTTCGATCCCCGGCGGGGGAGAACCGGGATTTTTTCCACCTGTTCAAGCGGCTCCGTCGCACACCCAGCTTCGTATAAAGTGGGTACCTGGAGGAAATTCTGGGGGTAAAGGCGGCCAGGGGCGTGGTGCTGAAAGTGTGGGGCCTTACTCTACACCCCCTATGCGCCTTTATGCCGTGGTGTGAAGCACAGGGGTGCACTTTACTTATTTTTACGATTTAGTACTTATTTTTCCTTGCATCTTAATTATTTCATTACTTTCCTGTTCCTTTAGTTATTTTCCTCTCCTTTTCTTAAATAAGAAAGTTATGCGTGCAAGTATTTGTTTATATATCGGTGTACATAAAATATGTCAAAGAATGTCATAAATGTTGAAGAGGAAGACACATTTTGACCATATATTTGTGAAGCTAAATAGTTTAGTCTCTATCAAGATCTCCGTGGCGGAGTGGTTATCACAGCACGTTTCGAGACCAAGGGTCCTGGATTCGAATCCCGTAATGGTCATGTGAGTTCTTTATGAGTGTCTCTTCGTCAATCTCATATCATTGCTCATCGTCGCGATTAGTTAAAAAAAAATGGCATAAAGACTACACTAAATAACAAACATTTATACACCCACACAAACAGTGGACTCTTTTTAATGCGAACTCGAAGGGGACACGAAAAATGTTCAAATTGACAAAAGGATCACCTCATAAAGATGATTCCAAGGGAAATAAGCTTCTGTTCGAATTACCGGGTAATTCGAATTATCCAATTTCGAATTAAAAAAAGAGTCCTATATAAATATATTATTTGTGTGTTTTAATAAAAAAAAAAAACATTGTTTCGAATATCGATCTTTCCTCCATATTGCAGGTGAATATCTCGTTCTGGGCTTCGTGTAGGTCCAGAGTTCGTAGCGCACACCGAAGAAAAATGCGAAGGAAAACTTTGGCGTGCCGACTGGGGGATCCAAAGTAATAAACGCTGCCCATGGAGCAGCAATTAGCGATCGTGAGATTACCTGCAGGCTATCCGGTTCACATACACTATTTTTTACCTCCTTTTTCGCTCGCCAGCTGCGGACTAATTGCCTCGGCTTCTATGAGGTTGCCCTACGCACCAAGATCATACACGGTTTTATAGTCCCTGCCGACTCCGTACTGAAAGTTTTTCCTCCCGGTTTGCCCATTCAGAGTATAAAAATGTCCTATCTGTGCATGTCGGTCTAGTTTGAATATTTTCCGTCTTCCTTTCTGTTCAGTTTTCGCGTATTGCGATTTTGACGAGCTCTGTTTTCCTAAACGGTCTAAGGTTACAAGGAGAAAGACATGAAAGAGATACTGGCTAGACTCATGCTTACTAACTCGCGTAGAAGGCTGCTGGGATGATGAAGAGAAAAATTATAACAAACTGTAAAAGGGTAGTAAAAAAATATAAAGGTAGACATTGCTTGGTGGAAGTGTTCAAGTACTACAAGCAATATTCTGAAGATATTATGATTCAGTATTGTTCGCAGAAAAAGTGAGTGTAGAGGTAGACTCATTAAATATACCACATAAAGGCATGTACGTATTTAAAAGAAAAACATCATTTAATTATCAATTTTTCCAGCGTGGAGGTAGGAACCAACCAAGAGAAACAGTCCCCGTTGCACCTTCTCTGGCTTCGCTGCTGATTACATTTAGTGGTTTCGTCAGGAGAAATTGCCGTTGTTAAAAAGTCATTAAGAACTCACCCTAAGGGATCTTTCAGACCGAAGCGACACACGTCACTTAAAATCGAAAGTCCCTCGGGCTGGGGAGTTTTCTCAACAGCGTGCATCGTGTCGCCTTGGTCTGGTGATCGCGCATGTCCAGTAAAGGAGGTGCGACTGGGGGTGCGTTGGTCATTTGTCACTTGCGTCAGAAGGAGGTTTCCGACCGAATCGACAAGTGACAGCAGGAATTCACGCCGAAGAGACGAGCGACACAGGCCCCTTCAGTATGCAAGCAAGGACCCTGTTCCTCGTCGCCTGTCGCTTTGGTCTGAAATCTCTCTGAAATTCCTATGATCGATATTCATCCTTTGAAGATAAAGAGGCAATACACGATGGGATCTAATTTTTTAGGGTATGGTGTAAATAGAAATTTCATTGTGTTTTCATATAAATCCCTAACAGGGCTATTCCTGATTGTACAGTCACCATCAATAAAAATGGAGTGTCCTAGATCCTGAAGTACTCGCTTTTTTGCATGGTGGTGTGTGTCTGCGATAGCTGCAGTTTCTATTGAAGACTTGCTTCTGAAGTTCGCTCACCGCCGTAGAGTTAGGCAACACACATAACGCCATGCAGGAAAGCGAGTATTTCAAGATGTAGGGGATCCATTACTATTGCAGGTGATGTACGGCTGCCACGACATGGATGTTGCGAGAGACTGTATTTCTCACTGTAATTTCTACTATTAGGCTCAGTCAATAAATGACGAGGCAGAGGATATTTCACAGTACATACGTAACGAACCTCAGAAGTATTGTCCGCCACTGTTTAGGCATTTATCCCATTGTGACACCAGTCGCAAAATGGCATGCTCGTAGAACTCCTTTGGCTGCTGTTGGAACGAATTGCGCACGTACTCCTTGACGTCATCGTCCGAATGAAACCGTTGTCACACGGGGACAGATCTGGACTATAGGGGGGGGGGGTTGGCTCAGGACTTCCCACTCGAAATTTTTCAGACATTCCTTTGTTGCGTTGGGTGTGTGTGGTTTAGCGTTGTCGTGCAATAGGACGACACCACGAGAAAGGTGACCGGGACGTTTCGATGCGATTGCCTTCCTGAGCTTCGTTAACGTTTCACAATACTGCTGGGCATAGACCGTAGTAGCTCCATGCTCCAGGAAGTCGCTGAGGAGCGGTCCCTTGCGATCGAAGAAGAACGAAAACATGACCTTGCCGGCACTAGTGTGGAGTGAACTTTTTTTGCTGGAGGGGAATTTCCGTGCTTCCACTGACGACTTGGCCGTTTCGACTCGGGCTTAAAGTGGTGGCACCAACTTTCGTCGCCGGATTTATCCTTTCCATTCGTCGATGGATTTCACGATACCCTACACCTTCCGCTGTCAAGAAGCGCACAACACCCCACTCCTACTGTTTGGATGCCTCCATTACTCGTCGCAGTCAAACACGGAATGACTGGACACGGCCGCTGCTCGGTTAGCAGCCTTTGCACATACCTTGCCAGACACGTAACGCCATATAGCGGGAAAACGTGCGCGAATCAATTTCGTCACACCTGAACCTCAATTTCGGACCCGTCGACCCATTTCTAACTACCATAGTTTTGGTGTAATGTCCTCTGCCTCGTTATTTATTGACTGAGCCTCATACATCTGTGTATGCCAAATATTAAGGTTTGTTAGGAAGGTGCGCGCATATATCCCTGCGGAGTACTTCTCGAGGAATGTAATGGTATGAATGTTTTTGAAAGGGGGGCGTGCCCTTGCGCCGTCGGAATTGGATCAGATATAAAAGTGGGACACGGCGTTCCCTTCCTTCTTCTTCCCGCCCGGACTTGCGGCAGAAGCTGTTTATTTTGTTAGTATTCCGCTGGGTTTCCCGTGGTGTCTGCCTGGTTCGCTTGGGCAAGGACGTCCGAATCCTTTCAAGCATGCTGGTCACGTGATACAGGTTCCACGTGCGTTGGATCTCCTCTCCTCGCATAAAGGCACAGTGTCAGCACTCCCACCCTCCGCGCGAGAGGACCCTGACAGCCAGGAGGATGTGCATGAATGGAGGAGGAACACGGAACTGCGAATAGGGAAATCGCTTGTTGCAGTTTGGTTGTTTTCGGCTGCCTCCAGTGACTAGGGTGTATTTAGAAAGAGTTACCAGTGTTAAAATTAAATAAGAAAATGTTTGTTTACGGTTTGTTGTACAGTATGAAGTTTCCTTATTTCCGCCGAACTTACATGATGCTTAGATTGGGATGAACCAGTTGACAGCGTATAATAAATGCGTAATAATATGCATAAAATAATATTTAGGATCTTACTTTTCGTCAGCTGGAACTAACAGTCTTTTTTTTTCATACATTTTCTAATTTTCTATCTATGTGGTAGATAGAACAGCTGTTTCAACAGGGTGCGGCAATGAATCCGGCGATTTTAAATACTTCATGTTTAAGATAACATAATACATAAGACATAACAAAACATACGCAATTAAGACAAAAAAATGAATTACTTTATTCAATGAAGAAATACCAAAAGAAAATGCAAATACAATCTTTACATTTTGATTTATTTGAAAATAGCTTTACTACGATAACCACACACACTATCAGTCGTTGGGTAGGAAATTGAGCCACAACTTCCCGGATCCGATTTTTAAGTTAATTGAGCGTGCGTGTGCTTAGTTGGAAGACTTGCTTTCACATACCCCCAAAGAAAATAATCACACGCATACAGATCCGGTGAAGGAATATCCCCTTTGATTTTGTAATACACTTTTACAGCGAAAGTGCGCTGTGCCTCGTTCTATGACTCCATCATAACTAAACGGTAAAGTAGAGGCTGCCACGTAAAAAAAACCCACAAAAAAACCCTCCCCACAGCAGCCAGTAGAGAAACAGGATTTTGTGAAATTTGTGAAATAACCGTTCTGCGCTGGGATTGCAATTGCACACCGGTTAGTACGACGGCCGGAGTGTAGCTATGGCCATTGTTGCAAAATCGCCCGATTTATTGCCCCACCCTATAAATAAAAATGTGATATTACTAACTGAAAATAAGCAAGATAACGAGTGTGTACTGTTATGTCTCCATTCCTGTTTGATTGATTTTACTTCGCTTTTCTGCCACTTTTGGCTAATCGCAAAGATGAGGATGAGTAATGATATGATGAAATTCATAAAGGGACACTCACAAAGAACACCCATGTCCAGGTTGGGATTCGAACCCAGGACCCCTGGAATCGTAACGCGCTGTGTTAAAACCACTCCACCACGGAGGCCGGCATGTCTCCATTCCTCTTTTAATTTATCCATGCTATGATAATAATAATACTAAGGGTATCATTTATTCTTGTATTTGCAGTTTCTTATTTAGCGTCGTTTTTCTATCACTCATACCACCTTCGCAGTGAATGCCCAAGCCGGGATTCAATCCTGGGAACTTCGGTGGCGAGATTGAACCCTAACCCTTCGGTCACCGAGCCTGCAACATTTATTATTACAAATGAGACACTTGCTTAGTGAAAAGGAACCCATTCCGAAATATTTCTAGATATGTGTGTCTGTGAGGCAATGTAGAAGAGCAATGATCCAGCGCACGTCTCCATTTTATTTAGCCTTCAATTGATATGACGCATGTTTGTTGTTAAGACCCATGTCTAAAGTATGATGCATGACTTATTTATTTATTGATTTATGGTGACATGTTCGTTTAGTTGGAGTTACCCTCGTGACGACTACCCTGTTTTTAGAAAAAGCTATTTTGACCACCAATTGTCGTTGAGCTTTGTATACAACCCGGCAGAGATGTTACAGCAAGATACATTTATGGAAAAGTGATCAATCAGACAAGGCTGTCCTTTGTGATGCCAGATCGAGGGGTATGGAGGAGACATGAACATTGTCCTGGTTGCAACTAGAGGAATTATTATTAGAATTTCCGGAGAAGGTGGTCAGCCCTTGATGCGAAAATGAAAGCGTTCTGTGGCAATTCGATCCAATAGAATCTAGAGATGCCATATCTCGTTTTCTTGGTGGTCGAGGGTTCGGCAATACTCGTCCATGGTTCGGCAATATTCATCCATGGTTCGTGGATCGGCATGACTCGGTTCGTGGTTCGGGATAATTCGTTTCGTTGTTCGGGAAAACTTCATTTAGGTTTAGGAAAAATCTTGGTTCAGATAGGGTTTAGCAAGACTTGGTTCAGTGTTATCAAAACTTGGCGTACCTTGCAGGTAGCACCAGTAGCGAATTAATGTTCGCAGCATCATGCGGTGTATCGGAGAGAGAAAGAAGATGGGCGAAGGGGGTGGGGGGGGGGGGGCTAGACGTAAAGAACTCCTTGTTCTTTTTCTTCTCTTCGCCCAGACTCCGTTAGCAACAGCCACTGTGGAAGACTGGAGGAAAAAACGCATCTCCATGGAAACTGGTGACGTCAGCTGTTTTATTGGACTTCCGAGCGAAGGAAGAAAGAGGAAAAAAAGAGGGAGGAGGAAAAATGGTTTTTCTTTTTCTTTTCTTCTTTTTTGATATAACGCTTTTTTTTCGTTCGTCATTTTTTCCCCGAGAGTCTACCGAGACGGTCTGCTGTGCAGAGAAGAATGCGGACTTTGGTAGCTGGCAAAAGTTACTGCAGACAAGCGTACGAAAAGAGGACTGAACGTTCCCGGTTATCGAATCATATGTCCAAAGTACGATGTTCTTATGGTTCAGGTGCCTTGAACTTCAATTAGTTTGAGTATTATGCATGAGATCGCGCACGACGTCCCACCCCATGGGTTTCAAAGAGTTTCGCAACTTTCCGTTTAAAGTTATTGATGTCCGTGTTTATGACCAAACTGTCCGATTTTCGATCTCTCCAACCACGTCTCAGATTCGAGTCCTGTCTTCGGTATGGAATGGGTGTTCTTTGTGAGTATGCCTTCATCAGATTTATCTATTCATCATTCATCCTCATCGATTGCATCATACAGGATGGGCAATCAGTATTCAGTTTAATGATAAATACTAAACTCAATGGCGTAACAGCCCCTTTGAGAGCCAAGGCCTACCAAACCAATCGGCTTTTCCTTGGGTAACACGTGGTCAGTGAACAGACTCCCATTGCCGCTGTTTTCTGGCTTTCGACACCAGAGCGTGCTACTAAGCCCCAATTGTCCTTACGAGGACCGCCGTGTTAACAGATACGTTTTTCTTCAACTCGCTCGTGAATCGAATCCGAAACAGCTCGCACCAAAGACGAGAACGCCAGCTAGCTATTTAGCTACGCGGGAGTCCCTTAATGATAAATGTCCTAATATTTGAGGATCCAGAAGTTATATCTTCCGATTTCTATACGCAACCCCAATGATATAGATCGGCCACAAAGAAAAGAACCTTGGACGAAAAGTCCCCGCGCAGCTTTCCCTTCTTGCGTTCAGCTCGGGCCATAAGGAAGCATGGTCCACTCTCCCCCTCCCCTCATCGCGGGAGTACGGTGCACAGGAGTCGCGGGTCAGCGCAGGTTGTTTTGCTTGTGGTTCCACTATAGCAGTGGGACAACATCAGGTGACCGGCGCGGCCAGCGCATTGACCATACAAGTAACATTTATCGGCTTGGAGAAAACTCATTTCAGAGCGGCGAGTTTTATATGAAACAATGGGAATAGAACCCAGAATGTCACGATTATAAAGAATAGTTCACCGTACGTGTCTTTGCGGAGAAGCCTATATACCTGAAGTTTTGATTCCCTGTACAAAAATGAGACATACTGAAATGCTCGCTTCTCTGCAAGGCGTTATGTGTGTTGCATAACTCTACAGCGGGAAGTGGATTTTAATAGCAAATTTTCAGTGGCAACTTCTACCACCACCGCATAGCTAGGCAACACACATAATGCCTTGCAGGGAAGCGAGCATTTCAGTAGGTGTCCCACTTTTATTGCCGGTGACTTTACCTCAGCCGAATTTGGAGTTCTCTCACCTCCACACCAACTGAGTACGTGGGAATCAAATTATTACAGTCTGCAACCGAAACAGAGAACGTGCTAAGCCTTGTAAGCTCTCGGTCAGGGTGACATCGGTGTTCGAGCGCGTATTGCTGGACTCCGATCTCCCGTCCCGCTGCAAATGCAAAATACGTGGGCTACACCCACCAGCTTCCGTCTTTTAAGACTTCAGCGTAATGCGCTACGAAGGTACCAGGTTCGAACCCTGGTTCAAGCATGATGGCGTTTGGCCCATCATGCATCAGTTCCTCATCGTCGCGATTAACCAATGATGAAGAAAAGATGTTAAATAATAAGCGGATTACTTTCATATGTAAGTGTTTGGGAGTGGAAGGGGCAATAAGTTGTACCGTGCATCTCCGTCAGCGCCGCCCGCCACGCTTCTCCCGATCTCTCGGCTGCAGATCGAAATGAACGCACGGTACTTTCTCGTGGAGTTTTTGGGTCTGTACGTTAGTATTTTGTACATCAATCCTGCCTCCTCGCTTCACCCCCACCCCCAATGCTTTCTATTATTTTTCAGCACTGCAGTTTCTTATATCTTTCTCCTTTTCATTTCACCCCCTTCTCTCTCCTACCCTCCCCCCTCGCACACACACACACACACACACACAAAGTTTCCAAGAAGTGCCGGTGACTCCTCGAGTTCTCATTTATTTCTGCGCTTTTTTCAAGTTTCGAAGGAAAGAGACAGAACGAAGAAAAAGAAAGCAAAAGAGAAAGTCTGAAAGAAACGGCCGAAAAACGTCTTAGCTGGTAAATCAATACCCTCATCCATTTTGCAACTCGCAGGCTTCTTTCTTCCTCCTCTCTCTCTCTCCCTCTTTCTCTCCGCTTTCTTCTTCTTTGGCGGCCTCCGCTAGCCTCGGTGAAAAATGCGACGAGGTCCAAGAACCGCATTAGTTGGAGTTATTGCAAGAAAACGGACGGTGGGCGGGGAGAGGCAGGAAAGGAAACAAAAAATGGTCACGAAACCACGAACCTTATTCCCCCAACCCCTCACCTTCTTCAGCTCGGGTTCTTGTGTGTGTGTGCGTGTAAGCATCCTTTTCATTTTTTGTCGATAGAAGAAGGCTACATCCAGCAGGAAATTACATTTTTTCTTAAATATCTTGCGACAGAAGGCCATTAAATATTTTTACACACTATTTAAGAGCAAGTGCCCAAGTGAAACGAATACGCAGTATCAAAGTCTCAAAGCGGGACAAGTGTTTTTGAATCGAGACGAGACAGAGATGCGGACGTACAGCTGGGGAGACAAATGTTGATCAATAGTTCAGTAAATATTGGGAACAACGTGTAGATTTCTCCCATCAAATAAAAGTCGTTTCAGTCACTATCTATGTGGCTTCTGGTACATTTCATAAACTTTTCTATAAAAACCTAAATTAAAGTAACAACAAATCATTACGTCGTATCGATTTCGTGGCCTGCAACGCAAGACCAATTAGATTAAATCGAGGCGAAGAGTTCTCAAGGCATGATCTAACATGCATAAAATAAATGCAAATTTTGTATGTCACTTTACTTCCTCTCTACGATACTCGCAGGGTTCGAAATGCATCGCATCGGTATCAACTGGCGAGGTTAAATGTGTCATTTTGGTTTCTTTGACTTGATTTGGTTTATTTTATCTCCGCCACTTTTGGCTAATCGTGAAGATAAGGATGAATGATGTAGACATGATGAAATTGATGAAGCGACCCACATAGAACACCCATGCCTAGACCGGGATTCGAACCCGTACCTCTGGCGTCGTAGCACGGGGTGCTTACCACTCCGCCACGGATGTCGTATTTGGTTTCCTTGAAATGATCGTGTCTGACTCGTTCAATTGATGCATTTTAATACATCAATTGATGCATTTTAATACATCAATATGGGACAGTAGCTGATCAAAGTACCCGCTGATACATTTCTCTGCGCATTTTAAGTTCTGTTTTTAGGTCCATTTTATGCACAGAGTGGCTAATCGGAACTGGACCCGTACAGTTTAGGATGAGATCCGAAACATTGTGGGTATCGAACCTGGGACACCTTGCTTTACAGGACGACGACGTTACCACTACGCCATCGGGGAGATCATGTTCATTTTGAAGAACCAAGAGAACATTATTATCAGTTTTTGAGTTCTGTTACCTTAAAATAGAACAAGACAGTAAGATTAGTATTAGCCTCCCCAACTCAATACTACGTTTTTAGTTACTAAACAACTAATAGGTTTACTAGAAATTTACTCAGCTAAGAACTTACCTTAATCGAAATATGTGTTCGAAATAATAGCATATGAACAATACAGTTCTTATGACAATAGAGTACAGTCACCAGCAATAAAAACGGGACACCTAGATCCTGAAATACTACTCGCTTCCCTGCAAGGCGTTAAGTGTTGTCTACCACGAATTTTTGTCTGGGGAAGGGGCAAGTACCAGGATAATCGTATCAACAATAATAATAATAATAATAATAATAAAATAATAATGGCATTATTATTATTATTATTATTATTACTACTACTAGTGGTAGTAGTAGTAGTATCAAAGACATTATTATCCTCATAAATTACGCAAAGAGGGAGTAGAAGTCGGTGCTAAAGAATTTGTTTGGAACAAACTATTTGAAATACAGGGTGATTTTTTTAAAACTCATGGTTTTCTTTGTTGTGTAAAATTTGTAAATGAAGTATTATTTCCTTGCGGTTTGTGGCAAATGAATAAGGAAGGATGGGAGATTTATTGGAGTATGTTTACCGGTTTATATGCATCCCGGGTAATATCGCCCACGTCTCAACAAAAACAGCAAATATTCACCAGTGTACCCAACAATAACATTGAAGTATTGGATTTTTGCTAAAATGAATTAATGAAAATGAGTTCTTTTTTTGTATTCACTCAAACATAAATAAAACATAAAAATTATAGCACAGACATATGACATAACATCTCACCTTTAAAGAAGGTGCTGAAAGTGTCGACCTCCTTCCTGTAAACAAAGTCGAACACGCCGCTCCATGTTAAGGGCTGTCTGACAGTGTTTCTGCGCTAATGTTCGCAATTTCAGTGATAATGTTCTGCTTCAACATTTCCAGAGATGTAGGGTTGTTTGTGTACACATGTCCCTTTAGGAAGCCCCACAGAAAGAAGTCAAGTGAAGTTAAGTCTGGAGACCTCGGAGGCCACAATCCCTTTGAAATAACCCTATTCGCAAAGAAACTTTCAATCAGTGCCATACTGTCATGCGATGTATGGCATGTAGCACCATCCTGTTGTAAATAACCCTTTGTGAGTTCAATGTCGTCCAAACTTTCAACAAATTCCATGAATATTGCCCTGTACCGCTCTGTGTTCACTGTTTCATTGAAGGAGATTGGACCCACTATACGTGATGCTGAGTCAGCGTACCATACCCCAACTTTCTGTGAGTGGAACGGAATTTCGATTACACTATGTGGATTTTCAGCTGCCCATATCCGTGTATTCTGAGAATAAACATACCCAGAGAGATGTAACCAGGCTTCATCAGTAAGCCACGTTATTTTCAGGATATCAGGATTACGCACAATAAACATTAAAAACCAATTACAGTAATCTACACGTTTAACTTAATCTGGATCCTTCAATTCTTGAACAGCTGTAATTTTGTACGCCCTTAGTTTCGCAGTTTTTGCTGCCTGTTGACATGTTGAATAGCAGTTTCCTGGTTATTGTTGATAATGACAACGGTGCTATCTACAGGAGGAAACCTAAACCTCCGTACTGCATCCAAACCCCCAGACCATATAGATGCGAAAGGTACACTGGTGAATATTTGCTGTTTTTGTTGAGGCGTGGGCGATATTACCCGGGATGCATATAAACCGGTATACATACTCCAATAAATCTCCCATCCTTCCTTATTCATTTGCCACAAACCGCATGGAAATAATACTTCATTTACAAATTTTACACAACAAAGAAAACCATGAGTTTTAAAAAAATCATCCTGTACTTTTTTCAACACAGTCAATTTCACATTAGCTAATAATGGAAAACAAGGACACGAACTGTATTCTTGAATGGCAGAAAATGAATAATAAATTCATTCCGAAGATAGTTATTTTTGTGCATATAACATGTATAACTTTCATTACAACATATGTTTTGCACATATGCAACATAGAGCGACATAAAATAAGAAAATACATATGCAGCATGCTAACAGTAATTGTGTACGTATTCAAAGTTTATTCAATACACATATTATTTAAATACATCACATTACAGAAAAGAAGCACATTGCGAGCGAAGCGAGCAAGAAAATTTTACGAAATGTACTTTTATTTGCATAAAATTTGAAATCGAAGGGGGGGATTCTCTTCTGTGCCCCCCATACAGGTGCCCTTGGCCGTCAATGTTTGTCCCCCTTACTCCCCCCCTAGAATTGACTTCCGTCGAGGGTTGGGCCCCCCCCCCTGTAGTTGCGCCACTGTGTCTAACTGTACGGCGATGGTAGAAGTTGCCATTGAAAATTTGCTATCATCACCGTAGAGTTGGACAACACACAACGCCTTGCAGGGAAGCAAGTATTTCAGGATGTAAGTATCCATTCTTATTGCCGGTGACTGTACGTATAGTGTCTGCATCTCTACTGTGCCCTAACAGACAGGGAGTGCACCGGGAATTTGCCCGGACTCTCGCCCTGTTCAATATTACCAGAGCGTATACGCTCTGATATTACTGTCCAGTCTGTATTAGTCATTATGTATTGAGTGCACACGCATTATATTTTTTTCAGTTGCAATGTGACTGATCGTATCATGCGTTCGAAGACACATCAGACTTTTTTACATGCGTGGTCGTTGTTGTTTACGAAAGTCGCGTGATAACATACAGCCGCTGTGAACTTGGCATTGATCGATATGTGTGTCTCCGTGGCTTCGCGACAGTCACCCGCCCCACGGTGCCCCCCCGTCTTCCTCCCTCTGTCTGCCCGTCGGTATAGGTGACCTTGGTGGGCTGGTAAGTACGCCTTGCGCACACAAAGTATTAGAGTCCAGCGCAGATAATTCTGCCGTGCAATGCGCGACAGAACTAAAGAAGCAGTGTTGCTAATGGAGCAGATAGAAAAATCGCTGCGGTGCGCCGATGCACAGCTGTTACGTACAACAACAAAATTAGAGAATTCAGGTCTATCTAACGTTGAGTTTTAAACGTCATGCATTATACCAGGACTAGGATTAATATGTACTAACAAGTGACTATGTATGTAGCTACATACATATGGACTAAAAATTCGCAAAATATGAACTAACACATAAGTAAAATTACCAAAAATGCTGCAAAGAAGACTTCTTCATACGATTCCTTATTTGAGTGATTTCAAACAAAATAAAAAAATATATATATTATTTTTCATTGCATTAATGCACTGGTGGCGTTCTAACTTTTCACTCCCAAAACCCGTATACACTGGTATGGAACTGCAACGGCAGATAATAACATGCCAACGTGTTAAACCGCTACAATTGCACCATAACACTCCTCCTGAAGCAGTATTATTATTTCCTCTCTGAGATCGGCGACAGTCGGTTGCCTTTGTTGTACATTTACAAAGGATGCCGGCTTCCACAACAATAACAAGTACATATACTGCCACTAGACGATAAGCTGCGCGGCTTTTTCTTTTGTTATGAACCAGGGCCGGCGCTAGTCATTTTGCCTCCCTGGGAGGTGGCGGCAGATGCCGCTCTATTTCGACCCCCCCCCCCCCGGGTCATTACGCAGCAACGGAAAATTGAAAATCAATATATTCCTAACTAAAACATCAAAATATAAAATAAATAATGAGACTTCTTATGCTATTTCAATACTATTCAGCGCAAAAGAATATCTCGCTCGATCACAGTTTTCAATAGGCTTATTTTTTTCTTCTCTTCAAATTTTGCCGCTCTGGGCGATGGGACGGTTCGCCCTCCCCTTCCGCCGGCCCTGCTATGAACTTGGTCACCCATCAAAGCATGGCAATTTTAACACAGAAAACAATATGTATCGCATTAAGCAGCAAAAATGACAGCCTCCTCTATGCAATTTCTACAAGAACACGTGCCGGAGCCAGAGTTGAAATGATGTTGGAGCCACATAATTTATTTATTTTGAATAATTCCAAAATTATGAAATATGAACAATTTGTTGCTGCTGTTCGCTGCTCTCTTGCCAAAATGCTTTATTGGGATGCTAACACCATGACTGGCTTCCTCCTTCATGAACTCGTGCACGTTGCTTAGAATTTCCCGAGCTTGGCTATGCAAGGTTTTTGATTTCAACTTCGACAGAACTGGAGGCATTATGGAATTTAACGTTCATTAGCAAACACACACTTTTACATAAACACACGCAATACACGCACACAACGTCAAACCGGTCAAATACTTAGTATAAAATAAAAATATGGTGCTTCCAATCCAACAAAACTCACCGCCACTTTACCTGCTTTCCCCTTCCGTGACAGAAATAGTGCTTCATTATTACAGTTGGCAACACTAGTTACTAGCTAGCCAATGAACATGCACTGCATAAAAGAAGCAACGACTACGCCGTGCTATATTGCCACATTGCCGTCCCTGCTGACCGGTGGGAACCGCGAGCTGGAGCGCTGTTCAATTGTTTTCAATGAAGTTTGCGCGAGTGTGTCCAGGAATGGAATGACAATATGGCAACAATAGCGAAGGTTTTCGAGCAGGGTAGAACACGTGATGCTAAGAGAGAGGGAGACGAAACGAAAATACGTTTCTACGCAACGGCAAATTTACGTGTGTGGCACTCTACGCACGGGAAGAAAGAAAAAATAAAAAAAAGCGGGGAGAAAAATATTACTAGTATCGGGACTCCCGACGTGGCAACATTGCGCTTCACGGCGACAAGAAACAAGCTTGAAGTTTTTGCGCGACTGCTTTTGTTTCAAACTCAGCGCCGTGTGCAACATGCAGAAAAGTGGATCAGTGTTACCATCCTTCTAAGTGTTCCACCAAGATTGGGTACTTAGACTGATGTGCTTTGCCTCTGTTACAGTAGTCAAATGGAGTGTAAGAATGGACTTGTAGTGACATTAAAATATCTCCATTTGTTTCCTTTTTAAAATAGAAACAATGTGTTCCCGGAGGCGTATTTGCAAAGCGCACGTGGAAATCGCAACTGTGGGAGTGGGTAATGGCAACAGCCAGTAGTAGCGTGTTTCTTGCACATGTAATGTTCAATTAAGCTACACCGGCTGCTATATGCTCCATGAAGAAAGTTTAAGTGTCGAACAAGCGAGACACACGACCTTCATATCCGTATCATGGCATGTGGAATGGGAAATCTAGCAAAAATCTATCAAATGACTAACATATTCAAACCTAAGATACCTAACACATTACTAAATGCTTCAAACCTAACGAAACTATTAACAGCATCCAACCTAAGACTCCTAACAAAACAACGGATTGATCCTTAAAAAAATATATAAAAAATAAGTGTCCACGATTCGATCCTCTGAACCAAATTTCTTAACACATGATTTGCGAGATCTCTTTGATCCACTACACTAAATCTTCTTCCCCAGCGATCTGGCACGTTGCATGTATAAAGGAAAATCTGTTTGGACCGTGGTGGCGTGCAAGAAAACCATTATTGTTGATTGTTACCATTGTTCACGCCCACAGTTGCTATTTCAACATGGATTTTGTAAATATGCTTCCAGAAGTTCCCTGTGGTAAGTAAAAGGTAGGTTGCACAAGGATGGAAACACGATACATACATTTCCGGGGAAAATTGAAATAATGGAAATTTCACCCGATACCAATGCAACGGTTGATTCCCACGTGGAGACTCGCTTTCAGTTTGGTCGCACCCGGATGGTGATTCGACCTAACGAGAGCATGTTTCGCACACATCACGTCAGGTGGGTGGGACAGCCAATCAGACGAGGATATATTTTTTATGTATCCGCACTATCATGCTATTGGAGGCGGGAAATAACACACGCCTTACTTAAGTCTATCCTCACTTAAGAGTACACAAAAGAACCTTAAAAGTAGTCTTTCGCCCCCAAGTAATATTTATGTGAGTGAGAAAGAGCGTTAGCATCGAAGAGAAACGAATCGACATGCGGTACGTATTAGGTACCATTGTTTAGATTTTATCCGCATTCACATACAGAACATATGATCTTACAATGACGTTCGTTTGTTATATTTTCCACGATGTAGAGAGTTAAACGTAACAGTCTGTAGGGTGTTGCCTTTCCAGCATGTACCGAGGGGCAGGAACGATCGGGTAAAATTTTGAGAATGAATTGCTGTGAATGTCAGCTGCCTCGTTACGTGTACATTCTCTTCTTGTTAAGTGTTCGATGGCGTGTACCACAGCAATCGTTCAATGAGCAGCGCAGCCTCTTCCTTCCTACATCACCTGGCAACACTGCCACCACAACACTTCTATCCCGTATTGAAAATGGAAATATCGGTGGAATCATGGAATGCACTGACAAATAAAAAAAAACAACTGATGAACTTACAATAAAAGTTTGCCACGACAGTTTCGTCATAAGTGCTACTTTAACATGAATTTATCAGTATAAGAAGCAAGCTTGGTAACAGACTTTTAATCTCGCCACCGGAAGACCCCAGCTTCGAGTCTCGATCGGAGATATTGTGAGTGTCCTTTCATCAATTTCATCTAACCACCACTCACCCCCATCGTCGCAATTAGTTTTAAGTGGCATAAAAGCGACGTGAAATAACAGAAAAGAACAACAACAAGAAGCAAGAGTTGTCATACAACAAGCTCAAACCACAACCAGGAGTTGGCTACATTGTCGCAAAGTCACAGAGAACTGTGTCGCTTTTTTGTATCCTTTTTAAGGCGTTTCCTACAGCAACCCCTGAGCCAAGAGAACGCTTTTGTTTTCTAGTAATTAATATGCAGCTCAGAAGCAGCAAAACTGGCAACGACGAAGAGGGGGAGGGGGAGGGGGCTGCAGCGAGGGCAAAAAAAGAAACACTGGCAGGGGTCAAGGCTTGAAGTAAGCAGGAGCCAAAGTAACCATCTCCAAAAAATCACGGTCCCGGACTAAAAATAATATAAAAAAAAAAGTCAGGAACAAAAGCGCATCACTTCGTTCAAGGTCTTCCCAGAATAACAGGAGTGGGAGCGATGGAGTTTTTGTTCCCTTCCGCGCTCAGAAAAAAGAGGATCCAGTTTTTAGATGAGGCTCAGCTTCGTCCAGACAGATCTGTTGTGAGTTTCATCCGCACCTTGTTCCCAAACTCGCAGCAGATCTTGTCAGGCAACAATTTCTCTCTCAAGAGCCTTCTTACCCCATACAATGCACAGTGTACGTACAAGCGCTTTTCTTCTTCGTACTTAGGAGGGTGGGTGGGTGGGGGATTCAGAGAAAGAGGGACAGAATTCAGAATCGAGAGAGAGAGAGAGAGAGAGAGAGAGAGAGAGAGAGAGAGAAAGAGAGAGAGAGAGAGAGAGAAAGAGAGAGAGAGAGAGAGAATTCAGACTGAGATATTTCAAACGAGGAAAGAGGGATGAAAGAGACAGTGTGTCCACAACATTGCTTTACAGCCCCATTCTATGTACGATAAGCTTTTTTCGATAAGGACTCATGAAACATCACTAATGTCCAACCTGTTGAGTGAGAATGAGAATGAGACAAGCAGGCTGTAGTCGAGGGTATATGCCGTATACCCTATGGTTAACCATACTCATTATATTACTTTAGTATAACTTCTTTTCGTTTCATTTGTATTCATTCATGTAATTTGGCCGTTACTTCAGTGAACTTATTACTGTCAAATACTTCTAGTTTCACGCCAATTATGGGTATATCATCTACATTTTTCCATGTATGGATTTTTTTGTAGACCCTGTGGAAATTTCCTCTCCCACAATAGGCAATAACGAACAATAATAAACTATTCATTAAATTTGAATCATGCAATTGGCAATGTACAAAGTACGTATAGATTCTTATTACCAGAGATCGGATTTGTATGTAATTACACATTCTAATCCTTTCTAGATACGTACTTTGAACACGAAAATGTCAACGAATTTTATAACTGACTTCATTTTGCGTAAGTTTTATGTTACATATTTTTACATATTTGCCAGGATATTACATATTTGCTAATTTACTTTACATATAACAGCATATTTAAGTATTTTTTTCCTATTTTGATTCTACAAATTTTTCTTCCTCATGTTTCAGAGATCGAAAATATATATCTCATGTGATGTCATATTTTCTAATCAATGAGATGCATACTGCTTACGGTCACCTAAAATTGACTGCCAAGTCGAAAGACAGGCTGAAGACCCCCCCCCCCCCAATACTAGAACTGCTATTTATCAAAAGATGCTAGAGTTTCTTCTCCCCCCTGTCTTAGAGGAGGGACTAACAGGGTGCTGCTTGTTCGTGTTCTTTTCCCTTGCAGGTGTCGCCAGCTGACGATATTACCTTCCGCTGTGGCATGGTGAAAAAAATGTCGCATTGTAATCAAGATACCTGGTTCCAATACCTGAAAGATAGGGCTTGTATTACACTTTTAAACTGTAAGCCCGATCCCAATTGGTGTTTTCTGTACATACATTTTTTTAAAGTAACTTCCAGGAAAATTTTTGTCATGCTTAAGGCATATAAAGTACTAAACCGCACAAAGATGAATTCATAATTAAAAACCAACCATCTTGCTTAGATATAGTATAGGGAGTTTGAAAATGGCGTCGTCGCCATTTCAAATAAATTAACTAATAAAGTACAGGTTACTAGAAGGAAACTAGACCAAATCACTTCATAATGTTAAGGTTACCTCACCTGGTATTCCGCTGTTTTGTGTTGACCAGCGGCGAAAGGATAAATTATCATTAAGAATAATATTCAGTTATATTGAAAGGCCTCCCCGATGGCGTAGTAGTAACGTTGTCACCTTATAATCAAGGGGTCCCGTGTTCGATACCCGGCGGAGACACATGGCACAGTGGTTCAGATCCCACTTTAAACTGTAGGTCCAGTCCCGATTAGCCGATCTGTGCATAGAGTGGACTTAAAACAACATTTCAATAATTTCAATTTGTACTAAAAAAAATGCAGTAACAGTTTAGCCACTGCGTCTTAATTTATGTCGCTTTTCTACCAGTTTGGCTAATTGCGACCATGAGGATAGATTTTTACTTGATGGGACACTCACAATGGAACATCCATACCCACGACAAAACTCTAATCTGAAACATTCGGTGGCGAGAACGAGAGTCTACCTGTGGAGGTTACAAGAATATAGCTTTCTCCACTCTACGTGTGAGGCCGAGAACGAGTTTGTTGTGTACTGCTGAATTATTATATTATTATTGTTGCTTGTCAGTACATTGATCGGGCAGCTCGAGCGATCCCCGACCGTTATGGAGTGTCACTCGATGCAATCTGCCACCGGGGCTAATCTTGAATGAACTTCCATAAAATGAGAGCAATAATATTACTGGTTGAAGGTAATTGAAATTAAATGACAAAGAATAAATGAAGAAATGTAATTATATTGCTGATTTATGCTAATGGTACTCAATTCTCTTTCTGTTGCAGCGTTGTTCCAGACGCCGTTGGTGCCCAACATGCCAGCGACCGCCTTTCCCATAAATCCCACGAGACCCGTGAATCTCTCGCAGCAGACGCCACAGCAAGTGCCGCAAACATCTCCCGTGTTGCCGTCTGCCAGGCCGAGCCCTCCCATGACGGCCGTTCCGAGCAACAACCACAGCAGCCCCAGCCCCAACCTGAGCAAGGAATGCAGCGATTCTTCGCCTGGACATAATCAGGTAAGTGTTCCAAATGAGTTATCTGGTTGTATGTGGTGACCGCCAGATTGCTGCAAGAGTCACTTGTGATGTTAACACCAATAAGCCTTGTTTCCATGATAACCAAAAACTCAATATGCTGACCAAGGCAGAATTTATTTTATTTTAAAACATAAACTAAGCGTTACGTTTCAACCTTCTAGCAAGGTCTTCTTCAGACTGTACCAAATACAAATGAAAAAAAAATCATTTGTATTTGGTACAGAGTCTGAAGAAGACCTTGCTTGCTAAAAGGTTGAAACGTAACGTTTAGTTTATGTTTTAAAATAAAATAAATTCTGCCTAGGTCAGCATATTGAGTTTTTGTGATGGTGTTCTTCAGACGTTTCACGAATCATGTTGGAAAATGCCAAGAAGATTTTCTAACTGCAACAACGTATTTCAACAAATGAATCTGAAAGCTTTCACACATTTTGTGTCATTCTCAAACCTTCAAACTTTTCTGAGAGGCACAGAGTCAGCTGCTTTAATATTCAAGATCATCGACACTTCTCGTTGAAACATATTTCGGAAAAGAAAGCAATGAGTGATTCTTGCTTCTCTAAGATACTTCACTTTGCCTTTGAAAACATTCCTGAGTAAGAAAGTAATGAGGAATTTCCCTCAAAAAAATTAGATAATCTCTTGGACGTAATGTGTTGAAAATCCTAAAAAGGCTCCCAGTGGTAACGATGTTACCTTTAATCAAGAGATACCATGGCGATGCCCTGTGGAGGCACGTTGCAATGTCGAGATCCCATTTTAAACTCTAAGTCCATTCCCGATTACTTTAGAATGAGCTTAAAGGAAGTAAAACCTTAAGAAAGAGTATACTTATCCTCTGTGCATCGTACCGCACCATGAAGGCATGTGGTGTATGGAAGTTGGGCACCACACAAATTCGATCTCAAGTATCGTGGTCATCTTTACCCCAAATTCGCTCCCTACTTCATTGATGAGAGGATTGAGTGAGCCTCAAAGTCGCTTATGCATTGGTGTAAATATTCCTATACCCAAGCTCACCCAACCCGGATGTCAAATTCTGGTCTCACGTCACCATACCGATTGAACCACTACATGTGTGAAGCACCGTGTTAATATTTGGGTCTAAAATTGCAATGTTTCTGACAGATATGCAGATGCGTAAATTTCACGGCTACTGATTCAGAGTATGAAACAAGGTTTGTTTCTTTTGAGTGTAAATTGTTTCTGGTGGTTGTCCCACAGGTTATGGCAGCTTTTCAGGTTTTGTTACTAGCATTGTGTTCAGTGAGCCACAAAGATGTGTGTAGATAAATTTGTCCTTCGTTGTATTCTCTCAAGTTTTTTTCTTAATGTGATGTTTACTTACAAGGAATCTGACCAGTACTGATATTTACAACATCGTGTTGTGTTGAAACAGTTTTGTAGTCCTGTACTATGGTAATGAAAGGTGCATGGATATGGATATGAACAAATTGCCTTCACATGTCTTTGTGGTTGACTTAGAAAAATATAAACATGCTCTGCAGAGAGATTCAGGTTTCAATATGGTGATCTGAAGATCATGCAGTACATTGTACAGTGCACAGTACATTGAAACTGAGAAATCGTTTAAGAAAACTGTACATAGTAATTACTAAGTAGATTAAGCATTGATGTCCTGGAAGCGTCTGGGACGCGACCTTCTTGTAGAGGTGCCATTCATTGTCTTTCGTTGCCCGATGGCTCGAACCACTTTGCCAGTGAGAGGAGTTTGGTATTTTTGGGGGAGGGGCCGCGTCCCAGTCGTGTCTGGACTGCGTGTAGTGTAGTGTTGATCAGTGAAGTGACATTTCCGTGGTTTGTAAGTCGCAGGAGTATCCCAGCCCTGGATCGCCGCTCCAGTTGACACCCGTCCTCGTCGAATCTCAGATCCAGCGACTAGCGGAAGCAGCCGAGCACCTGGTGAGGACGCTGCCTCAGTTCGAGCCGAAGCCTCAGAACAGCAAGAAGAGGATCTGCAAGGACTTAGAGGTGAGTACTTCTTACTTGAGATCTGGCGTCATTTACTTTCAAGTTTCCTTTCTAATAAAGTTATTCTTCCCCTATAGAATGCAGCAAGTTGGATTCAAGTTAACTTTTAGGGTCAAGCTATGTCGCGTGAGCTTGAAATATGATATTTTTGTGACCTTGCTAAGATGCAAATATGATTATCAAAAATATGAACCAATGAATACGTACGTAATCGTAACTTAATATGTAATTAGTCGTGTTACCTTCTTCATACCAGTGCGGTTTTTCAAATATCTCCACATAAAAATTGCGTAGAAACATGCAAATTACGACTTTACGTGACCAGTAACGTTAAGGATGTATTCCTGATTTCATATTATAAAAAGTATTTGTGCTATCTCAGTGCATTACAAAGGAACTAGGCCTTAAATATTGTATGTAACCTTTGCAAGCCTAAATTCATAACTCGGGTGCACATTTGGAGGGGGGAGAAAGCACAGAATTTTATTATTTACCTAGTCCTTTTGCTAGATTATCATATTGGAATAGAGCGCTAATATTTACTATACCATTTGTGTGTATTCATTTACCGAATTTCTGTCCCTTTCTGGATGGCTTATACAAATCACATACTGCAAACTTGATATTTTACGTTAAGGATTAAGAGGTAGTTTTTGAATCTTACTAGGTACACTATTTACCGTTAGGATATATGCCTCTTTCCGCTATCTATCACCTACTAGTTAAAACAATCACATGAGGAAAAAAAGTTCACAGTTCAGTGCAAATAGAGACTCATTTATGGTTTGAAACTTAGTCTGGATTACAAAAACCTACCGGTTCTACCTTGCCCAATTACAGGGTGGTTTGAAAATGCACGGAAAACTTAAATTACAGGTCATTATGTAGTCTTGTCACGCTCGAAATAACTTGAACAGTGATTCAAACATTGACTTTGATATACTTTCGTAGAAGACTACGATATCGTATTACATATCGATGAACGAAGCAGTATCAGAGTTATGTTCACTTCCAAGTGAGGCACAGAAACAGGGGAAAAAGTATACTTGTACGTACGTACAACGTACACATTTGAATTCATGGCCATGCCACATTTGCAACAAAGTAATTGCATTTTTTTAAAAAAACTCGTGTTATTCTTTCAGCTCTGCTGTAAAGTACTACATTTCTTTCAATCAGGTCTACCTGTTTCTGACAGTCTGATTGATTAGAACAGTTTATTGCTCAACATCTCAATCACCCACTTCATGTAAATGTTCAGTGTCAGCTGTTCAGCTGTCATGAAATGAGATTCCAGTACTAATTCAAGAAGTGGTTAATTCTTTGGCGGAATAATATTAGTATTAACAACGCGGGAAGGTAAATAGAGCAATAAGACGGAGTTTTCTTGTGTCAGCATCAGCAATACATCAAGTCGTCATTCCGAAACAAAAAATACCTGTATGTAAATACATGCTGTTATCTACAGCACGTAAAACTTTATCATACTATCTCATAGGATTTCATATTTCATCCTTTGCTCCTCAGCACGATAAATACGTTAGCTCACATGAGAAAATTTC
Source organism: Lepisma saccharinum (assembly GCF_977018435.1). Lineage (NCBI taxonomy): Eukaryota > Metazoa > Arthropoda > Insecta > Zygentoma > Lepismatidae > Lepisma > Lepisma saccharinum. The sequence continues at coordinate 160,380,662 of NC_139229.1, read as the reverse complement.
TGAGGTGCCCCAACGTCATTGACAACCCTCAAAGATACTACTGAATTATGGGTTTCATGGATAGAATTATCAGCTCACTAATGAAACGTTTACAAGAATTTTCGCATAAACCAGTGCCAAATAATGGTATCAAAGCAATATTAACTTTAGTGCTAAAGTACTTCCACTGCAATGCAGAATGCAATATACATTTCTTCTTTGATATCAGGTTATACCGATAAATGTTGCACAAGTTTGTGATGCTTCTGATATCTGTGGCTGGATCTTGCAATCTCCGCATTTTTACATTCGATCTCTCCTGCTATCTTAGTTCCCTTCGACGTCCTATTTTTACTTTGTATTTTACAAACTTCGCATAATGCCAGGTTGCTCATAATAATGTAAATGTAAATTACCATGTAAATTTCCAGTCCGATGCTACAACGGTCAACCCTGAACGTCATAACCCTTAAGGGAATTGGCCGTATATATTGAGACATCGGACATGCTTCATAGAGAGGTCCTTGCGAATCAGTGAGACCTACGTATTTCTTTTTCTTTCCTCATCATCTTTATTTCACGGAACCAGTTATTCCGGACTGCTAATTGTAAAACAAATTGTAACAAATTAGGCATTAGAGCAAACGAGTTCAATTTTCCAAAAGTGGCCAGAAATAATTGCAAAGTTGTTTATTTCTTAGTGCCTTAAAAGCATAGCCAGACATAGTTGTCTGTCCAAACATTTCTTCATTATCTTCCTTGTCATGAAGGTTGCTTAACAGTGTCAAGCGTGGCAAATAATGTAATCGTTACTTTACAGAGTATTGTACTCGCAAGTTTAGGAATCCGCCAAAGTTCATCAAGATTTTTCCTCCTGCTTTCCTTATTTGATTAGTCCACATGAGTTTTACCAGTATTTCCCCGTCTTGTATTGGAAGAACAAATATTGACGGAACACGCATGGATACCTAAAAGGCTTACGAGGAAATTATGAAGAATATTCCTAGCAGTTGTTGTTGTTGTGGGCCAATTGAAATTGCAGTCATTCGCCTCTTCGGCCGTTGGCCTGTTAGTGTAGGTCATGTTCACTTACTTCTTTTCTTTCTCCAGCGTTGTTTGTCTTGAACGATGTGCATTTTAGATTGTTGTCCCACTTTTACGTCATGCCCGTCCAACTCGCATGGCTACTTTTGTAATGCTGTGTAGCTCAAGCTTTCTTCGATATTTATTTGTTCGACATAAATCAACTTTAGTAGTAAGATATGGACTCGTGGGCAGTTGCAGCTCTATAGTATGCAGGCAAATAGGGATAAAAAGAAAGGGTATATTAAGTATTAGAAGCAGTTCTTTTTTTCTGGGAAGGAAGGTTAAGGTACTCTTTAACTTGGTTTCCTAATGCGTTCATCATAAGAACTATGGCCATCCGCAGTGAGGGTCATGATGGCTGGATCGCTTTACCCCATTGGAATAAGGAAAAATTCCCTACTTCTCCTACATCCCTCTCCTTTTTTGTAAGTGTTTTTATCTCTTCCTTTCCTGGAATATTTTCTAACTTTCGACCTTTTCTCAGTTTTAGTACTAATTCGTTCATGTTTACTTCCTGCCTACTTGACCATTTATTTTCTGTTTTCTCTCCTATTTTCTGTCACTTTGTCTCTATCAATCTTCTGCTATTATTTCTTTCTTTCTCGCTTCTCTCTCTCTCTCTCTCTCTCTCTCTTATATACGTGTGTGTGTGTGTGTATATATATATATATATATATATACATACATCCTCTATTCTCTCTCGCTTCTATATTTTTCTGTTTTGCTTCTTCTTCTTCTCTCTCTCTCTCTCTCTCTCTCTCTCTCTCTCTCTCTCCCTCCCTCCCCCCTCCCCCCTCAGTATGTATGTTTGTGTGTGCGCGCGTCTGATCTCGCTTCTTTATTTCTCTTTCTTTATCTGTTTCAATTACGTTTATCTTCTTTACATTTTCTCTCTCTTTCTCTGTGACATCTTTAATTCTTCTTTTCCTTTCTCCCTTTGTCTACCACTTCTTTCATTTTTCTATCTTTCTCATGCAGTTTTTCGATTTTGATACCTCCTTGGAAAGTTTTCTGCGGTCGTCTATGTAAGAAACACTCAGAATATTGTGATATGCTCATAAATGATCACACACGCACACACACAATTCTTTCGTTGAAATAAAACATTATAAGGTGCCGGTACGGCGTACCGTTGCGTACCGGCAGAAAAAAAGCTCTGGTTAAAAATGGTATAAAAATGGTATTAAAAAAAATATCATTTTAGAAGAGTAAAATTATAATTGGAGAGGGCACTAAAAGTCGAGTACCCCACTATAAAAAATGTTAGAACAGAGCATTTAGAATGATAATATACGTATACTAAAATAAAGAGAGTATAAAATACATGAGAAGGTAAAGGAAAATCGCTGATAATTTTTTCGTATGATATCGAAATTGCTGAAAGTCTCTACACGACAAAGAAAGAGAAACTCGCATATCATACTGCATCAAATATGCGCATTAAACTGATTAGCATACAAATAATGTTGTATTTTTGCTTCATTGATTACCACATTTTGTCCTATAATTGTTTAACTCCCCTAAGTGAAAACATGAATTGCTAAAACAAGTTTAATGGCATTTGCACATCATACAACATTTTTAACACCGTTTTGAGAACATTTTGCAAGAAACTTGAACATTGAAAAATTTGTTCTGTCAAGTCGAACAAATTTCTTGATATCTGAGCGGATTTTAACAGTTGCACCTACCAACAGTTTTGAATATTTTTGGTATTGTTTAACTTCTGACGAAGTTTATGTTTCTTTAAACATTTAATTTTATGTGATTTATGTGTTAATTGGTACATTTACTTCTCTCTATCCTTTTAGTAGAGTATCAAGCATGAATTTTTAATTTATTGCCTATACGTGTATTATTGTCAATTGTATAATATATATATAATGTGTTATTGTATTATTATCTTTGAATATTATTTCCTAGTATTTTTCCTTGTATATTTTGTATGGTTACACCAGCCATCGGCTGAGTTTATTCTAAATAAAAGTATTTGAAACTAATATTTTAACATCAGAATTTCTAACAGTTATTAAATTTAGTTTGTTTCATTTTTTCATATTAAAATTTAATGTTAATAACTGAAGTCATTCATAGTTCCCTCTCTCTGGCACAATGGTTCGAACCTCTAGCTAGTCGTCATTCGAAACATTCGTTTTGTTGTTAATACGATATATATTGATATTTATGTATTTTAAAAGGCATTATTGTGTGGCTTATCTGTAACCTCATTATATAATAATTAATAATACGCATTTTTTGGTACATCATGAAATAGTAACGATGCAACTGTGTAACTAGTGGGCTGTTGTTCATACAGAGCTTTTATTATCACACCTAATATTTTGCGATATGCATAATGAAGAAGAAATGCATATAATTTATTTATGCAAGATAGTGGTGTTAACTACTAATTTCTGGATATTTCTTATTCAACTTCTAATCTGTCCGAGTGGCGTTCCTTGAAATCTTTCACAATAACAGGGGAAGATCAGAACGATCTCCGGTGGTTTTTCTTGGGTCATCGCCAATGATGCCACATGTAACGAGATACGTTTGGAGTCAAACAACGTAAGAGCTAATTACGTTAAAATCAATAACTATCGCGTTTCTCCTGAAATTCTAGATCTTTTTTTGACATTCCAATGACCACATTTTAATTGAAGAAAATGAGGTTGACGCCAAGATGGCAGACTTCAAGAAGCTGTTGGCAACATATCCTAAAAAAAAAGCTCTTTTCTGTTTCACGTATCAGGACATTTGGTTCATGTTTTCCCATTCGTATTTTAAGTGTTTTCACACTTGTGGAAAACTCCGTAGAAACCAATCTTTAGTACGGCGAATTTAGCCGAGATTGTAACAGATTCGCTAACAACACCCTTTTAACATTTAGAATTAATGTTGTTAAATATTGTGAACACAATTCGAAACCAGTTAAAAGGTCAACAATTAAGGGGGGGAGTAGTTTTCACTTTATCCGTAAGTTTAACAGAGCATTTGCCAAATGTCACACTGCAAGCAAGCTTAAAGAGAGAGAGAGATTCACGAAATCATATCAAGCATTATGATTATATCTCAATTGCACTACATATCTAATAACCGGTGGCTCGAAAGTCATGTAAGGGCTTTGGCCTATCTCCCAACTGCTGCCAGTCTCCCTCCCACAATCATACCTAGAGGTGCGGTAATGGTAATTCTTCAACCGGTAATGGGACGACGTGTGGTCAGCAGGTCGAACCCCCAGCCGTTATAGGAGATTTTTATGACCGGGTTAAGCTACTCACTCGTAGCTCCCCAATTTCCTCACGGTCGTGGGTTGCCACCGGTCCTATACACAGACCGAAAACTCGGAAACTGAACCCAGGCGGACTGGAACCCATGCCGTCCCGCAGTCCAAAGCACACACCTTAGACCACATGGACACGAAAGAGGACACTACATATCTGATTTGTAAAAAAAAAAAAAAAAAATGAATACGAAGAGGTGGAGATGGATATTCCAAGCTATTTTTGTGCGAGGGGAATTTTCGGTAAACTTTTGACGTCGATCTATGATGATATCTTCACAAATTTGAACGAAAGAACAGTGCAATTTGGTCTCCTAGTGGTTAACGCTATCGCCTTGTAATAGAGGCAAGGCCAAGGGTCCCTGGTTCGAATCCCGCTCGGGCTTGGTTGTTTGTGAATGTCCATTCATTAATTTCATCACTCATCCCCATCTTCGCAAATTAGCCAAGAGGCACAAAACGCGCAGTCAAATAAACTAAATCAATCAATCAATCAATCAATCGAGGAAAGGGTTCGATTCTCGATGGAAGCACATTGCATCGTGGTTCGGATTCCACTTTAAAACTGTAGATCTACTGCCGTTTAGTCTTATCTGAGCGTAAAGTGTCCTTAAAAATAAACTTAGAAATATTATTATTATTGAGAAAGGTAGAGAGATGTCCACGGCGACATCATGTCCGTCGATTACCTCGGACGTATTCATTTAATACAAATTCCACTGTACCCATTACATGTGCTAATTATTAAATAACTTCTGCATGATGTAGATGTACCATAGTATGTATCGTGCATGTTACTGTTAAATCTTTATAAACTTAATATATCGTGTAGTACTGACATGCTGGTAGAGACTGACTTATCTTGCGCATCAAGTCGTCCTCTTTGTCTTTGCAGTATGTGATGTCGATGCCGGAGGACGACCCCCGACGGATGGACGAGATCCGGAAGTACGCCGCCATCTACGGACGCTTCGACTGCAAGAGGAAGCCGGAGAAGCCTCTCACCTTGCACGAGGTAAGTACTTTTTATTACCTCAAGTAGACACTTCTAGGTTTTAGTGCATGTAGAATACATACATATTCAGAGTGCCCCGGTCAAAACACCCATTTATATTTTTTTACTGCTGGTAGGCTACCGTTCCTGGTGTTAAAAAAAATCTGCAAGTCAGAGCAACTCGCTGCATTTATTGTGGAAGAAAGGTGCAGCTGTATTTACTGTTTAACCGGGTTTATGCTCCATCTGTATTAATAAAAATAATGAAAATCGATATTGCAATGCTTACAAATTCTTGAACAATCTGACCAGTCATGTTAGTTTATATTGAAATATACTTGTATACTGAAATTTTGTTGATATACCAATGTTTTTGCCTGTTGGTATATCAATGTTTTTGTAATTGGAAGAGCCCAAGGGAAGGGGGGGAGGTATAAAATAGAAGGAAAGGCAAGAAAAATAAAGAAGCAGCAGAGAGAAGGAGGAAAAAGCCACAGAGAAATAAAGAAGCGACAAGAAAATGAGAAAAATAAGGGAAACTTAGAAGCGACAGAAGAAAGAGAAATGAGATATAGTGGAAGAAAATATACAAATGGAAATTATCAAGTATAATTGAAATAGGGACGTAAAAAAGAAACAGTAAAGGAGAAAAGAAGATCAGTAGCTAGAAAGAATATACAAAGAACAGAAAAAGATAAGTTACAAATAAAAGGAAGATGAGGTGAGAAGTAGGTAAGTGTACCCCTCCTTAACCATCCTCCCTGTAGACTGCGATGAGTATTTTATATATGTTAATGTTAACCTCGTAATATCTGAATAAAAGTGTGCATAAGTATTTTGGTGTGCTGCATTTGATTGGGGTTCTATCTCTCTCTCTCTCTTGCACTTTTCAAATCATGAATATGTAAGTATGTATGCCTCTTCATATGTGTGAAAAAAGTGGATAGGTATGATACCTCAGTTTACCCTGTTGATTTCGAATGGATGTACTATTTGCTATTGTGGTTATTTTGCGTCACTTTTGTGTCTGTAGGTTAATTGTGACTGTGATGACGGATGAAATATGTGTTGGGGAACACGCAATGAAAAGTCCAGAATTCAAGGCTTGTCCCGTTTTCCAGCGATATGACTTTGAAACGATTATCATCAAACCATGTCCAAAACTTTCATTATAAAATATTTCAGCATCGTAATTGAGTTTCGAATCAATAACCTGCCTATAATTGCTTGCGAGTAGCTCCGGAGTGGTGGACCGACCGACCGACCCTCCAAAACGTGAAGCATCGGTTACTGGAAGCACGCCAGACAGGATGGGTCAGGAGGGAAATTATTTATCGACGCCGCCGCCAATCTGTCGATTTGCATACCGGCGGCAACATGATCTCTACGGATAACCTGCGTGTGAGATCGTTTTGGAAAATTAATTCTGGCTTAATTACAGTGCGGTGGCAGAGCTCGCTAACAAACAAGGTTGTTGCTTCGCGCCTCGGGGTGGGCGAGCGTTGGCTCTAACGGAACGATTGAAAAATAAACCATCACGCCAAGCACTGCTCACCATTGAGAAAATCAATTAATATCGGAAATCAGTTCGTTGGCTTTGGAGTATACGATTGCTATGCATCCAATCGAAATTCACTTTCACGTCCACAACGATATATGTTCATTCGATACCAGAACCAATGACTCTTGTTCCGTTTAAAAACAAGTTACACTGTTCAAGCTCCCAACAGTTATTTTTACGTGATTTGCTTGTAGGTAGGTAGCAAAGATTTTCACAAATGTGAGATAGTGAATGCTACTGAATTCTTGTGGGTCGTTTTCTCAATGATATGACCTGGAAGAATCACTCAAATGATTTCACCCTGTAGCGGGTAATCTTATTTACGATATCATGGTCTTATATTTGTTAAAATCGTACATGTACACGTATGTATGGAAACCTCTGTAACAATAATATCTGAAAGCCTCTTTGTGGAGAGGGGGGGGGGCATTTTCTGTCTCCCCCAAAGAACCCTCGAATATTAACTCTCATTTAAGATTTTTAAAATTTGAAACTGACAAAAAGAAATACATGTACTTATCAAAAATCTTCTTTCTCTAAATAACCTATTCGTTTAGTAGACGATATCAGTAAAGCTACCCATACTAAAGGTTCATTACAATAGACTAGATTGGTGCAGGGGTCAAGAAATACCAACTAAAGAAATGAGTGAAAAAACAATACTTTTTTCAGAAAATTTAGTGCATCTCCGTTTGCGCTATAAGTACGCGTATCATCATATTCTTTAACGCAAAGTAATGTTTTTTATTACTTATTTGTTTGTCATTGCTATATTTTAATGCCTTTTTATTTATCGAACATTATTTTTTAAAAGGAAGTTAAACCAAAATGGAAGGCAAGAATTTTTATTTCCTATCAGTTCATCGCCGGACACACCGCTCACACTTTTCTATGTGCATATTAGGAAATCATTAATTACTGTCGATTCAAAACCAATCACTATAAGCTTGCCAATCTTGACCACCAAAAAGTTATGTGATAAGTCAATTTCCATATATACGTATGCAGTCAGTGTGAAAGGAAATGCCTTTTTTTTCTCTCAGGTTTAGTGCTCTCGCACAAGAAACTCAAATCTAATTGAAAGCGAAAAAGTACCTTTGGTGACGTCACTTCCCTCAGTTAACAAGTACATACTCTGAGCAATCCGCATCGAATGCCAATGTACTTCGGTGCAGTGGGAAACTGACCAAACTGACCTTCTTGCTGATTAAAATGCTTTTCCCGACCATCCATTACGTGGCCACCGTCTTTTTGGACGATTTTTTTGTGTCTGTCTCCGTCGTATGTTTTCAACTAAGCCGATCCGCGCAAAGCAGGAAACAGGAAGATGGGTTGGAATGAAGATGCGAGTAACAGCATCTTCTCTCGTCTTTCTTCGGAGGGAGGCAAAGAAGGAGAGGGGGGGGGGGAGAGGAGATTGATCAAGTTCGTTTCGTGGGAATCTTTGTTAACGACGGTCTGCATCGGGTACTCGGGCTGCCGACGACATAAAAACAAGCAAGCAGCGTAGATCCATAATTATGTAAATACCACTTCGGATCCGGCAGTTGCGCAGATGAGGAGGGAGGGTGAAAAAAAAATCCCGTAACACAGGGCCAAGTTTTTCTATTATATTTTTCTCTTCTTTCTTTACCCATTGCAATAGCTCTTTGTATAAGACTCCGTGTCAGTGTTGCTACTGCAGGAGAAAACCTTTTTTTGGAATGCATTCTACAACTATCGACTTGATTTTTCTTGAATTTTAGTATCAAGTTTCATCATAATCCAGATCGTATTACCACGCTACTGTACAACACATCAATAGCATTGCTAATGTATTGTGTTCAGTAGGTAAAAAAAAGTTGAAATATAAATCTTGACTTCTACAGGGTTTAGTTTAGATCTATTTTTTGTGTTTATATCTTTTCTTATTTTGCGTCGTTGTTTTTCTACCACTTTTGGCTAATCGCCATTGATACCTTGTAATCAAGGGGTCCCGGGTTCGATGCCCAGTGGAGGCACATTACACTGTGGTTGGGATCCCACTATAAACTGTAGATACAATCCCGATTAGCCTCTCTTTGCATAAAGTGGACTTGAAAATCCAAATTCAAGTTCTTTTGGCTAATCGCGACGATAAAGATGAGCGCTGATTGAATTAAATTGATGAAGGGACACTAGCAAAGGAACAGCCATGCCTAGGCCGAAACTAGAACCCGGAACTTTCGGTAGCGATATCATGAGCATTCGTCGTCTTTCTCTCGTGAAAACCATCAAATTCTATTTCAATTTAATCGACGGTCGTAACAAAAGAAACCTCAAATTATTCTTATGCTTCTGTGGCACGACCAGAGCTTTTGCAGGCTGTCTAAAACACAGAGCTTAGGTCAGATGGGAAATGTTCATTCTGACACCATTAGCAAAGTTCAAACATAAAATCCATGAAAAACTAAATATGCTGACCAAGGCAGTAATTTATTTTATTATAAAACATAAACTAACGTAACGTTTCAACCTTCTAGCAAGGTCTTCTTCAGACTCTGTATCAAGTACAAAAGACTTTTGACCAAGGCAGTAATTTATTTTATTATAAAACATAAACTAACGTAACGTTTCAACCTTCTAGCAAGGTCTTCTTCAGACTCTGTATCAAGTACAAAAGACTTTTGTACTTGATACAGAGTCTGAAGAAGACCTTGCTAGAAGGTTGAAACGTTACGTTAGTTTATGTTTTATAATAAAATAAATTACTGCCTTGGTCAGCATATTTAGTTTTTCATAATCATGGAAACAAGGCTTAATGGAGTTATAATAAAATCCATGTTGATTCTCCACCATGACAATGTCCCTGCGCATGATCCGTTAATAGTTCCTGGGTAAGAAGTCAATTTAAAAAATGAGCAATCCATCCTATTTACCTTATCAAAAATGCCTTGAAGGAACAAAAAATTGCTGATATTTCTGTCATCCAACGCAACGTGACAAAGTATTCCGGGAAACAATTTTCAAGACTGTTTGCGGCAGTCGCACCATCGTCTCAAGAAGTGCATAGCTTCACAAGGAGAGTATTTCGAATGCGGAACAGCAGCCACTAGCGCCCAAGTAAGCAAATTTGCTTTCACATGGCCATTCCGGGAATTAAATTGTCACACCTCGTACAGGATGCTGAAATATATATCTTCTATACCAAACAATCCTATTTTTCTTTTCTTTCTGTCGTATTTTACAATAAGAATGTCACATCAGATAAAATTTAAAAACTAAGACCTTGCAACACTGCTTCTAAAGTATTAATGCAGGCAAGTATTCATTAAGTCGAGGTTGAAATCTTCACGGAGTTGCTATACAAGAAATGCTGCACGTTCGATGTTTTAGTACTTGCATTCTTCTGCTATTAAGACCTCGGTTATAACGTTCCTTACACACGTTGATGCAGAGATCTTTCACGTTTTATTTCTCGTGCCCACGAGCATAGTACCAAAATACGTGACAGCATTCAGTATCATAAAAGTATAAGTTTTTGCAATTGTTTTTAATTGACACTTGTTACGATAAATGTCACAACTATAATTTATAACTGTGAAGTTTAGGAAAGGCGATTGATAAAAGTTGAATAGTAGAAATTATAATAACAACAACAATCAATAGCATGGTTATAAACGTTATTATAAAATAATATTAACTAATCAAAATAATATTCGAAATATATTATTATTATTATTTATATAAATGGGGAGACTTTTGCTACTCGATCCACCAGACGAATGAATATCCAGCACCACTATTTTCCATTATATCTTTTACATTTCTTACAGTTACTATACTGAAATGCACAGTTATTGTATTTTGTTATTAACTTTTGCACGTCTCGTTCAAGAAAAAGCTTTAAAAGTTAGGAGGAAAGTTTACTCATAAAGTTTATATTGTGCGTTCTCTCGCCTAAAACTGTAATTTTTGGAATTTTGAAAGCTGTAGAACTATTTATTCTATAGATTATGTGGTAGAATATGAAAATATAACCTGGTTTCTCTATTTGTCACTCAATTTTTTTCGATCTAATACATTTTTTACTTTGCTTATTCTGTTCGAATACTAACTAAATTAACTTAATTTCTGTCATTATCAATAAAAATAACAATTTCCAGGTCGACGGACCCGTTCCTTCCCCTCTCCCAACGCTCATGCTATATATAGCTAAATTTTAAAAGAATATCCAAAGAAATTAGGAGTAGCACGTGAACTCAAATCTACATGCTATGTACAATTTGAATCGTTGAAGAAATACTGTACAGAACTACAGCGAAATCATAAAAGAATAGGGCGAACCAGCTTTGCTGTAATTACCTAAAGCCCAGAAAATTAAAATTGAACAGAAAGCATAACGAATTCAGTAAACGCTGAATCGATAACTTCAGTGCAAGAGAAGAGAGAAAATTGTAAAAAGAAACAATATAAGCTGTGATTTAGAGACCTTATTTTATCGTATCATATTTCGGTGTATAGAAGATCAACTAACTAAAAATTCAGTTTCGTTGTCATTTTAAGGAGTAATATGAATATTGAACACTTCGAGTTATGTAATATCAGTTGTGTCGCTAGCATTAGAAAATATGTTGGCGGATGCTAAGGACGATTGGGTGGTAAAATGACCTTTTGCCGGAACGTATGTAAATGTGGAAGTTTTGCTTTTGAAACAGCCATGATGTGCCGACGAACATGTAAGTAGTCGTCAATTTCCGGCTTAATTACTTAATGTTGCATAGTTCCGAATAATTTTACCATGAGCACCTAAGAAAACAACTAGTAGCTTTGCTATTATTTCGAAAAATTTGTATCGTATTGTAGTGTCATTCCACACACAAAGAAAAAAAATTCCTAAGAAAAGCCCTATTGTGTTATTTGCAGAGCATTTCTGTAGAAGTTTTGAATATTTCATGGTATTTTGTTCAGTGATACGGGACGCGAGCAGGTTGGAGTCTCCTGGGGAAACGTAACAACTTTTCCCCTGAGATTTCGGCCTATGTATGGAACCGGTGGCCACCCACCATCGTGGGAGCTACGAATGAGTAGCGTAACCCGGTCCCGGAAACCTACAACAACGACTGGGGGTTCTTCGTGCCGACCACACGTCATCCCGTAACTTGTTGGATGATCACCCATCTCGGCAGGTAGGAGTGAGGGCAGTCGATAGGTAGGCCTTGGACCTCACGGGCTGTTGCGCTACGGGTTGTCGTTGCTATTATTATTTCGTTAAGTATAAAATCGGATTTTTGGTTAACTTTAATTTGTTAGAAACTAGAGGTGCATTCATCAATCACGTTTAAAGAAGCTATCGCATTCCTTTTCAGTCAAATTGCATTTTTACGTGCTAAGGTCCCGCGCGTAAGTACACTCTTCAGGTACAGAAGGCAAAACGATAGGCGCCGAACCCATTTTTAGAATAACAAAGCCTCTTCGTTTAACTTTCACTTACTTCCAGCAATCGTTAGATAAGAAAACGCCTAGTGCCATCAAGCGAGTACGTGCGTGTGTTCAGAGACCTGTAATCGTGTTGGGAATGTTTATTGGAGGCAGAGTTTTGGGGACGTAATTAAGCCATGATGATGGGGAGTTTGGGTTGTCTTTGAAGAATCAGAGCTAGATAGTGTGAGGTAGGTTTCATTACCTTGGGAACCTGTTACCGCAGACGGTGGCTCTGCGCTGAATGGGTAATCAGGCGAGGAGAGGAATCATTGTCAGAATCCTGGAAGAAAAAGGAGCTCCTACGTTACCCGAACCAACACTAACTGCTTTGGGAAGCGTTACATGCAAGTCCGTCTACATGCACATCCATTCATCGCGACAATTGGATACTTAGAATAAGCCTGACCCTCCTAACCTGAGAACATTATTTTTACAATTATTGTAATTGTATGTAAATGCATCTAGTTTCAAAAGTAATATTAGATAGGTTTTCTGATTTAGCTCATTCTGTTTTTGGATGTTGAAAATACAATATTATTCATGCGCCGCAAGATAAGTTTTGTATCTAGCGCGAAAAATAGCTCCGATCACTTTTGAAAAGTAACACTTCGACGATACTGGGGAAAAGTTGCGTACCCAGGGAGTGTTGGTGGGGATCAACCCTCCTTTTTGGTCCAGCTTCTAATATGTGTGTGCGTATATGTGTAATAAAGGGAATGCAGGAAAGGTGTTGAAATGTAGAATTGCCAAAAGAGAAGGCCTTTTCCCTCATTTATGAACATTTCTCCGTTACGAAATTCCTTGAATGGGATGATCTTAGTAACGTCATATTAACGAAATTGCGAGAATGTGATGTAATGTATTAATGTAAACCTTTTCTTCCCCAATAGTAAGTAATTCGTGAATTTACTGGTTTTATAACTGCTCCTTGCTACGCAGTTAACTCATCCACAGTCTGCGCTTTGATGTAGATTTGTAGAACATTTAGTTCAAAACGTGGTTAATATAAAGCAAGGGGTTTAAATTGAGTAAGGTCAGCAAACACCGCAATATTCTATACGACGCACGGTTTTAGAAGCGATATCGGGCGGAGTTACGGAGAGCGTGTCCTTGGCGACCAGCCAATAGCAGGGGTGCAACGTTGTACAGTTAGGTTTGCGCGCAAGAAGTTCTTTATAGAACTCGCTACTTTAAGGTTCATCATTGCATGGGACACGATATTATGAACCTGACTGTACAAGTCGCATGCATTTCCGTCGCCTACAGCCAGAGATATCATTTCTCGAAGAAACAAGGGAAACAGCGCGTCTCTACACACACGTAATGACTAGAGCCCGGATTTCCATGCACAAACAAACAGCAAAATATGCACGAAAAATATCAAAAATATGCACTAAGATATGCATGAACAATATACAATTATTTTTTTCCCAAAAATCTTACCTTTAAAAAAAATATCAAAAATATGCACTAAGATATGCTTGAACAATAGGCTATACAATTAATTTTTTTTCCAAACATCTTACCTTAATGACCTCTGTTGCAATGAACTATGAACGTCTTCGTTAGGTTTTCTTCTGTAAACCCTCTGCGTTTATCAGTGAGAAACGTTTTGTAGATCGAGAAGTTCCTTTCTACATCAGCAGAAGTTAGTGGTGCATGTGAGAAACACAAAACTTCCTCCTGTGTTAGGTCCTCTTCCAAGTCCACATTTTCACCATTCAGTACATTTCCAATGTCACAGATTGTTCTGTACCCGGGATTTTTGTCTAATGGCGAAGTTTTTCTGACGCTATTTTGTCAACACCGTGAGTTTCACTGGGCAAGGTTTGCGATACTTTGCCCAACAAGGGCAGTGAATGTTGCAAAGGATTAGCTATTACGGGACTCTAAGTGTGTAATAATTGCACACTTCTAGAGAAACATTTCTGTGACACACAAATAGCGGCTGCATCTTCTGGTTTTAGTGAGTATGACTGCCTTCACTTCATTGAAATTTTCTGCATAATACGACACAGCTTCTAGCCACGAGCCCCATCGTGTTAATACCGGTTGCAGAGGTAACGCAACATTTTTCGCCAGTTCGCGAAAGAGACGTACTCGCGAAGGAGCTTTCACAAATACTTTCTTTGCATTTGATACAAGTGCATCTACTTCCGGGTATTGGTATCTGATTATTTCTGCTACGCGATGAAGACCGTGTGCAAGACAAGTCAGATGGACTAATTTAGGATACAACACCTTCAAACCAGATGCTGCTTTGACAATGTACAGGGCCGCGTCAGTAACAAACAGTAACACATTGTCATACTGGATGTGATCTGGCCACAACAAAGTTAACGTATCCTTAAAGAATTTGGCAATTGTGGAATGATTCACTTTCCCAAACACCTCGATATTCAGTAAGTAGGGTTTACCACTCGCCTTCATTGCACCAGCAACAGCATTGCAAACACAACGTCCTGCCGCGTCAGTAGTCTCATCGATAGACACCCATATTTTCTCGTGCTTCAACGCTTCCCGAATTTCTCCCATGACCTCATTAAAACAAACAGGCACATAGATTTTACGTAGTGTTGATTCATCTGGCACCTTCTTTCCCGTGTATTTTTCAAGGAAACCTCGTAGATGGGCATTGCTCAGTTTCCACAAAGGAATATTAGCACTCAGAAACGCAGAACACAGATCTGCATAGACTGTATCACTTACTGTGCATTCAGATCTTGAATTAGTGGACGCAAT
Source organism: Lepisma saccharinum (assembly GCF_977018435.1). Classification (NCBI taxonomy): domain Eukaryota; kingdom Metazoa; phylum Arthropoda; class Insecta; order Zygentoma; family Lepismatidae; genus Lepisma; species Lepisma saccharinum. Next base: position 160,365,575 of record NC_139229.1, on the reverse strand, counting down.
AGTAAGCAGTTGTTGTTTGCTGCGCGATCTTCTCTGAAAGGCTTCCCTGTGTCTTGCTGTATTGACATGTTGAGTAACTTGAAATTGCTTCTCTGCTAAAACTTTTCTCGCACGCCACACAGAACAAAACTGACCCATCTTCTGTGAATACACAACTTCCAAATTATTGTACGTGTTTATGCAACAATACCGCCTTACTGGATTTTTCAGTGGCATGTTTAACAGAACACAAAATAACACTTACACGTTCTTGAACTCCTTTGATACTGACAGCAGAAACCCCTTCCAAATAGTTGCCAAGTAGCGACAAAGGCTTCGCGCTAGTTGACAGTTGTAAAAGCATCAGAAGGCGCTAAATCGCTGTTGTTTAAAAAGCGCTACATAAAATGCTGAAAAAAAACTTTGAAAATTATAGCGTTGGTATGTTCGTCATTCGGTTATCGCCGTGCAGTCGAAAGTGAATTGACCAACGATTGTGGGCGACAAACTCAACGCAATTTTCTCTTGATAGACTATGAAATATGCTAGTATGTAACAATAAAATTCGAAATATGCCTTATGCTGCAAAGTTTAAGAAATATGCATGCACAACAAAATTCACTCAAAATATGCACTTATATGCGCTATCATATGCGTCTCAAAAGACTCTTTACAAGTTCGTCGAAAAGAAAAAAATATTTTCCATAAGTTTTTGCATGCTACATGAAACATGCATTTCGCATATAAATCCGGGCTCTAGTAATGACCCTTCGTTTTCCTTCAGTGTTCCGTTTGTTTATTTTTATTTGCCACCTTGTTGACCACGCTGAGTTGTGTCTTGGTAAAGCTATGGGTGTCAAATTCGGCTGAATATGAACAATGGCCCTTCATTGTCGTGAGCGTTTACGAACATTGCGAGTTTGAGTCACTTTCAGTTCAGCGTTTTCGTAACAAGGGCGGTGTAAGATAATTGTACTCGTAAGCCACGAAGAACAGTTGTGAGACGATTCAATGTGGCCCTTATTGATTGATTAAATGTTGGTTTATTTTACTTCGCTTTTCTGCTACCTTTGGCTAATCGCAAAGATGAGGATGGATGATGATATGATGAAATTGATGAAGGGACACTTACAAACACCTATGCCCGGGCCGGGATTCTAACCCGAGACCGCTGACGTAGTAATGCGCTGTGAAGTCCAGCCCTTATGTTCGATAGTTATGCAATAGTGTGTGTTCCGCGAGTGTTACTTAATAATTTCGCGCCGGCCCCCATGGTGGAGTGGTTAGCATATCGCGCTACGACGCCAGGGATCCTGGGTTCAAATCCCGGCCTGGACATGGATTTTGTGAATGTCCATCCATCAATTTCATCATATCATCACTCATTCCCATCTTCGCAATTAGCCAAAAGTGACAGAAAAGTTAAATAAAATAAAGTAAATCAAATCAAATTAATGATGTCTCTCTCGAAACCTATTACAAGTAGTTCAGGCACCAAGGGTAAAATATTACGTTCACAATACAGAAATCTAGTGTATTCTTGCTTCAAGGAATTGGCGTCGTAAGAAGTGCATGCTGAAACAGTGTTTTCACCAAGTCGAGAACTTACGGCTAAAGCGTGTGGTGTCTGTGTGCATACTGTGTTGCGTATTATAAAACAGGGTAACGTATTTAGCACAGAAATCGGTGAACTCCTATTCAAATCTTCTGGGAAACATGCTAGAAAACAGAAACGAGAGTGATGATGATGGTCTTGCAGTTCCTCTATAATAAATTCCTTCAAACTTCTTTCAGGTACGAGTTTCTCTTATATGCTGCAGTGATATGATATAATCCTGTGTAGAATTATTTACTGTATATTTCATTGTACTCAAATATCACGTGCATGCATTATATATAAAAAGCTGAATATTGGACACGGTGAAATCTCTGTGTTTCCTTTCCGCTAGCAGTTGGTTTGGCATCAGCGCGACAGCACTGGCTGCGTATTGGCTGAACTCATGTTCCTTCTAAAAGCGTACGCCACGTATATTTAGACAGCCCCCCCACCTTCTCCGATTTGCACCAAAATAGTGCCAAACGTTAGTGCATCGTTTGTGCACGAATGTGCACGCAAAAATTTCGTTTGTGCACAAACGGAAAACACCAATATTAGCAAGTCAATTTGGGGGGGCTGTCTAAATGCCAGCCCCCCCACCGTCTCTGATTTTCACTAAAATGGTGCCAAACGTTAGTGCATCGTTTGTGCACGAATGTGCACGCTAAAATTTCGTTTGTGCACAACGGGAAATCCGAGATATTAACACCTTAACTTTTGGGGTCAGCCCCCCCACCTTCTCCGATTTTCACCAAAATGATGCCAAACGTTAGTGCATCGTTTGTGCACGAATGTGCACGCAAAAATTTCGTTTGTGCACAAGGGGAAATCCGAGATATTAACACCTTAACTTTTGGGGTCAGCCCCCCCACCTTCTCCGATTTTCACCAAAATGGTGCCAAACGTTAGTGCATCGTTTGTGCACGAATGTGCACGCAAAACTTTCGTTTGTGCACAACGGGAAATCCGAGATATTAACAACTTAACTTTTGGGGTCAGCCCCCCCACCTTCTCCGATTTTCACCAAAATGGTGCCAAACGTAAGTGCATCGTTTGTGCACGAATGTGCACGCAAAACTTTCGTTTGTGCACAACGGGAAATCCGAGATATTAACACCTTAACTTTTGGGGTCAGCCCCCCCACCTTCTCCGATTTTCACCAAAATGGTGCCAAACGTTAGTGCATCGTTTGTACACGAATGTGCACGCAAAACTTTCGTTTGTGCACAACGGGAAATCCGAGATATTAACACCTTAACTTTTGGGGTCAGCCCCCCCACCTTCTCCGATTTTCACCAATATGGTGCCAAACGTTAGTGCATCGTTTGTGCACGAATGTGCACGCAAAAATTTCGTTTGTGCACAACGGGAAATCCGAGATATTAACACCTTAACTTTTGGGGTCAGCCTCCCACCTTCTCCGATTTTCACCAAAATGGTGCCAAACGTTCGTGCATCGTTTGTGAATTTAAAACTAACTAACTCTCTAGCCTTCTTAAACCCGAAGGTTCATGGCTGCAGCAACACAGGCCTTCCATCTGTCCCTATCTTGAGCAACATCTATATACTCTTTTCCATCCCTACCGATTTCCCTTAGGTCCATCTCGACGTTGTCCCTTCATCTTCGTCTTGGCCTTCCTACTGGTCTCTTACCATCAGGTTTCCCAACAAGAATCCTGTAAACTCCTCTTTCCTCTCCCATTCGTGCCACATGGCCTGCCCACCTAAGTCTTCTTGATTTAATTATTCTAATAATGTCTGGACATGAATACAAATTATGTAGTTCTAAATTATGTAACCTTCTCCACTCACCTGTCTCCTCATCCCTTTTAGGTCCAAAGATTTTCCTAAGGATCCTATTTTCAAATACTCTCAATTTATGTTCCTCCTTCAATGTAAGGGACCAAGTTTCACACCCATATAATACTACAGGCAAGATTACGGTTTTGTATATTTTAACTTTTAGTTTCTTAGATATTAAACGAGAAGACAAAAGTTTATGAAGAGAGAAGTAACATGCATTTCCTGAATTAAGCCTACTTTTTATTTCCTCTTTAATATAATTTTCATTTGTTAATATTACTCGTAAGTATTTGAATTTGGAAACTGTTTCAAACGAGTTGTTATCAATAATTAGATTTTGATTATTACCTAACACTTGGTTTCGGCCTGTAAGCATATATTTAGTTTTCTCTTTGTTAACTTCCAAGCCTATCTCTTTAGCAGTTTTGAAAAATATTTTAGCATTATTCTTAATTGTATTCACATCATCCCCCAGTAAGTCTACATCATCTGCATATGCTAATAACTGAGTCACACCATTTAATTTTAGTCCTCCTTTAGTTTCGTTTACCTTCCTAACAGCATATTCTAAGGCAAAATTAAAGAGCAATGGAGATAATGCATCTCCTTGTTTTAACCCATCATGAATTGTAAATTTGCGTACATCTATTCTATCTCATGTGTGCGATATGGAATACATGTGCAATGGGATTCATATGTATTACCGTGAAAATTGTCCATCACCATTTTGGTGCAATTTATTCGAGGCAATAAGAGCTTCAAGAAGTTTAAAAAAAAGTCCAAACAAACTGTTGACAACTTCTGCACGAGCACACACAATAATTCATTGCTTAAAATCACATAAGATATAAGATAAAAATTAATGAAGATGGTTATGGACAATTTGCACGGTTATATTCTTGGTACACTGTACCACGATATCTTTTCTCTTACGCCGGGCCCAGTGTTGGAGTGGTTAGAACATGGATAGACTACAGGGGTCTACGGTTCGAATCCTGGCTTGGGCATGGGCTTTTGGGAGTGTCCATTTATCAGTTTCATCATATCATCACTCATCCCCTTCTATTAGCCGAAAGTGTCTTAAGAGAGAAGTAAAATACACTAAATCATTTTTTCCTTTACGGAAAAAATATGAAAAATCAATTTCAATAATGACGTCTATCCATGTGTACACCTACATATCCATACTTCCAGCAAGTAATACATTTTCCTGCTTGATTGAACCTGTACTCATATCAGTTAGCATGCTAGATCTCTCTAGATGAAACTGATAATCCTAGAATTCTTCTACTTGTTTAGTAGCATAAATATTGCATCTACTCACAGGTATATGCATATGCTGTTATAAAAAAATATATCAAATCTAGTGTGATATATTGACATTACTTAGTTTGCAAACTGCAAGTATAATATGAAATAATTTTATAATGATGATGACTGGAAGAATGATATGAAAGATTTCTTAATGAGATACACTAACAAAAAACGAGAAATTCACTGCATCAATGTAATAAATTTTATTCGTCTTTAACAACAATAATAAATGATCAATTAACTTAAAATTGTAATATTGAATTGTGTTTTATACATAATATGTGCCTATGTTTCAATTAGCACATTTTCCTTAACTACTTGATTCATATTTTTATATACCAGATTTAATTTGTAAATACAATACACTTATAATTTACATTAAAACTTTTTATTGATTACTATTTCTGAAGAATTTAGTTCAAAATAAAAAAAAATGATATGCACCAAGAAAATGAAAATATGCAAGTTTCTATCCTTGTTTCTCTATCTTCAGATTATATGCTATAAACAAGAACTTGGCAATTCACAGCTGTTGATCTCTTGAAATAAGTCTTCTCCTGGCGTAATCATCATATAACTAAATAGCTATTCTAAGGAGAGAATTCAGTATGATCCATAGTGACCAACACATTGATCACGTTCGACCGTGATCCACACCCCCTATACGTCTTCACGGCGTCGTGAAAAACACAGGAGGGGGCACTTTACTTTTATTTCACTTTTTTGCCACGTGCTTTATCCAGAATATCATATTTATTGCAATATACTGTACTGGCTAAATTAATAATTATTGACAATAAGCACAGGCACTGTAAAAAGTGAGAAATAAACATGTGACACGTGCATCCCCCTCCACTTCCTTCGTACGCTAGAAAAGACTAAACACGCACAAGTGATAATATGGGTACACCCGTGATAAATGGCTGACTCCATAAGTGTCTGCTTAATCGCAGAGAAAGACATACGACGTCATGCAAAACTAAAAGTTGACGCCACAGGCATTCGTAAAATTACAACATGAAACACACTCCACCTTTTCTAATAGCGGTGGTGCAGGGAGGAGGGGTGGAGGATCTGCGCGTGTAACAGTTCAAGTAATCACGTTGTTTAATTTTTAACTTTGCCCATAATAATCGTCACCAATTCTTAATTTATCCAGTACGCTACTGCGACGATGCACGGTATTTCGAACGAAGCATGTGGCAACATGGCATTTTCTGCTTCCATTAAAACTCGTACAAATATACAACCTCCACGGTGAACCAAAGTTGAAAATTCAATCACTTTAGACGAGTGGTGGAGACTGGATTCCAAAACCGGGATACAAGATGACAAAACTGGGGGGCAAAGACAGTATATTTCCCTTTTTAGATAAGGTTTAGCATAGTGCGGGGGCAAAGGTGGCAAAATGTGGCGGAAGTCAATTGCACCCCTCAACCCCCTAATCGCCACCACTGCTTTAGACTGAAAACAATATATTTCCGAACGACACGTTTTCTGTCCTTACATTTTTCGCTTTCTGCACCGGACTTTTGAATCACCGTGTGTATCAAGAACTGATACCGTGGTGTGGAGTTATTAGGCATACAGGTGTCTTACGACACAGCTGCTTCAGGAGCAAAAGGAACAAGATTTTCCTTTCATCTACTTTGCAAATTATTAAAATAATGCGCAAAAGAAAATCAAGTGGCTCTAAGACAAAGTGATCGACACTATCTTATATAAATTATCTTTTTACTCGGTCTGAGCTCACCTTACATCGACAACCGTTCCATTCGTCCCCTGTAGCTGCAAAACAGGTCGCATAGAACAAATAAACAATATAGGTTAACTTACAAATCACAGTTATAAAGAATATTAAAAAGAACAAAAAAAGGTAAAGTGCCGCCTTGTGCTTAGCACCACGCCATGAAGGCGTAGCTATAGGGGGTGTAGGGGTAACACCTCACTTTCTTGACCGGTAGTGACTAGGGATGATGTGATCAGCAACACGCCCCTGACCGCTATACCCCCAGGGTTTCCCACTGGTACCTAAGTCATTCGATGCTGGGTGGTCGTCGGGGCGGCTTCCAACGTTAGAAACGTTTCGAGATTTGAACCGACCGGGGATCGAACCCGGGACCTTTGGCTTGGTAGAATAAAGAATATTAACCAGGAGGAATTCAAATAAGTCATTCATCCCTCGCCCCCACAAACACAAAGGTGAAGGGGCTGACCCCAAAAGTTAAGGTGTTAATATCTCGGATTTCCCGTTGTGCACAAACGAAAGTTTTGCGTGCACATTCGTGCACAAACGATGCACTAACGTTTGGCACCATTTTGGTGAAAATCGGAGAAGGTGGGGGGGCTGACCCCAAAAGTTAAGGTGTCAATATCTCGGATTTCCCGTTGTGCACAAACGAAATTTTTGCGTGCACGTTCGTGCACAAACGATGCACTAACGTTTGGCACCATATTGGTGAAAATCGGAGAAGGTGGGGGGGCTGACCCCAAAAGTTAAGGTGTTAATATCTCGGATTTCCCGTTGTGCACAAACGAAATTTTTGCGTGCACATTCGCGCACAAACGATGCACTAACGTTTGGCATCATTTTGGTGAAAATCGGAGAAGGTGGGGGGGCTGACCCCAAAAGTTAAGGTGTTAATATCTCGGATTTCCCGTTGTGCACAAACGAAATTTTTGCGTGCACATTCGTGCACAAACGATGCACTAACGTTTGGCACCATATTGGTGAAAATCGGAGAAGGTGGGGGGCTGACCCCAAAAGTTAAGGTGTTAATATCTCGGATTTCCCGTTGTGCACAAACGAAATTTTTGCGTGCACATTCGTGCACAAACGATGCACTAACGTTTGGCATCATTTTGGTGAAAATCGGAGAAGGTGGGGGGGCTGACCCCAAAAGTTAAGGTGTTAATATCTCGGATTTCCCGTTGTGCACAAACGAAATTTTTGCGTGCACATTCGTGCACAAACGATGCACTAACGTTTGGCACCATATTGGTGAAAATCGGAGAAGGTGGGGGGGGGCTGACACCAAAAGTTAAGGTGTTAATATCTCGGATTTCCCGTTGTGCACAAACGAAAGTTTTGCGTGCACATTCGTGCACAAACGATGCACTTACGTTTGGCACCATTTTGGTGAAAATCGGAGAAGGTGGGGGGGCTGACCCCAAAAGTTAAGGTGTTAATATCTCGGATTTTCCGTTGTGCATAAACGAAAGTTTTGCGTGCACATTCGTGCACAAACGATGCACTAACGTTTGGCACCATTTTGGTGAAAATCGGAGAAGGTGGGGGGGGGGCTGACCCCAAAAGTTAAGGTGTTAATATCTCGGATTTCCCGTTGTGCACAAACGAAAGTTTTGCGTGCACATTCGTGCACAAACGATGCACTAACGTTTGGCACCATTTTGGTGAAAATCGGAGAAGGTGGGGGGGGGGGGCTGACCCCAAAAGTTAAGGTGTTAATATCTCGGATTTCCCGTTGTGCACAAACGAAAGTTTTGCGTGCACATTCGTGCACAAACGATGCACTAACGTTTGGCACCATTTTGGTGAAAATCGGAGAAGGTGGGGGGGCTGACCCCAAAAGTTAAGGTGTTAATATCTCGGATTTCCCGTTGTGCACAAACGAAATTTTTGCGTGCACATTCGTGCACAAACGATGCACTAACGTTTGGCACCATTTTAGTGAAAATCAGAGACGGTGGGGGGGCTGGCATTTAGACAGCCCCCCCAAATTGACTTGCTAATATTGGTGTTTTCCGTTTGTGCACAAACGAAATTTTTGCGTGCACATTCGTGCACAAACGATGCACTAACGTTTGGCACTATTTTTGTGCAAATCGGAGAAGGTGGGGGGGCTGTCTAAATATACGTGCGTACGCCGTATAGTTACCAACGGCGTCAGTTGCCTCGAGACGTGAATCAAACAAACCAGCTAACGAAACTGAACGATGTATATGTTTTTTTACCATCTCTACGAATCCTCGTGGCAAAGAAACATGAAAGAAGGAAGATAGCTAGGAAAGTATGTAATTTCTAGTACCACTCAGGTCAAAAGTTTTTATTTCCTGAATCGCAAGTAATCAGCTTCTCCGTAACTTAGCCCCATCGGTTTTGCGAGCGTGGGAAAGTTGCGTGTGTGTGACACACACAGAAACAAGAAGCACAAAAAAACAGCGCACTTGTTTTATGTAGCAACGTCGGGAAGAAAGAGCCAATTGAATACTAAGTTCCAACCGTACAAATTTAGCCAATCAATTAAACTGCTGTCATCCCCACCGGCACCATCTATTCACAATCGCTTTCTTCTTGACCATCCTATATATATGTGAAATTGTTGCACCACTCTGCGGCTATCTTACATATCGAACACACCGCATTCCGGTTAGAATCCTGCACAACCAGATTGTTTTGCCTCATTGAACATGAGAGAAGCACTTCAATCCAGGTTTTGTCCTGTAAGTCTCTGGTTTGTTCTCCTCAGCATATGCTTCAGGGATGACCAGCAGAAGATAGTTTTCGCCCGCAAACTGGTCTGACGTTGAAGGCCCGTCCTGTTTTCCTGTCCTTCTGGACTCGTTTTGCGACCGTCGTCGCATCAATGTATAAAGTTTCTTTGCGGAACAAATAGTTATCCTCAACAAAAACGTGCTAGCGTACAAGTATTTCTCATGCAACGCCCTTGTTGGTGACGAATAACTTTGTAGGAAGAACCTTCCGATACTTTCAAATAGATTTACGAACGTTGTACAGAATCAAACTTTCAACGTTTAATGGCCAACGAATTTTTCCTATCGTCATGGTCAACCCTTGTACGCAAGAAAGAAATACTTATTTAGTTAGATTGGCACTCCGCCAGATTTCTTTACGGAGAAATTTTGGTCTTGATACGAGTGCTTCTGATTGGCCTTCAAGTAATGAAAAAAAGAAGAAAAGGAAAACATGCTGGTACATTTATTTGCGATACTTCATTTAAACTGTCGATTCGATACAAAAAGCTGCAGCTGCAAATAAGTTCAAGGCACATTTCTTGTTCTTTTCCTTTTGAAACAGAAGAAAAAGGTTAACTGGCTCAAATGTCGCCACTGTTGTGCTGGCAGGGCCAATTCTCAATCAATTTACGAGTACCTGAATTGAAATTAAAGATGCTGTTTTCTTATCGGGGATAGATGAATAATAAATTGTAATCAGTTCCTTTAAGAGACAAGATCTAGTGGAAAGAATGTGCGAAAGGGCGTGTTCAATGTTCAAACCGTTGAAAGTGGCACAAAACAAGAGTGGAAGAGAAACACCAAGTCTGTACACTAGAAACGCACCATGTTGCCAAATTGATTAGTCCACTTATTTTTAGAATACAAATTTTAACACAAGTCGAATTATTGTTTATTTGACATTATGAATTCAGTAAACACATTTATTGTTAAGATAAAGTTAGGGTGACCAGATATTTGTTGGCCAAAAAGATCTATAGGTGTAAGGTGCGCATTCAAAAAACATTAAAAAAAGGAAATAAGGGTGGCTATTTGTTATTGATTCTATTATAGCCCCTATAAAATAGGCCTACACTATAACTAACTAACTAACTCTCTAGCCTTCTTAAACCCGAAGGTTCATGGCTGCAGCAACACAGGCCTTCCATGTTTCCCTATTTTGAGCAAGTTCTATATACTCTTTTCCATCCCTACCGATTTCCCTTAGGTCCATCTCAACGTTGTCCCTCCATCTTCGTCTTGGCCTTCCTACAGGTCTCTTACCATCAGGTTTCCCAACAAGAATCCTGTAAACTCCTCGTTCCTCTCCCGTTCGTGCCACATGGCCTGCCCACCTAAGTCTTCTTGATTTAATTATTCTAATAATATCTGGACATGAATACAAATTATGTAGTTCTAAATTATGTAACCTTCTCCACTCACCTGTCTCCTCATCCCTTTTAGGTCCAAATATTTTCCTAAGGATCTTATTTTCAAATACTCTCAATTTATGTTCCTCTTTCAATGTAAGGGACCAAGTTTCACATGCATATAATACTACAGGCAAAATTACTGTTTTGTATATTTTAACTTTCAGTTTCTTAGATATTAAACGAGAAGACAAAAGTTTATGAAGAGAGAAGTAACATGCATTTCCTGAATTAAGCCTACTTTTTATTTCATCTTTAATATAATTTTCATTTGTTAATATTACTCCTAAGTATTTGAATTTGGAAACTGGTTCAAACGAGTTGTTATCAATAATTAGATTTTGATTATTACCTAACACTTGGTTTCGGCCTGTAAGCATATATTTAGTTTTCTCTTTGTTAACTTCCAAACCTATCTCTTTAGCAGTTTTGAAAAATATTTTAGCATTATTCTTAATTGTATTCACATCATCCCCCAGTAAGTCTACATCATCTGCATATGCTAACAACTGAGTCACACCATTTAATTTTAGTCCTTCTTTAGTTTCTTTTACCTTCCTAACAGCATATTCTAAGGCAAAATTAAAGAGCAATGGAGATAATGCATCTCCTTGTTTTAACCCATCATGAATTGTAAATTTGTCAGACATATTAATACCCACACGAATTTTACTTTCTGTTTCACTGGTGCATACTTTTATCATACTAACAAGCTTCTTAGGTATTCCAAACTCAACTAATATATTATATAGTTTATCTCTTTTGACTGAATCATATGCTTTTTTGAAATCAATGAATAGCTGATGGACATTTTGATTATATTCCCACTTTTTTTCAAGTGTCTGTCTAATGTGAAAAATTTGATCTGTAGTTGATCTGTTACGTTTAAATCCACATTGATAATCACCTATAATTTCATTAGCATATGGGGTTAGTCTTGTTAAAAGAATGTTAGATAATAACACTATACAGATTCAAATTACTTATGGGTCTAATGTAATTAGCTAATTACAAATACTTACTCACCAATGGGCACCATCATTCATACTTCTGGGATGATTTTGCTTTCTTGAGTATGTTTAAATCGTCCTTTATTGTGGTCATGTCCACATTGAATTTCACTTTCATTACTTGTTCGAGTGTTGACACCAGGAGTGTACTTTTTCCTCTCGCCAATAAGTTTTAATAACACTGAAGTCTTTCATAACCAACATTTGCACCAGGCAGAGTAAACAAGAATTTTATAAGAGGCACAATCACTTTTAAATTTGACCCAGCCTGCACTAAATCTTTGCACACTGACCTCCAATCTTCAAGATATTTTTCAACGGCTTTTGAAATTGCACAGTAATATCATTATTAGGGCTGAGCCGATACCGATGTATCGGTATCGGAAAGTATCGGTTGGAATTCAGCTACCGATACCAGCCGATACTTTCCGGCATTTTGCTCTTTCACGGGGTCCACAAAAATCCTGCGCGACTTTTTGACAGTCTAATTATCCTGGAAATTATGCAAAGTTAAAACTTCCTTTCTATTTTACACTAATTTTGCACGAAAAACTATATTTTGTGACTACATAATATCTACTTTAATATTCTGATGCAATTCTTGAATATTCTTAAGCAAATTTCTTGGTATGTTGATACATATAATTGGAGGAGAATATTTACACACCAATATTGATAATATTTTGAACAAATTTTAATTATTGCACTTTTCAAGTATAGGTATAGGTGGGAATATGTAAGAGTATCGGTATCGGTTCAAAGTGGTATCGGCTCAGCCCTAATCATTATCATTAAATTCCAATGAATTTGAAATATGTTTTTCTTGTTGATGGAATATGAAAATGACTCTTGAAATTGTTCATAGGAAATTCTTGCGTCAAGGAGTAAATACTTCAGTTTGTCGACATCTTGACATTTTTCTTTCTGTGGATTTTAAGGCATTTTTACGCGTAAAATAATGAATTAAATTAAATAGCGAGGAAAAGAGTATATTTGGGGATTTTTGCAAATTGAAAAGAGTATAGAGTATATGAACCTCTAAAAGAGTATAATACTCTTAAAAAGAGTATGTCTGGTCACCCTAGATAAAGTGGCACATACTTCAACTGTCTAACCTTATAAAATGTGCCACTTCATGTGAACAGGGATGTACGTAACCGTTATTTCCAAGCTTCTCTGCCCAATGTAGAAAGGAATTTAATATTTAAACTGTTTTCTGCAATTTACATCTTTTTCATGAAACAAGTTTCATTCTGAAATCTTGATCATTAATTTTGGATGTTGAAATAAAGCTTTTTTAAAAAAATTATCTTCTGTTGATTTACGTACCCTTTTAATTGTTTTCCTTTTTAATCCATCACTCACCCCTTTCTCTTTTCATGCACTTCCCCTGTCAGTTCTTGTATATTTCGTTGCTCAAGATCACGTTACATTTATGTTTATCTTATTCGTCGTGATATCATGACTAACTAAAATAAGCAGACGACAATGTAGGATGACTAAAATACAAAATACCGTTGTTGCCTTTCTCTTTTCTTTTTTTCATTGAAGTTCAGGCCTAGATTAGATTCAACGCCGTATTACTACAAATCCACCATACAATGCTATTACTAGTGTTGTTTCTCATTAAGAAAGTTGTAAAGAGTAATTGTGAATGCTTAAGGCAATAACCAAAAGCAGAGTTAACTTATCGTTAAGCAAGCCTGATAATCTAGTGGCTAGTGTTATCACATTGTAATAAAGCACATTTCAGCGATTCGAATCTCTCAACAAACTATAGATTCGGTCCTGGTTGGCGAATTGTGGACTTTAATGCAAAGTGGACTTGCAGCATTGTTTGCAAAGCTATTTTTTTTTTTTCAAACAGTAGCATTGGGCTGGTTTTTTTGTGTAAAATTGATCTCCAGTGACTGGAATCAAAAGGTGACAATTGAAATCAAGCTCCCCGTACGACGCTCAAAACTTCCCACCTTAATCGTACAATGTATACCAGAGTAAGCAAACAAGTTTCAACACAATCACGATATTTGAGTATGTACGAGGAGTAACAGAATAAATGTTTGGAGATATTTCCCTCGAGTTTGTGTGCATGAACAAATTGTTCGCTCAGAGAATATATATAAATCTGACCTAAACTATATCTGTGTGCGTTTATAATGAATACAGCTTGTATTTAATGTCCTCGCAGTAATATAAACTTTCTTCTGCATCAGCTGATAAAAATTCTTGGAGGTAAACCTGACAGTTTCGTTTCTTGCAGGTATCAGTCAACGAAGCGGCCGCTCAAATCTGCAAGCACATTCCGGCATTGCTGACCCGAAGGGACGAGCTATTTCCTTTGGCTCGACAAGTGGTCAGGGATTCCGGATATCAATACTCCAAAGGTCATTCCAAGTAAGTATCTTGCTTCCGGATTCTAAACGGAGCGTTCGCTGCATTACATTTGTGCTGCTTGTCTAATCGAATATCTAATCTAATATAGGGCCATCTATCGACCGGTTTAGTCAACTAACTCCAATACTGTATGCGTCTGCTTTTGCAAATTTCATTTGCGGCAAGATGGAATTTCTACAGGTGGGACCGTCCAAGATATATGACGCCACACGGAGGTTATTGACTCTTACAAAAATAATAGTAGTATGTTTATCACAGTTCTATTGAGATTAATTTGGGTCCTCCCCGATAACGTAATGGCTACCACTAACACCGTTGGAATCAATAGGTTACAATAGTTTAGTTCTCACTTTACACTGTAGATCCAGCCCCGATTAAATTATATGAGCATGAAGTGGACTTAAAAACACTTTGACAAGAAAAAACTAGTATTAATTTCACATATGCGTTTCTTGAATCATGGTTGGAAAGCGTTAATTGGAACAGACTGTCCACAACTCTCGTTTCGCTCAAATCTGTGAGGATCTACTTATGTCACAATTGAATAAGAGAAAAAAATGTCTGGTTGGTGTGTGTGTGTAATCTTGAGTTGCTTTATCATTCATCCATTTTGCCATGACTGCTCTGTTTGATTAATTAATCTTATAGGAACTTGCTACGTTAAGGGATGAACATCATCATTCATGCAGATCAATATTATGCATTCTTTCCCATTTAACTATTTTTATTGTTCCTTTCTGGCAGTTTCTTGTATTTTCTTCATCGTAATGACAATAATTGTATACAAAGTGTATAAACATAGGCGTTTGTACTGCAAAAAATTACGTTTCCTTGTGTATATTTGTCAAGAAATTCTATGAATGGAAAATATATAAACTATGATACATCTTTGACGTCTTTCATGTGTAACTAAGCCTATATTATTTCGTCAAAGGAATCTGCGACTTTTAATACAGGCCTGCAGGTACTAGGACTAAATACGCTTGCATTGAAAAACATGGTATATTTCATGTGTTCGAATTATTCACAAGTATCTGAAATTAAACAAGATTTCCTAGTAACACTCCATATTTATTTTAAGGCTCTAAGCATAATTTAATTTCTCCTGTTTCCTTTTGTAGAGGACAAAAGAAAAGTTATTAGTAGCTTGCAGAGCAGAAAGCCCTAACATCAGATTATACGCATTAACCCTTGCCACGCATCTCTGTGAGCTCAGGGAAAGACGATCGAAAGAGCTTGCGGACTAAAACAATCTGACGACGGAGAGCCCAATATCCAATTACCTTTTGGCTTGAGTTCGTCCATTAGAAGATATCAAATAAGTGCGATGTGCGAGTTGCAATCTGACGTTACTTCTGAGGAGATTGTTTCCAATCACTCGATCATCTTGTCGCGCGTCAATCTGCTTTCTGTGCTGCAAGCTAATATTAATACGTATGATACAACCGTAAGAAAGGAAAGAGCAAGATGTTCATGTGAATTTTCGACTGAGTAATTAATATTATTCCCACTCATGGAAACCTACAACGTCTCGGGGTTCGTCGTGCTGATCACACGTCACCCCGTCACTGGGGAGGGTAGTTAATATTACCAAATGAAATTTAATAATCGTATCAAATGGTCATTAAAATTAGACAGCGTTTAATTACATTTCGCAATTGCCTCGATTAATGGACAACTTTTCTCCTCTTTGCAGCTTGACGACATGTTACCGAACGGGGCAGATTTATTCTGGACGGGGATGCAACAACGGCGACGACCAAGGGGGGAAGAGGCCAAGACTGGAACACGAAGACTCGCAACTTGAACACCAACGAATCAAGCGACAGGTGATTCACATAATATGATAATATTTTTACTATTTCAATTGATATATAGTTTAATAATTTAAATTAGGGAACCACCAAGGGCTGTTATTTTTGCCATCGTCCTGCATTGAGTTGATAATTCAAAATTTTATCGGTGGAGGATTAACAATCTTCTCTAGTACGTTTGCTTATTACTATTTACAAAGCTATTATAATATGCTAATTGACGATATACGTATATATAGTTACGTTTCTGAAGGGACAAACGCGGTCGCTATATTTTAAACTGATTCAATGGTGGATGTTAGAACGACTGTCGCTATTTCAGACATCAAGAAGTGAAGCATACGTACACCTTTTACTGTTTCGTTAATTAACGATTAATGTACAATCGCCGGCAATAAAAATGAAACACCTAGATCCTGATACTGACTTCCTTCCAATGGGTTGTGTCTGTTGCCTAACTATAAGGCGATGAGCTGACTTCAATAGGAAGTTCTGTCTGCTATCGCCAAAGAGTTAGGCAACACACACAACGCACTGCAAGGAAGTCAGTATCAGGATCTAGGTGTTCCATTTTTATCGCAAGTGATTGTACACATTTATCCACATTTATAACGTCATTTTTCTGCAAATTTTATCGTTTTAGCTATGTGCCTTCAGCAACAACTAATTGATTTAGTTTATTTTACTTCACTTTTCCGCGAAGATGAGGATGAATAGTGATAAAAGACGGATGAAGAACACAACAGAAGCCCCACAGAAGATTATGTTGGCTGGGAACAACAACTAAGGAATGTGCATTTAACACATATCGAACAATCAATATTAAAGAGCAAAAAAATAATTATTTGCAAGAAGAAAAAAAAGCGTTTAGCAAAAACCTATGTTACTAATAGGTTGTAACTTATAAGTGATAGCATGCTACGTATCGTCGTTTTCTTAAATTTCATGTCGCGATTAGCGGGGCAGAAAAGCCACGTAAAATAACCCAATTCTTTCTTTCTTTCATTCATACTTTTTTAAACTGCAGTACTAAAATAGAAACGCATCAAATGAATACAACCATTTTACAAGAATAGGCAGTGGTCGACTTACAATCTCGCCTCCTAAGGTTTTTGGTTCGAGTCCTTACCCGGGCACAAGTATTATTTTATGAGTGACCTTTTTAAATATAATCTTATCATTCATTCTCGTCATTGCGATGAGCCAAAATCGGAAGAAAGCGTCGCTAAATAAGAAAAATACAAACAGCGATACGATGTAATTGCTTTGCTGTATTTACGGTAAAAAAAAAAAAAAAAAAAAACTCATTTTCTGATTGTATTGGTTCTGTAATATACGATAATTCAGATAAACGGGGGAAGAATTCTTGTATGAAGAACCTAGCTGTAGGCGTTCACCAAAAAAAAAAAAGCTTTAAAAAAAGCGAAAACACATCGCGTGTGTGAATGAGAACAGAAACGCGATTACGATCCTTGCAAATTAAATTGTCGACAAAGTGGTGCACGCCTCAACGATTGCTTCATCTAGCGCGGCCGTCATTGGGAAGGATTTCCAGAGCAGGGCCGTCACCGAACGCTCTGATGGCTTCCTTTCTAGCTACTGTGTTGCTTGTTGCCATGTATGTAAGAGAAAAGGAAAGGTTGATTTTGAGAAGTGGATTTTCACTAAAGGCATTTTCGTCAAATGGTGGACGAATATTTTCTGCTTTGGTGGTCATGGCTAGTAAGATTCTCTTCTCTCTCTCTTCTTTTCTCATTTCCGTTCTTATTTCCTCCTTTTCTTTCTTTCTTCCGTAATTTATTCCTGCATTTCTTTAATTCCTTCTTCCTCTTTACTCTCTTTTCATCGCATTTTCTCCGTTTCAATTATTATTTCTATTTCTTGCATTACGTATGTGAGACGAATTATCTGAAAATTTCTGTTGGCGACCCGCTGGAATGAAGGGAGGTTTGTAACGATCATTGCAGGATGCCTGTCACTATTTAGCAAACTGTGTACATGCGTTTGGGTTTACAAGTAACGCGATGGATTAACTTTCTTCCCCAATAACTAGGCGAGGTGAGTCAAAATACGTAATCATATCATACTTCGAGAGTTTGAGTTTGAGTTGCAAACCCAACGAGAGAGAGGGCAAATATTCACAGATGTGCATACGAGTAGGGACATGAATTATGGCTGAGCAGCAAGGGCGTGGCAATAATTTTTTGTAGGAAGGTTTAGTCCATGTACAAAAGTTCAATAACAACAATACTAATTACGTATGGTTATGATTATTATATTACACAATAATAACTACAGAGCGTTCCCTGACACTCGCTACAAGACTCGGCGGCAAGCGGCCCGGCATCAGCGCTTGTCTTTCCCGGTGAACGGGTCCGCGACAGTCGCTTATATTAAACCTCGTAAAAAAGTTTTAGAGTAACAGGGTCAGTTCTGAATAAAAGTGGAAAGAAAAATGGGGAAATAAAGTATACAAAGACAATCCGCACACTATCCGTGAGTTAAAAGAGAGTATTGTACGAAAAATCGGTAGAATTACAGTAGACGAACTTGCACGTGTAAATGCCAGTTTCCTTCGGAGATGCCAGGAATGTGTTGCAGCAGAGGAACATCATTTTCAACACCTTCTGTAGTCAAAGTTAGCACACAATATGAAAACTGTAATTTTAATAGCCGACTCTAGCGACTGTCGCTGACCCGTTCACCGGGAAAGACAAGCGCTGATGCCGGGCAGCTTGCCGCCGAGTCTCGTAGCGAATGTCAGGGAATGCTCTGTACTATAAACCAAAAAAAGGAATTTATTCAAAATGCATTACTTGTATTGTTACTATAATTATATGCTTGGGGAGACTTTTCTACTCGATTCACCAAATGAAAAGAATATCTAGCACAACTGAACCTTTCTACTTTTTGTAATTTAAAATTAACGTTCTAACTTATGGGGGAAGGGGAGATCGACGGACTGGTTCAACCTCCCCCTTGCCGACGCCCATGCTGGGCAGAAGTTGAAAGTTTTAGACCCAAAAGTATAGAACTTTAATCATGAAGAGACAGACCATTGCAATTGCAAGGAAATCTTTATTAGAACGTGGAAGTTGAGGAAAATGTCACACTCCCAACTGCATCTCGGGGAAATGTTTCGACAATGTTGTTTGATCTCGACTGATCGTATCGCAATCTAGCATTTACTTTTGGTTTCAGACTTCAGTATAACCTTTGAATAAACCCCAATACTACCCGCCGACCTCCGTCAGACCCACAATGTGTTTAGAGTAACGCGTTACGAAGCCATAAGTCCCATGTTTGAACTCTGGTTAAGGCATGGATGTATCATTGTTTGTTCCTTCATTCATTCACAGTTCATCATTCATCTCCATCGTCGTGGTTAACTCCTAAGAGGTAGAAAAGCGACGTAAAATAACTGAAATAGAAAGTCTTGCAAGATAAATAAGAAAGGAGTGTGCAGGTCTCAGTCAATTAATACTCGAGCGAAAATCATTTCAACTTGGTCACTGGTCAACTTGATGCCAAAACAACCCCTCTCAGAAGGCCACACATGAAGTTTTCATCAACTTCATGTAAATTTCAATTGTGAAAATATCCTCACTAAATAAAGTTAGGGGAAAATAACTGCATATTCTTATTTCTGAGAAAACGCACATCTAAAATGATATGCTACATGACCTCCCTTCCCATTTGAAAATCTGGATGTAGTTCGTAGATGGCGGCTTTCAAGATGGCACACTAGTCCCCAGTGGCGGCGATTGGGTTCCAAAATCGGGGTACAAAGTGCAAAATTGGGGGTGCAAAGACAGTATATTTCCCTTTGTATATAAGGTTTGGCATAGTGCGGGGGCAAAAGTGGCGAAAATGTGGGGGCGAATGCCCCCCTCGCCCCTAATCGCCGCCACAGCCCCATCTGGTGATACCCCACCCCAATTACCCATATCCGAAATTTCATCGCCCTCCGTCAAGTCGTTTTCAAATTAAAAGGGTGGTGCCGGACTTTTGCTTCACCCTGTAGTAATCTCTTGATTTCGAGCAAAATTCTATGACACAAAGGATGGTATTTGTAGGGCGGATCTGGGAGATTTTCCTCCTCGTATAATTTTTAGCACTGGGGTTGTTTTATATGTAATACTCCCGCGCCCCTCACTGGAATTTTTCAAATATAACGCCTTCCGGGGGTTTATCTAAAAAAAAAATCCGATTGTGCGAGGGTTGTTGGGTGGAAGTGGATGAATCTGTTTCCTTCACCCTTGCTGTGTGCCTGAACTAAGCTGCTCGTCAAGTCAACCTTGCAGCAGGTTTTCGCATATGTAGTTCCAAACGTGCGCGCAAGAACATAGTTCCACTGAGACGGGTTCTATTCCGACACAACTGCATACTTGCAAGAAAACAGTTATTTAATTTGTAATATACAGACAAAATAGTACATCCATTAGCAGGTATGGACTTAATTGGTTGCAATCACTGTGCAGACGAACTTAGAACCGTAGATTCGCCAACTGCAATGTGTAGTGCGTTGAAGAGACACTGAAACTTTAGAGCGAGTCGAGCGAGACTGAATGCGTTGCAGAACGCGTGGAATCGGCGATACCAGTGTTGCACATCCCACTCTTTTAACCCTATGTTTATTGTAGAGCGGCGAGAATGGCTGAATCTACTGTTCAGCGCGCGGTTTTACCCGAATGTTATTTTGGACTTCGTCCGAAGGGAAATTTTCTTCAAAGACAAGCAAGTTGTTTTGAATGCATAATCCTCCTTGCGGCAACAAGATCAAAGTAAAACAGGGCGTGAGGTGATTTGCCGTCAATGTGCGCACGAATTGTATCACGGGTGTTGAATGATTTGCTGTTTGAGTTTAGCAAGAGGAAACGATTGTTTGTTTTTTGACGACAAAAGAATCTCCGCGGTATTAAAAGATATCGCAGTGAGAAGAAACATGTTTATTATTTGGACGAGACGTCCTTCAACTCGGTGGGTGGGGGAAGGGGGAATAAAACATGGAAGGATACCAGCATGCAAGACCACGCCAGGGCTGAAGAAACCAACGATGAGGGGAAGGGGGAGGCTTATTG